>NC_080581.1:44180055-44780992 GCF_029962835.1 Magnolia sinica
TATCGGACCTAGACTGCACGTCGAGGGTCTGATGATCACGAAACTATAGGACTATGTCTGTCCTGCTGGGCTTGACAACCATTGCGGGAATCAAGCCCAGATGTGTCCAGAAATGTACAACTTAAACTATGAGCGAAGTACGTAAGAAACGCAAATACCTTTAGAAAATGAACCAAAACTTAAGTGAATTGAGCCGTTCACTCTCTCGCGAAATTGAGGATTTCGGACCATCAGTTTCTGACCAAACTTCACCCATGGGGAAAGGAAATTTCCTTACACATATCAATATACATGTGGCCCCGATTGAGTAAGTATAATCATTGATCTGATGCAGGCTCTCCACGGTCGATCGGCTTATCCGATCACACCAAAATCATTTCCTAGCATAGCTCCATTGTCAGGGAACATACCCTATGACGAAGATGAGTAGTGGGCCTCCCTATGAGCCCTGTTTGTCAAAAAGAGCTACCCAAGGGCATAACTTATGTATTAGGTGGCCCTAGGGCCATTTGTATAACTTCTGGGCTTATAAATAGCCCTTATTTCACCCCCCCTCTCTCATATACGAATTTCACAAAACCCTAAGGGAGAGAGGAGAGAGAAGAAGAGAAAAGAGGAAAGCGAGAAGAGAGATCTTAGGAGATTGCTGCAAGAATCATCTCTGACGATTCAGAGTGTTACAACGCTATTTGTTTATAGATTGATTATGCCTTGTATGGTATTAGTTAGTAAATGTATAAGTCGATACTTTCTCTTCCCTTGCTTTGTCCTGCGTGATAGTAAATTTTGAGGATGAAATTTTTATTATAAGGGGAGAGTTGTAAGACTCGTATCCTAGTCCGTACCGTTCCATAGGCTTCCGCGGTCCTCCTGGTTAAATTCTGGTGACTCGCAATATATTATTGGCATTTGTGCGTAATTCCGAGTCATGTCTCGTATATTAGAGTTGGCTCAACTCAAAACTTATACCCTCATGACCCCGCTGTCGCCGCGGTTCCGACGCCGTGTCTCATGTGCTGAGGCGATACCCAGGCTAGGAGATGTGGGCCTGCATTCAATTCGAGGAAAACACTATGCGTTGCAATCCCAAGAGAATGTCCCATCAATCACTTCAAATGTCAAGTACTCCATCCCATCATGTCAAGTACAACACCCATCCAAAAGCAACCCCTAAAGTTAACTCTCTCTCTCTCCACCCATTAAGTACACCCATCTATCACTCGCTATCCCTCTCTCCCATCACTTCCCTCCCATCACCTCTCTCTCTCTCTCTCATTCTCTCTCTCTATTTTCAAGCAACCTCATGAGAGTCCATCGTTTAAGCTTCCATGAGAAAAGCTAGTGTGGTCCACCTTCGTACCTCCCATCTCCACCATCCAAAGATCATCTCGACCGTTGAAATCATTCCCTTGGACCTCTAGAGGCTATAGGTGGAAGAAGGAAGAGGAGATTAAAGGTGGGTTTTCATCATCTCAATATTTGATGATTTGAGGGCCCACATGTAGTGGGACCCATCTTGATGTATGCATTGTATAGGGAGGGCCCATAGTGGCGGGGTCCCTCCCCTTCTCACGTTTCTATCTCTCGCTCTCTCCTTCCTTGTTAATGTGGCCCACCTATTTTGTGCATGTGTGATTCAGACCGTCCAGCCATTCGCCAACCCCGCTACTTGATCTGGATGAAGGGAAATCACAAATATCAGCTTGATCCTGGCTCGGGTGGGCCACCACGTGGACCCACCATATTGTATGTATTTTATCAACGACATCCATCTATTTTATCCAGGCCGTCTAGTGGACCTGGGCGATGTGAAAATGGAAATATCAGCTTGATCAATACGTGGGGCCCACCTTAAAGATGTGTTGTACACAACACTTTCATTCACGACCCATCCTAATATATTGACGCCACTAAGTTATGTGGACCACACCATGTTGTATTTGTCTCATCCACACCATTTAGATGATCTGGACGATGCTGGAGTGATTGGATGGTGCACAGCTGCCATCGTGATGTATGTGGTTTATATCCACACCGTCCAACAATAGGTGGTGGGTCCCATTGCTGGTTGACATCAACAAGCTGTGGGGCCTACCGTGATGCAATGTTGTACCTACCTTGTTCGTCCAGAGGGTGGGACCCACCTCATGCGCTGGATACACCTGCTGGCATTGTCGGTGGGATCCACATTGATGTATTTATTATATCTGCACCGTCCAGATCTTCTGGACAGTGGCCACACCTGTGATCTATGGTCTTATCTACACCATCCATCCACTTAGCTGGGACAAGCAGGTACTTTGAGTAACCACCTTGATGCATGTATTTTCCACGCTGCCCATCCATTTGGGGAGGACGTGGCGCCACCCCACACGTGTAGCACGTGTGTGGGTGGGTCCACATTGATTTATGTGTTGTATATTCCACACAGTCCATTTCTGGGTAGTGTGTCTAGTGGGACTGGCCTTAATGGATAGTCCAGACCATGGAGTTCACCATGATGAATGTGTTATTCCACACTGTCCATCTATCCGTCCTGATCTTGGATGTGGGGCCCCACCTTGCTGTTTGTGTTTGATGAGCACTGTCTAGACTTCATGGGGCCCTGAGGTATGGGTTTCATCCTCACCATCCAGGGACGTGTGTCCCACATGATATATGTGTTTTATCTATATCGCCCAACCATCGTAAGAGATCATTTATGGCATTACAAAGAGGATGTGATAGATCTAAATTCGAGCGGGACCCTGTAACACCCCGTACTTTCTAGTACTCGGGTGTTACCATTTAATTTAATTTATTATAAATACAAGAAAAATATACAACCTAAATATATATACTATGGAATTGTATATTATTTAATACAAATATCATTTTCGTTAAATATAATATTGTATATTATAAATTATATATACTAATGAATGTGTGAACAACAACAACATGTAATTAGTGGTATGTTAATTTTAAAATTATATTTATATATATATATGTATGAGATTTTAAATATTGTAATTATAAGTAAGAAACAAAAATAATAAAAATTATATTTATATTAGCATTGGTTAGTAATATATGACAAAAGCCTTACAAATGGCCTATTAAGACCCTTTTAACTGTTGACGTCCAACTTCGAAATCATCTGACCACTAGATTGACCAAAAACCCACCAATACGACCTAAATCATGTTGTGGGCCCCACATAGGCATTCAGCGGCCTGATCCACGATCCCAGGCCGTACTTGAGGATTTCAAATGGAATGGACAACGTAGATTTTCCACAAACATCACGGTGGACCCCACACCTGCATCGCATGTGCACCACAGGGGATGCACTCACTGTGCACCGTACTAGCAGGAGTATTCAAAGCTCCTTTGACCGAGTTTCCTCTTAAAATAGAAAGCCTCTCTCTCCCTCTGGTTTTCAACAGCGGACGGACAACCGTCCGTGTCTATGATCATGGCCCATGAGGGTGGACCCGATTCCATAATCCGAACTGTCCATCTTATGCATATCAAGGTCTTGACCAAAACCCAACCTCTCTCGCACATGGAAACACATTTTTGTGCGCACGGTTCTTGACAAAAACAGCCCCTACTAACACCTGTTTCCAAAAAAAGAAACCGCTCACACGCCAGCAGGGCGATCCGCGTGAGCTCCTTTTTCTCAATCTCAGCCATTCATTAAGGGACGATCCTAACCGTCCATTTCAGACCGCCCTAGGGTTTTCTACCCACTGTAAAGAGAAACCACACACGGTTTCAATTTTTACCCACCATTTTTTAAGGCAGTTTCGGCCGGAGAAATCCAGACTGGTTGCTAATGATCCAACGGCTCTAGGGTGATATAGGGTTTGTTTTAAGGAGGAGAGGATTGAGAGAAATTAGACTTCTCATCCGTTCTTGCAGCTGCAACCAGAAAATCGACCGAAACCTACTCCACTTGAACCCACCACCTAAACTTCTTAGAAGCTTCGAAACTCCTCATCTACAAGCTCCACTACACCCTCAGGAATTCTCCCATGCGGTCGGATTAAAGGAGGGAGCCTCCATTCGAGATCCGCCATTAATGGCGTCATCTTCTTCATTGCCGATCCACCGCACCTAGCAACTCAAACCAAGTCGAGTCCGTCCAGACTGGCATCCTCAGTGGGACGTTTCTAACTGGAAAAGAAAGTGAGAAAGAAAACAGAAGAAGAAAGAAAGAAAGAAAAGGAATGAGAGAGAGAGAGAGACAAAGGAGAGTTGGATGCAGGGCCTGCTGGAGCTCCTCCTACTACTGATGTCATTGTAGAGGTGGTGGCTATTATTTGCCTATTTCACGGAGAGTCGGCAGTGGCGGGCACCAGGACACATGCATCGGTTGTAACTACAGGCGCAGCTACAGCAAATTCTGCAACAGCTGTTGCTGCTCCAACGGCCAACATCATTGTCAGGTCCCATTGCAGCAACTGTGTGAGTCTATGAGTCGACTCAGTGAGCGCTGAGGTCCGTCCAGGGATCCAATGATGTCCTCCCGAACTCCAGTGAGGTACGAATATGAATTTGAGGGGATGGGGTCATCCGGTTTCACACCAGATTGTGTCTCCCGAGTCTGGCCCTCACTCGCCCACAGTTGCCAAGTTAGGGTTGGCTTGACTCGCCCATGAGGAAACTGGTTTGGGGACCCTTGTGTCACTGACCGGGTTCCCTGGCTGAGCTCTCCTCCACCTATAGCCATTGGCTACTCGAGCCGATCCAGACTCGAACCCACCATCTGTTAGTTGAAGGATGGCTCGGGTTGAGGTAACTCGGTGGACCAGAGTTTAAAATGTAAACCCAGCCCCTGTACACAACTCTGTCAATTACTATCTAAAAAGAACTAAGTTCCACCTGTTTAGAAACTGAAGTTCTAAAACAAGTGATGGAGCAAACTAAATTTGATCTCCATGAAGATGGAACCCAATAAGTTCAACTTGCAAAGTCAAACCCCTCAAAAATCCAGTAGGCTCTGTTCTTAACTCACCCCAATTCACTATTTCTATTTCATGCAAATATGCCAAATTACATGATCCATATACCCTAAATCCAACCATGATTCAGCTTGCCATAGGTGAAGAGAATGCCCATTTAGAAAAGGTTTGAGCTGACGACCAGAAGAAAGCGCCCACATAGCTTTTTAGTGAACCCATGAAACTTAGCCTATGAGCCCCATAAATTGAACTAACAGATAGTGGGGGCTGACTTAAATTGGACTTCCTAAAACACCACAAAATGTAGAACTACTTACATAAAACTAGGGAATCCATGTTCTAAATTGATTTATCGTCATAGTATCTATTATTATTGGTAGTCATGGCTATGGGCATCGAGAAATATTTATCATCCTTCTTTATGGGATTAGTAAGATACCTGTTAATATAACTATTAGTATTAGCCCTTATTAGTATCATTACTAAAGATTCTATCATTATTACTTACCTTATTTAGGAGATTTATTTATTTTAGCCATTATAGGAATATTAGATAATGTCAGTATATTTGAACACGAACTTGTGAACCATCATTATTGATATGTTAACTAATATAAATTATGACACTAGCACTAACAGTTGTCTTATAATTATTAAGATTAAATAGTAACTAATACACCAACTAGAGTTCAAATCTTAGAATCTAAATTTAAGACTAAGCCTTAAGATGAAAGTCCTAATTTCACATTAAAAATCCTAAGATATATAATTCAAACCCTAGCCTATGATCTTAAACCCTAGGTAGTTTGTAGGACTTAGATCTAATCGTACGAGTTCCTAATTTATGGTAGGACTTGATTTTAAGGGCACGCGCTTCCTAGCAACCTTAGTTGGCATTGGCGATTCGGCTAGTCAGGTGATGATTCTTTCCCTTGAGCTTTCCATCTTCTCATTAGCTTAAGTTATAGTTGTTATTTAAATTCATAATGGATATCTCTCTTTATAATCACATGTGTTAGCTAGTGGAAATTGAATTATTGTATTATATGCTTTATGATTATCCTGTATAACTGTTCATGCTTGTGGATTGCTTATGGAACTTAAATTGGTACATTAGTGGGAAATTCCCACATATGAATGTACACCCATACTTGGGATGTAACTTGACAAGTTGTGATCGTAATGGACCTTCGACTTGGTGGTTATTAAGTGGTGGTCTAGATGGACCATTGATGTGGGCCTCCCATCCAGGGTTGTTGTGCCCAATGGTTTTTAAGGATGGTCTTTATCGTATGGTTTTGATATCGGCCCTATGTGGCCTACTTTGATATCGCCCTATGTGGCTTTGTTCTAGTATTTTCCTATATGGGTTCGATGTTTTATTCTGTGCAACCATGCGATGGTAAGCCCCATATATTGTAATGTGATTGGTCAGTAGTCGATGGGGTTCCATTAAACATCCTAAGGTGGTAGTCTCATGGGCTTTGGATGATGGCAATGGGACACTATGCCCGAGCCGTCGGCCTACGCTGGGTCTGGTGCTCCCCATAGTGACCTTTGAGCTAACCTAAATTGGCTGGTTGTAAATGGATTAATAATGACTTGACTAATCATGCATACATGGCATATTTCGATGACTTGGATCACTCTGCCCTGCGATTACGCTGCGTGTTGCACTTATGACCAGTCATTCGATGATGATATTGACTCGGATTATCATGCCCTGCGGTTACGCTGCGTATTGCGCTGATAACCAGTCTTATCCCTGGTGATGACCCCAATGTTCGTTCGAATGTTTTTCCCGGGACATTGCCCGTCTGGATGTTTTACCCGGGGCACAGACCGTCTGGATGTTTTACCAGAGTCGATCATTACATTCATGCATCCATGCATCTAACAAGACTGCATTTACTCTGTTTTGGTTGTCTGTATGTTTTATACTATTTCTTACCTAATGCGGCGGTGTGTAATCTTAAGGAGAATTCACACTGAGTTGGCCACTCATCCATCAAATATAAAACCATACAGGTAGTACAGGTGGCTTAAGTGATATGCATGTTCAAACTTGATAAGGAGCAGGGTACGATCACCAGGAATGCTTGACTGTATGCTTGGAGGAGCTATGTGATCTTGCGGCTTATATTTATATGCTTTCTATTATTTTCTCATATATTAGATCATGTAATTCTTGTATTTGTAAATTTTGGAGACATTGGTTTGTATAAGTCATTATGGGCATATTTGAATGATAATGAAATTTTTCTTTATGTCGATTTGTCCACACTACGCTCATTTGCTTACTCTGATGAAAGAAAAAATATATGTACTCGAATTTGACCATCCTTTAAGGTTAACACTTGGATTTTTAGGAAACGGGTCGTGTACTCGGGTCTTGAAAAGTCGGGGCGTTACAAGTTGGTATCAGAGCATAGTTTGGACAAACTTGGCCTTGGGAAATGATCTTATACAAGCTTTGAAATGTCTCAAGTTAGAATATTTGAAACTAGAAATTTGAACTTAGGGGAATTTCCCTTAGACCTAGAAGAATGAATGAGAATATAGAGATCTAAACTTAGGTCCCTTTTTAAACATTTAGTCACTTGGACTTATGAAAAGTTCCCTTCAAAAAAAAATTTGAAAACCTAGACACTTCAAAATTTAGTCCCCATGAAATTTCTAAGTAAACCTTTGGACTTTCACTTATGAAGAAATCCCTTAGAATATGGGGGACAGGAGAATATAGAAACTCAAAGATTATGCTCCCAAAAAGGATTGTTTGGATAGCTATAGAACTTAGAAATGATCCTAATTTCCCTTAAAGATTTCAGGTTTAGTCATCTGAACTTGGAACAAAAAAAAAAAAAAAAAACTTGATTCCCTTGTAAAATATTGTTGTTTGAACTTAAAAGTTGAACTCATGCACTGTGGGAGGACAAATACCCACTATGATGTATCTCAGACCAAACCAGAACACTCCATGAACTTAACTCCCAAAGAACATTGTCATGAATATGGAGTTCAGACTTTTTCTGTAATTTCTTTTAGTTAGAGATAACATGGTCACAATACTTAGTGAGTGAAAGGAACTTAGACATGGTACAACTTTCTTACCCTCCACATTGTATGTTAGGCCAAATTTAACACTCCCTAAACTTAAAGGTCACATCAGGAGTTGTAAATTGGTTTCATTAATACGTCTCTTTAGCTAGAGGTGGTATCTCTCAAAATTTTCAGGACTTAGAAGTGACTAAAGGTCAAGCTATGGAATTTTGGGTAAGTTTTCAACCCTAGGTTGCACATATTAGGATTAGGTTTGAAATCCTAAGTGGGTTTAGAAATTTCCAACTTAAACTTCACGTAGGAATCCTTATCTTGAGACTTACAAGTAGTACTTAGATAATCAGAGTGCGCGCGGGAAGCGTGATGGTCGTTCGCGTCTATTCAGATAGATTTCGGGTGCTCTCATTTTCAGGATAGAAGATTTCATGATATTTCCCATGAGTCTAGAATATTCGGGGTCACGGATTGATGAAATCATGATTGCGCGATGTGTACGTGGTTTGGCTTAGATTCTAAGTCCTAGCTGATCTTGATGATTCCAATGCCCTGATCAGGCAAAAGACCGAGATTTAACAAGATTGTGAATTGATATCTAAATCCTCTGCTATACGTAGGTGAAGGATCGAGGTATCGGGCTCAAACCCACCACGACATTTGTCCGTGAAAGCTCGAACACAGGAAACCATGGGATTAGTAGGCATGAAAACAAATTGCTAGTTTTGGTGGGTACTGAGAAGAGTTGTAAGTTCTTACGGAACCCATATGCATTAGCCCATTGACTAGCTTATAGACTTGATGAATTAGAGATCTCTTGATGAAAGTGGGGATTTCACACTCAGGCACATACGAGATAGGATACACCATTAGGCTAACCCTCTTTCTTATACCGTTAACGATTAGGGTGAGTATTACCAAATCTCGCAAGTAAAACCTTCTTTAAGGGGGGTAAATGGAATGATTCGTGTTCTAGTAGTAAGTCATAGGCGCTTGCGCACACAAATAAACCTAGTGGGAAAACTACCAGACACCGTAGAATAAATTTCCGCTAACAATCATCATTGAAGTAGTGAATTTCGGGATGAAATTCTCTTTAAGGGGGGTAGTTTGTAACACCCCGTACTTTCCAGTACTCGGGTGTTACCATTTAATTTAATTTATTATAAATATAAGAAAAATATACAACCTAAATATATATACTATGGAATTGTATATTATTTAATACAAATATCATTTTTGTTAAATATAATATTGTATATTATAAATTATATATACTAATGAATGTGTGAACAACAGCAGCATGTAATTAGTGGTATGTTAATTTTAAAATTATATTTATATATATATGTATGAGATTTTAAATATTGTAATTATAAGTAAGATGCAAAAATAATAAAAATTATATTTATATTAGTATCGATTAGTAATATATGACAAAAGCCTTACAAATGGCCTATTAAGACCCTTTTAACCGTTGACGTCCAACTTCGAAATCATCCGACCACTAGATTGAGCAAAAACCCACCAATACGACCTAAATCATGTTGTGGGCCCCACATAGGCATTCAGCGGCCTGATCCATGATCCCAGGCCCTACTTAGGGATTCCAAATGGAATGGACAACGTAGATTTTCCACAAACATCACGGTGGACCCCACACCTGCATCGCATGTGCACCACAAGGGATGCACTCACTGTGCACCGTACTAGCAAGAGTATTCAAAGCTCCTTTGACCGAGTTTCCTCTTAAAATAGAAAGTCTCTCTCTCTCCCTCTGGTTTTCAACAGCAGACGGACAACCGTCCGTGTCTATGATCATGGCCCATGAGGGTGGACCCGATTCCATGATCCGAACCATCCATCTTGTGCACATCAAGGTCCTGACCAAAACCCAACCTCTCCCGCACGCGGAAACACATTTTCGTGTGCACGGTTCTTGACAAAAATAGCCCCTACTAACACCTATTTCCAAAAAAAGAAACTACTCACACGCCAGCAGGGCGATCCGCGCGAGCTCCATTTTCTCAATCTCAGCCATTCTTTAAGGGACGATCCTAACCGTCCATTTCAGACGGCCTAGGGTTTTCTACCCACCGTAAAGAGAAACCACACACGGTTTCTGTTTTTACCCACCATTTTTTAAGGCGGTTTCGGCCGGAGAAATCCGGACCGGTTGCTAATGATCCAACGGCTCTAGGATGATATAGGGTTTGTTTTAAGGAGGAGAGGATTGAGAGAAATCAGACTTCTCATCCGTTCTTGCAGCTGCAACCGGAAAATCGGCTGAAACCTACTCCACTCTAACCCACCACCTAAACTTCTTAGAAGCTTCTAAACTCCTCATCTACAAGCTCCACTACACCCTCAGGAATTCTCCCATGCGGTTGGATTAGAGGAGGGAGCCTCCATTCGAGATCCGCCATTAATGGCGTCATCTTCTTCATTGCCGATCCACCGCTCCCAGCAACTCAAACTGAGTCGAGTCCGTCCAGACTAGCATCCTCAGTGGGACGTTTCTGACTGGAAAATAAAGTGAGAAAGAAAACAGAAGAAGAAAGAAAGAAAGAAAAGGAATGAGAGAGAGAGAGAGACGAAGGAGAGTTGGATGCAGGGCCTGCTGGAGATCCTCCTGCTACTAATGTCGTTGTAGAGGTGGTGGCTGTTATTTGCCTATTTCACGGAGAGTCGGCAGTGGCGTGCACCAGGACACATGCATCGGTTGTAACTACAGGCGCAGCTACAGTAAATTCTGCAATAACTGTTGCTGCTCCAACGGCCAACATCATTGTCAGGTCCCATTGCAGCAACCGTCTGAGTCTATGAGTCAACTCAGCGAGCGCTGAGTCCGTCCAGGGATCCAATGATGTCCTCTTGAACTCCAGTGAGGTACGAATGTGAATCTGAGGGGATGGGGTCATCCGGTTTCACACCAGATTGTGTCTCCCGAGTCTGGCCCTCACTCGCCCACAGTTGCCGAGTTAGGGCTGGCTTGACTCGCCCATGAGGAAACTGGTTTGGGGACCCTTGTGTCACTGACCGGGTTCCTTGGCTGAGCTCTGCTCCACCTATAGCCATTGGTTACTCGAGCCGATCCAGACTCGAACCCACCAACTGTTAGTTGAAGGATGGCTCGGGTTGAGGCAACTCAGTGGACTAGAGTTTAAAATGTAAACCCAGCCCCTGTACACAGCTCTGTCAATTACTATCTAAAAAGAACTAAGTTCCACCTGTTTGGAAACTGAAGTTGTAAAACAAGCGATGGAGCAAACTGAATTTGATCTCCATGAAGATGGAACCCAATAAGTTCAACTTGCAAAGTCGAACCCCTCAAAAATCCAGTAGGCTCTGTTCTTAACTCACCCCAATTCACTATTTCTATTTCATGCAAATCTGCTAAATTACATGATCCATATACCCTAAATCCAACCATGATTCAGCTTGCCATAGGTGAAGAGAATGCCCATTTAGAAAAGGTTTGAGCTGACGACCAGAAGAAAGCGCCCACATAGCTTTTTAATGAACCCATGAAACTTAGCCTATGAGCACCATAAATTAAACTAACAGATAGTGGGCTGACTTAAATTGGACTTCCTAAAACACCACAAAATGTAGAACTACTTACATAAAACTAGGGAATCCATGTTCTAAATTGATTTATCATCATAGTATCTATTATTATTGGTAGTCATGGCTATGGGCGTCGAGAAATATTTATCATCCTTCTTTATGGGATTAGTAAGATACCTGTTAATATAACTATTAGTATTAGCCCTTATTAGTATCGTTATTAAAGATTCTATCATTATTACTTACCTTATTTAGGAGATTTATTTATTTTAGCCATTATAGGAATATTAGATAATGTCAGTATATTTGAACACGAACTTGTGAACCATCATTATTGATATGTTAACTAATATAAATTATGACACTAGCACTAATAGTTGTCTTATAATTATTAAGATTAAATAGTAACTAATACACCAACTAGAGTTCAAATCCTAGAATCTAAATTTAAGACTAAGCCTTAAGATGAAAGTCCTAATTTCACATTAAAAACCCTAAGATATATAATTCAAACCCTAGGCTATGATCTTAAACCCTAGGTAGTTTGTAGGACTTGGATCTAATCGTACGAGTTCCTAATTTATGGTAGGACTTGATTTTAAGGGCACGCGCTTCCTAGCAGCCTTAGTTGGCATTAGCGATTCGACTAGTCAAGTGATGATTCTTCCCCTTGAGCTCTCATTAGCTTAAGTTATAGTTGTTATTTAAATTCATAATTGATATCTCTCTTTATAATCACATGTGTTAGCTAGTGGAAATTGAATTGTTGTATTATATGCTTTATGATTATCCTGTATAACTGTTCATGCTTGTGGATTGCTTATGGAACTTAAACTGGTACCTTAGTGGGAAATTCCCACATATGAATGTACACCCATACTTGGGATGTAACTTGACAAGTTGTGATCGTAATGGACCTTCGACTTGGTGGTTATTGAGTGGTGGTCTAGATGGACCATTGATGTGGGCCTACCATCTAGGGTTTTTTTGCCCAATGGTTTTTAAGGATGATCTTTATCGTATGGTTTTGATATCGGCCCTATGTGGCCTACTTTGATATCGCCCTATGTGGCTTTGTTCTAGTATTTCCCTATATGGGTTCGATGTTTTATTCTGTACAACCATGCGATGGTAAGCCCCATATATTGTAATGTGATTGGTCACTAGTCGATGGGGTTCCATTAAACATCCTAAGGTGGTAGTCTCATGGGCCGGGGATGGTGGCAATGGGACACTATGTGTAATGACCCAAAAATTTTTATGCGAAGACCCGAGTACTACCTCTATTTTCCTTAGAAGCTATTTGTGGGGTAATTAGCGCTAAGCTCGATTGCTTGTGAAATTAGTATCAATCACTTTAAATTCAATCTGCATGACTCAAAGCCTGTAGAATCATTAGCGCTATGTTACTCTGAAATCTGGGATCCAATGCTAAATCCAATTGCTCTTGGGAATTTTTGAAAGCTTTGGATTGAACCTGGACTGCGCGTCGAAAGTCTGATGGCGATGATCTTAGGCAGTTATGGTCACTATGTTGGACTTGACCATCACCTCAAAAATTAAGTCCAAATGATGTTTTGGGTCAATTTGATTGAGTCCGGAGTGAAGACTGTGAGAACGGTGAGAAATTAAATGTGATTATATGAAATCTGAGTCGTGTCGCTTGCGCGATGATTTTAAGCAATCTGACCGTTGGATTCTGACCCAATTTCACCCTCTGATTAGGGAAGGTGGCCCAGGCAGGTCATAGTGCTTGTGGACCTGATCGAGTTTCGGTGACGGTTGAATTGAGCGTGGTCCACCACGGCTGATCTGTAAATCCAAACGGTATGAAAACTCAGCCTAACCTAGATCCATGGTCAGTGAGCTTAAGTCCGACCGCACGTGGAAAAAGGCCGACCGGAAGTTTTTCGTTGGATCGAGAGAGGCCTGATTTGGTTATAACCTAAGTATACCTTGGCCGTGGGGTTATTTTCATCAATGTTAGGCCTATATAAAGACCTTAAAACCCTCACTCTCTTTTCCATACGAATTTCCTAACCCTAGCTAAGAAAGAGAGAGGAAAAGAGAGAGAAAGTGAGAGAGAAGTTGGTGAATCATCTTCGGATTCTTTCCTGTTATTCTACATCCTTAAACCACCACTTTTGAATCGTTATTCCGGCAATTCTAAGTTCATCCTTGGGTAAGTTAACCTAACCTTAATCTGTTTTAGAGCTTAGAATAGTTTATGTGTTGTTGTAGCTCATTTCTATTCTTGCCTTAGGTTATCTAGTCGCCGATGACGAAGACATATCGTCTGAATCAGTTCGGTGCTCTATTTCTGGTTTAAGGTGCGGACTTTAATCATATAGGTTATGGTTTTCAAGGCTTTCAATGCCAGTTAATGGTTTATTATTGTTATGGATGAGATTTCACATTCCAAATGCTATGTTTATTTTGCGTTCCTGATATGCATGTGTTATATTGAGATTTGTGTATTCTATGTATATATAGAAAGTACCATATGCGTATAAAATATGAACATGTACTTGCCATGATTATTTGTCGTGTACTTGTGCTAATTGTATGTGTGCCAACTCCTTGGCAAAAGGAATTGTCCAAATGCGTGTATTTCAACATATGTCATGTATGTTGCACTATGTAGTCTAAGTGTTTGTAGAAATGTTTGAATGGTCTAAAGTGTAATATATTAACCTAATTGTGGGCGTTGAGAAGCGATTCTCAACACTCCTATTGATGTGTATGATTTACTACATGCATGTCACATTCTTTGTTATTGAACTTCCAGTATTACTTATGTGTAAATCCATGTTAAGTTGATATTCTTCAAATGCTCACATGCTATATGATTTGAAGTGTTGTTCCATTACTGTTTTAAATTGTATATGCATAGCTGTTATATTGGAATGTGTTTGGGACTATGAATAGTCCAGGAAATCGGTAATCGGCCTTGAGTTCGTGGCTGAGGTTGTTTTCGCCACGAAGGACGTGATTTGATGAGCCCGAGTCGTATTAAAGTTGTCGGCAGTGGTTTGGCCACACGGAGTGTTTGCGCACTCTATGTCGTTCAACCCAACGTGCGCTCGTGCTAGTCGAGTTCGTCAAGTAACCCGATTGTTCGATATATGTTCACCATGTATGGATGTTATTGCTTGAATCTAAGGTACCAAACTTACCAGTGCAAATCTTGTTAACCATTGTACCTTGATCCGCTAAGACTCATGAGCCGTACGTGGTGGTATGGGACACCATGGTCGAGCTGTCGGCCTACGTTGGGGTGACGAGCCTCCCCGTAGTGACCAGTGAGCAACCAAACTCGTGAGCCGATTATGGTGGTATGGGACACTATATTCATGCTGTCGGCCTACATTGATTGGTGACGAGCCCTCTGTAGTGACCTCGAGCATACCTGGATACCGCATTGAGGTGACGAGCCTTATTGTAGTAACGAAGGTATGATAGGCGTGCATTGATTGGTGACGAGCCCTTTGCAGCGACCTAAAACCATATGATCGTCTGAGATTGTCTAGGACTGACGACCCTAGAATGGATCACTGTTTGGATAGTGATATAGGAAGGTACCTTAGCTTCTCAATCCTGCTGTATGGAAAGGACTAATAACAACTTGGTAATCATGTTCATGCACCGCATTGCATGTGCCTGGAAGAGGTGGAGCACTTGAGGTGGTGTCATACGTAACGTAAGATGAAGACGCTGAGGGTGTACGCGCGAGGGCACGCATCATTCTATATACATCCTTGCATTAACAAGAGTACTTAGGACATGTTTGATTGTTTTGCTTTATCATTACTGCTTGATTGAATTGATAACATGTTAACCTTTAGTTTATTGTTCCACTGAGTTGATCACTCACTCCCACGTTCTGGGACGGTGTTTAAACACCCACCAGACTCTGTCTTAGATGCAGATATCGATGCGACCCCTGAGGCAAAGCAGGAGTTCGAGGATGATGAGGTTGCATTTTCTTTCATGCAGTTTTCAGGCGGGTTCTTGTGAACCATGTCCTGATGCACGGGAATTCTGGATTTTCTTTCAGGAATAGATGATGTCATTTAGTACTTGTATTTTTGATAGCAACACTTGTAATATGACCTGGTATGTATACGTATTTCAGGGACTTACACATGTACACTTATGTTTCTTTTAGTCTTTCGCTTGCGTTCTTCACTTATCCCTGAATTATGTTTGCAATTTGGCTTAATCTATTCCATGGTTTATGTACTCATATAGACAACATACATCCATCATTAAATATGTTGCATAAGTGATGTTTTGAAACTCGGGAGCTGAGTTATGCTTGACCCCCGAATTTCAGGGTGTTACAAGTTGGTATCGGAGCATGAATTGGATTAAACAGAACCTGGGTTATGGTCACACACCGCACGCTGTCGCCACCTTTGTGTATTTGGGTGCGAGTTTGTCGTAGAATTTGTGTATGTGTCCTGTTGCTTCTATCGGCGAAGGTTTACTGAAAACGATCACCGAGATCGAGTCTGTCCGCACTCCTGATCACACACAGCAACCCAAAATCTCTTCTAGACCGTCTATTAATGAGTTTAGATGGTTTATCTTTCCATCTCAACCCTTCAATTATCAGTAAATCTATATTTGAATCAGATTTTAACCCCGAGTGGCCTGATGTGCGTCAAATCGGACAAAGGGGCCGATCGAGGCATTTCCAGGGGGACCTAGGGGGGACCCACATCATTTTTCACTTAGGGGGCCAGGAGGACCTCGCCCAAATGGCGAGCTATCGCCAAATGGTCTAGAGACTGGCGATGACCTCGCAGGTTCGGCGAGCCCTCGCCGCCCAGCGGGCCAGGCCGGCTCGGGCTGACGACTTTGGGGCCTAGTGTGGCCCACCCCTCTAAGGTTGCTCGGTGTTAAGTCTTCCTAAACCCTACTTCCTTCACAAAACACCTTCCCAAGCTCTCATTTTCTTCAAGTTCCTCTCAAAACTCCACCAAAATCTCTCCCCAATCTCCTTCTTCTTCCATTTTCGTGCATACCCAACCAACCCATCTCAAAACCTCACCCCATTGCTAATTTCACTTTCTTTTCTTCTCATTTAAGCTCCCAAATCCTTCTTTGGGATCTCAAGTATGTGAAAGCTTCACCATTCTTTCCATTTCTCCCTTTTCTCTCATTTTTCATGACCCTCTTTGAGTTTATCATGGTCATCTTTTCCATCTCCACCCTTCTTTCTTTGATGAGGAAGAACAGTGCGCCCGTGGATGAAGCCGGGCCTAGCCACCCAACCCGTGCACGGAGGCCGAGAGGTGCCGCCGCGAGCACGACCGCCACCTGTGAGTTTCAGACCAAGAGGGACCTTGATCCTCGAGCTCCCATTGGAAGAACCTTGTTGGCGGAGCTATCTCATGGAGTCTATGAAGGCCGTAGGGTCCTTTTTGAGGCTCATGTAGATCCATGGCTATTTGGTGAGTTTCTGTTGTTGGAGCGCCTGGAAGGGGCCGGTTGGTGTCCCTTGTTTGAGGGAGAATATCGGGCCAATGCAAGCACTATTCGAGCTTTTTATGCCAATATTCGTGATCCTTCGCTGGAGCCTCTACAATTCAAGATTCCTTGTGGTAGCGGTCGGGAGGCTACGGTCAACATTGCTTTGATATCCCGACTCCTGAATGTGCCACTTGGTGAGGTGCATGCCAGTGAGAAGAATTTGAGCAGTATGCGTGAGAGGGATAGTCGCACCCGGCTCTTGTGTGGTCGTCTGGTTGAATGGCAGCCTAATAGGAGCCTTCTAGCTACCAACATGATGGATGACTTCCGCTTACTTCACCACATGTGTATGTTCAATGTATATCCGAGGTGGAGCAATCGCAGCAAGTGTACGCACCTGATAGTAGATTTTCTGTATCAGGTGGGGCAAGGAGGGAAGCTATGTGTGCCAACGTACATTTTGTGTCAGATTATCCTTATCGCTCGTTTGACTAGGAGGACTGAATTGCTCCCATTTGGTTGACTTATCTGTAAGCTTGCACATGAGTTTGGCTATAGGCTTGGGGCAGAAAAGCTGGTACCTGTTCACCACATTAATCTGATGACCCTTAAGCAGATGAAAATTGGTCCTCGTCGACTAGCCTCAGAAAGTGAGGATGAGACCGAGAGCGATGAGGATGAGAGTTATGCCGAGGGTGGAGCGGAGATTGAAGAAGAAACAGAGCAGGACGAGGAAGAGGTTGAGGCACAAGATACGAGTGAGAGTTCTCCTCCTGTGGCACCAGAGCAGAGCGCAGATCAGGCTGCCAGGGATGCTCGTATCGCTCGGCTTGAGTAAGGGCAGGCTGTTCTACGCCAGGATATCATGGATCTTTGAGGCCTTGTGAAGCATAAGTTTAAGAAGGTGACTCGAACTCTGAAGTCTATCCTGTGTTGTTTGCAGGATAAGGTGCCCCGCCTCCATCTCCTGATTCCGATGAGTAGCTGCAGTTGTAGTCGTCCTTTACTTTGTTTTGTTGTTTGCTTTTAGTGTAGCCATTGTTGGCTTTAGTGGTTAGAAGTTGTTTGTTGTTTGTTGTTTTAGATGTTTTAGTTCACATGCCTTCCCTATCGTGATTCATGTAATACTGCACTACTTGTATTGCGACAAATTTTGTTAAATGGAATGCATGTTGTTTATCATTGAAGTTGTGCTGTGATTGCTATATGGGTGGATTATGTGGACGTAGAATCTTACAGGTTGCATCCTCTGTTAAATGTAGGGTATGCCTCCTAAGGGTTCGAAGACTTCGGCCCGTCTCTCTTTGACCGAGTCTCTTGTCGGGGTTCCTCCCCTGAGCGATAGCCAGATGGATCCACAGTCAGGCCCGTCTCATATTGGTGTTGGGCCGACACCTGTGATTCCACCTATGGCTCCTCCAGTCACGCCTTCAGTTCCTGAGCCGAATCGTGCATCTTCGTCTGCTCCGCCTTCTGATAGGTTTAAGCAGATGATGTTATTGATGCAGCAGCAGCAGATTCAGCAGCAGCAGCACCAGCAGCACCAGCAGCAGTTTCTGTCTTCCATGGCTGGCATCTTTGCTCAGTCGGTGGGGGCAACTCCACCTACTTCACCTATGCACCCATCTGCGGGCGCTAGTGCGAGCGGCACATTTGAGCGATTCCAGTGCTTATGACCTCCCACATTTGCGGGTTCTCATAGACTCGAGGAGGCCGAGTACTGGATTGAACGCATCTCTAAGATGCTGAGACCGCTGCACTGCTCTAAGGTTGAGCAGGTCGAGCTTGCCTCCTTCATGTTTGAGAAGGAGGCCAGTTTATGGTGGGACAGTGTTCTTCACACTGTTGAGGAAGGATATGAGTGGTCGTGGCAGGCGTTTGAGGCACGCTTCCATGAGAAGTATTTCCCGGTTACGTACCGACACGAGAAGGAGAGTGAGTTCCTTCGCCTCCGCTAGGGAGGGATGTCGGTGACGGAATATGAGAACCGGTTCACTGAGCTAGGTCGTTATGCTCCTTTGATTCTGAGTGATCAGCCGATGAGGATGCAGCATTTTTCTGAGGGATTGAGGCCTGAGATCCGATCGAAGATGTGTTGTGCTAGCATTTCTTCCTATGCAGAGTTGGTGAGCATGTCTCTGCGAGCTGAGCAGGACGGGGACAGTTCGTCCCGTATGCGAGCACCTATGGTTCCTAGGCTGCGACCTGACTTTCAGAGTGCACCATTTCTCGGCAAGAAGCCGCTGGCAGATTCTCCTCCGAGGCGTTCAGCACCGCCCGCTTAGTAGGTGCGAGCTGATCTTCGCTGTTCGTACTGTGGGAAGATGGGGCATTTGGATCATTCTTACTTTTCACGTATGCGGGACAGTGGTTTTACTCCACCACAGAGGATCAACCGTCCGATGCCTCAGGTTATATCACCTCCACCTCTTTGTTTAGTGCCAGCTCATCCATCCTTCAGACCTTTTGTACTTAGTTTCAGGCCACCTCAGCGGCCCATGGTTCCTCCACCGAATCATCAGCAGCAGGCTCGAGTTCATGTGCTCTCAGCTGAAGCGCCTATGGCTGACTTGGTGCCAAGATCCTTCGAGGTTACAGCGCACATTGAAGGTATTCTCGTTTCTATGTTGGTGGATACAGGGTCCACTACCTCTCTTATATCATATGCGGCAGTTAGGCGTCTGAGTTTGAGCACTGTTTCTATAAAAGGAGTGACGCTTACTACCGCTACAGGGATCTCCTCTGCTATGAACAAGCGTTGTTTGGATTGTTTGATTGATCTAGGGAGTGGATCGATTCTTGTTGACCTTTTTGTTGCACCTCTTTTCCATTACAATGTTATTATGGGTATGGATTGGCTCATGAGGATCGGAGCAGAGATTGATTATGAAGCAAGGTCGGTGACAATCAATGGACCTGAGGGCGAGACAGTTACTTTCCCAGCTCAGGTCAGTTACCCTTTTCGTCTTGGTTATTATACTTCTCTGTTGGAGAGTATGGCTGAATCGGCGTTTGAAAGCACGCCTGTAGTTCGGGAGTTTGAAGATGTGTTTGAGTCGATTCCTGGATTACCTCCTCAGTGCGAGATTGATTTTACTATCGTTCTCATGCCTAGTGAGGCACCCATTTCTTCCCCACCTATCGTATGCCTCCGAGTGAAATGGAAGAATTGAGGAAGCAGATAGATGGTTTGTTGAATTTGGGCTTTATTCGGCCTAGTGTGTCTCCTTGGGAAGCACCTGTCCTGTTTGTTAAGAAGAAGGATGGTTCCTTGCGATTATGTATTGATTATCGCAGGTTGAATCTAGTGACTGTGAAGAACAAGTATCCTTTGCCCAGGATAGATGATCTGTTTGATCAGTTGAAGGGAGCACAGTACTTTTCGAAGGTTGATCTGCAGTTAGGGTATCATCAGTTGCGCGTCAAGAATGAGGACGTGCAAAAGACCGCTTTTAGGACTAGCTTTGGCCACTATGAGTTCCTGGTGATGTCGTTCGGTCTTACGAACGCACCGGCCATGTTCATGGATCTGATGAACAGGGTGTTTCGGCCATTCTTGTTCCGATTCGTCACTGTCTTTATCGATGACATCTTGATATATTCTGCGAGTCGGGAAGAGCACGAGGAGCACTTAAGATCGATCTTGGATACCCTTAGGAAGAATCAGCTTTTTGTGCAGTTCAAGAAATGCGATTTCTGGAAAGAGGAAGTCAAGTTCCTGGGACATGTGGTGTCCAAGGATGGGATAGCTGTCGATCTTGCTAAGGTAGCTGCAGTTTAGGACTGGAAGTAGCCTGGTTCAGTTAATGAGGTGAGGAGCTTTCTGGGTCTAGCAGGCTATTATCGACGCTTCATACGAGACTTCTCGAAGATAGCCAAACCATTGTCTCAGTTGACATGGGAAGATTTGAAGTTTGCTTGGAATGAGAGGGCGGAGATAGCTTTTCAAGAGTTGAAGGACAAGTTGACGTCCGCCCCTGTGCTAGTATTGCCAGAGTAAGGGGTTAAGTATACGATATATACTGACGCCTCCCGCGTTGGCCTGGGTTGTGTCCTTATGCAGAAGGACAGGGTGATTGCTTATGCTTCGAGACAGTTGAGGAAACACGAAGAAAATTACCCTACACACGACCTGGAGTTGGCAGCTATCATTTTCGCATTAAAGTTCTGGAGACATTACCTCTATGGAGAGGAGTTCGAGCTCTTTTGCCACCACAAGAGCCTTAAGTACATCTTCACACAGCGTGACTTGAATATGAGGCAGCGTCGATGGATGGAAACATTGAAAGACTTTAAGTTCGATATTTCTTACCATTCGGGCAAGGCGAACCTTGTGGCAGACGCGTTGAGTCGCAAGAAGGCTATAGAGTTTACGGCTCTGCTAATGATAGCAGAATGGGACATGTTGGAGTTTGTGCGAGACTTTGAGCAAAAACTTACGGTGGAAGAGCCGTATGAGGTTATCGCACACATTCGTGTACAGCCCCTCATGGACAAGAAGATCGTTGCAGCTCAGGCAGATGATGAGCTTTTGATGAAGATGAGAAAGCGGGTTAGTACAGATGAGAACTCTGAGTGGAGTGTTGGTTCTGATGGGGGCTTACGATTTCATGCCCGGTTATGTGTCCCAGACATTCCTGACTTGAGACGGGAGGTTCTCGAGTTAGCCCATAGTTCTAAGCTTGCGATGCATCCTGGTAGCACGAAGATGTATCAAGATATGAGAAGATCTTATTAGTGGGACAACATGAAGGTTCACATTACTGAGTATGTATCTCGTTGTCTCACGTGCCAGCAGGTCAAGGCAGAGCATCGCCGACCTCCTGGGCTACTTCAGCCCATGCCTATAGCAGAATGGAAGTGGGACTTCATCTCTATGGATTTTATTTCAGGGCTGCCGAGAACGAAGAAGGGACATGACTCTATTTGGGTGATCGTCGACCGATTGACGAAGTCGGCTCATTTCTTACCGATCAGAGTCACAAACTCTGCAGACGAGTTGGCTAGGTTGTACATCAAGGAGATTGTACGTCTGCATGGAGTTCCCTTGGAGATTGTATCTGATAGAGACACGCGTTTCACATCTATCTTCTGGACTCGTATACAGGAAGCGATGGGTGTGAAATTGAAGTTCAGCACCGCGTTTCATCCGCAGACAGATGGGCAGACGGAACGTGTGAATCAGATCCTGGAAGACATGTTGCGAGCTTGTGTTTTGGATTTCAAGGACAGTTGGGATGATTGTCTCCAGTATGCAGAGTTTGCGTATAATAACAGTTTCCAGGTGAGTATCGGCATGGCTCCCTACGAGGCATTGTATGGTCGCCTGTGCAGAGCACCGCATTACTGGGCAGAAGTTGGCGAGCGTAGTTTGATTAGCCCGGAGTTGGTGCAGGTGACTTCAGAGAAAGTTGACATTATTAGACGTCGACTTCTGATAGCCCAGAGCAGGCAGAAGAGTTACGCTGATACGAGGCGGCGACCACTTGAGTTTGAGGTTGGAGACCATGTATTTCTTAAGGTTTCCCCTATGAAAGGAGTTCTGCGGTTTGGTAAGAAGGGAAAGCTCACACCGAGATTTATTGGTCCATTTCAAATTCTGGATCGAGTGGGATCGGTAGCGTACCACCTTGCTTTGCCCACACCACTTGCGGACGTGCATAACATATTTCATGTTTCTATGCTGAAGAAGTACGTTCTTGATCCTTCGCATATTATTAGTTAGGAGCAGGTGCAGTTGAACGAGGATGCCACATATGTACTGCGACCGACGCGTATCCTAGACAGGAAGGAGCAGGTATTGCGTAGCAAGGTCATCCCTCTTGTGAAAGTGCTATGGACGCATCATAGTGAGGAAGAGGCTACTTGGGAATCTGAAGCTGAGGTTAGAAAGAGCTACCCTCAGATCCTTGAGGAATATGAGAAGGTACGAATTTCGAGGATGAAATTTTCTTTAAGGGGGGTAGATTGTAATGATCCTGAAAATTTTGTGCCAAGACCCGAGTACTACCTCTATTTTCCTTAGAAGCTATTTGTGGGGTAATTAGCGCTAAGCTCGATTGCTTGTGAAATTAGCATCAATCACTTTAAATTCGATCTGCATGACTCAAAACCTGTAGAATCATTAGCGCTATGTTACTCTGAAATCTGGGATCCAACGCTAAATCCAATTGCTCTTGGAAATTTTTGGAAGCTTTGGATCGGACCTAGACTGCGCATCAAAAGTCCGATGGCGATGATCTTAGGCAGTTATGGTCACTATGTTGGACTTGACCATCACCTCAAAAATCAAGTCTAGATGATGTTCTGGGTCGATTTGATTGAGTCCGGAGTGAAGAGTGTGAGAACGGTGAGAAATTAAATGTGATTATATGAAATCTAAGTCGTGTCGCTTGCGCGATGATTTTAAGCAATCTGACCGTTGGATTCTGACCCAATTTCACCCTCTGATCAGGGAAGGTGGCCCAGGCAGGTCATAGTGCTTGTGGACCTGATCGAGTTTCGGTGACCGTTGAATTGAGTGTGGTCTGCCACGGCTAATTTGTAAATCTGATCGGTACGAAAACTCAGCCTGACCTAGATCCATTGTCAGTGAGCTTATGTTTGACCGCACGTGGAAAAAGGCCCACGGAAGTGTTCCGTTGGATCGAGAGAGGCCTGATTTGGTTATAACCTAAGTATACCTTGGCCCTGGGGTTATTTTCATCAATGTTAGGCCTATATAAAGACCTTAAAACCCTCACTCTCTTTTCCATACGAATTTCCTAACCCTTGCTAAGAAAGAAGAAAAGAGAGAGAAAGTGAGAGAGAAGTTGGTGAATCATCTTCGGATTCTTTCCTGTTATTCTACATCCTTAAACCACCACTTTTGAATCGTTATTCCGGCGATTCTAAGTTCATCCTTGGGTAAGTTAACCTAACCTTAATCTGTTTTAGAGCTTAGAATGGTTTATGTGTTGTTGTAGCTCATTTCTATTCTTGCCTTAGGTTATCTAGTCGCTGTTGACGAAGACATATCGTTTGAATCAGTTCGGTGTTCTATTTCTGGTTTAAGGTGCGGACTTTAATCATATAGGTTATGGTTTTCAAGGCTGTCAATGCCAGTTAATGGTTTATTCTTGTTATGGATGAGATTTCACATGCCAAATGCTATGTTTATTTTGCGTTCCTGATATGCATGTGTTATATTGAGATTTGTGTATTCTATGTATATGTAGAAAGTACCGTATACGTATAAAATATGAACATGTACTTGCCATGATTATTTGTCGTGTACTTGTGCTAATTGTATGTGTATCAACTTCTTGGCAAAAGGAATTGTCCAAATGCGTGTATTTCAATATATGTCATGTATGTTGCACTATGTAGTCTAAGTGTTTGTAGAAATGTTTGAATGGTCTAAAGTGTAATATATTAACCTAATTGTGGGTGTTGAGAAGCGATTCTCACTCCTATTGATGTGTATGATTTACTACATGCAAGTCACATTCTTTGTTGCTGAACTTCCAGTATTACTTATGTGTAAATCCATGTTAAGTTGATATTCTTCAAATGCTCACATGCTATATGATTTGAAGTGTTGTTCCATTACTGTTTTAAATTATATATGCATCGCTGTTATATTGGAATGTGTTTGGGACTATGAATAGTCCAGGAAATCGGTAATCGGCCTTGAGTTCGTGGCTGAGGTTGTTTTCGCCACGAAGGACGTGATTTGACGAACCCGAGTCGTATTAGAGTTGTCGGCAGTGGTTTGGCCACTTGGAGTGTTTGCGCACTCTATGTCGTTTAACCCAACGTGCGCTCGTGCTAGTCGAGTTCGTCAAGTAACCCGATTGTTCGATGTATGTTCACCATGTATGGATGTTATTGCTTGAATCTAAGGTACCAAACTTACCAGTGCAAATCCTGTTAACCATTGTACCTTAATCTGCTAAGACTCATGAGCCGGACGTGGTGGTATGGGACACCATGGTCGAGCTGTCAGCCTACGTTGGGGTGACGAGCCTCCCCGTAGTGACCAGTGAGCAACCAAATTCATGAGCCGATTATGGTGGTATGGGACACTATATTCGTGCTGTCGGCTTACATTGATTGGTGACGAGCCCTCTGTAGTGACCTCGAGCATACCTGAATACCGCATTGAGGTGAGGAGCCTTATTGTAGTAACGAAGGTATGATAGGCGTGCATTGATTGGTGACGAGCCCTTTGCAGCGACCTAAAACCATATGATCGTCTGAGATTGTCTAGGACAGACGACCCTAGAATGGATCACTGTTTAGATAGTGATATGAGGAAGGTACCTTAGCTTCCCAATCCTGCTGTATGGAAAGGACTAATAACAACTTGGTAATCATGTTCATGCACCGTATTGCATGTGCCTGGAAGAGGTGGAGCACTTGAGGTGGTGTTATGCGTAACGTAAGATGAAGACGCTGAGGGTGTACGCGTGAGGGTACGCGTCATTCTACATACATCCTTGCACTAACAAGAGTACTTAGGACATGTTTGATTGGTCTGCTTTATCATTACTGCTTGATTGAATTGATAACATGTTAACCTTTGGTTTATTGTTCCACTGAGTTGATCACTCACTCCCACGTTCTAGGACGGTGTTTAAACACCCACCAGACTCTGTCTTAGATGCAGATATTGATGCGACCCCTGAGGCCGAGCAGGAGTTCGAGGATGATGAGGCTGCATTTTCTTTCATGCAGTTTTCAAGCGGGTTCTTGTGAACCATGTCCTGATGCGCGGGAATTCTGGATTTTCTTTTGGGAATAGATGATGTCATTTAGTACTTGTATTTTTGATAGCAACACTTGTAATATGACCTGGTAAGTATACGTATTTCAGGGACTTACACATGTACACTTATGTTTCTTTTAGTCTTCCGCTTGCGTTCTTCACTTATCCTTGAATCATGTTTGCAATTTAGCTTAATCTATTCCATGGTTTATGTACTCATACAGACAACATACATCAATCATTAAATATGTTGCATAAGTGATGTTTTGAAACTCGGGAGCTGAGTTATGTTCGACCCCCGAATTTCAGGGCGTTACACTATACCCGAGCCGTCGGCCTACGCTGGGCCATGTGCTCCCCGTAGTGACCTTTGAGCTTACCTAAATTGGCTGGTTGTAAATGGATTAATAATGACTTGGCTAATCATGCATACATGGCATATTTTGATGACTTGGATCACTCTGCCCTACGATTACGCTGCGTGTTGCGCTTATGACCAGTCATTCGATGATGATATTAACTCGGATTATCATGCCCTGCGATTACGCTGCATGTTGCGCTGATAACCAGTCTTATCCCTGGGTGACGACCCCAATGTCAGTCCGGATGTTTTTCCCAGGACATTGCCCGTCTGGATGTTTTACCCGGGCCACAGACCGTCTGAATGTTTTACCCGGGTCGATCATTACATTCATGCATCCATGCATCTAACAAGACTGCATTTATTCTGTTTTTGGTTGTCTGTATGTTTTATACTATTTCTTACCTAATGCGGCGGTGTAATCTTGAGGAGAATTCACACTGAGTTGGCCACTCATCCATCAAATATAAAACCGTACAGGTAGTACAGGTGGCTTAAGTGATATACATGTTCAAACTTGATAAGGAGCAGGGTACGATCACCAGGAATGCTTAACTGTATGCTTGGAGGAGCTGTGTGATCTTGCGGCTTATATTTATATGCTTTCTATTATTTTCTCATATATTAGATCATGTAATTCTTGTATTTGTAAATTTTGGAGACATTGGTTTGTATAAGTCATTATGGGCATATTTGAATGATAATGAAATTTTTCTTTATGTCGATTTGTCTACACTACGCTCATTTGCTTACTCTGATGAAAGAAAAAATATATGTACTCGAATTTGACCATCCTTTAAGGTTAACACTCGAATTTTTAGGAAACGGGTCGTATACTCTCATCCTGAAAAGTCGGGGCATTACAGACCCACCTTGATGTATTTATTTTATGTCCACACCGTTCGCTGGATTGGGACAGTGGGACGCCATCCGTGATGTATAAGTTGTATATTTATGCCGTCCATTTGTGCAGACCACCATGATGTATGTTTCGTGTATATATATATATATATATATATATATATATATATATATATGCCGACCATTGATGCGGCCCACTTGATGTATATATTTGGCTCATTGGTGTGGCCCATTGATGCGGCCCACTTGATGTATTTATTTGGCCCATTAGTGCGGCCCATTGATGCGACGCACTTGATGTATTTGAGGCCCATAGGTTGTGGCCTATTTTGATGTATTGAGGCCCATGGGTTATGGCCTATTGTGATGTAATGAGGCCCATGAGTTGTGGCCTATTGTAATGTATTTAGGCCCATGGATTATGGCCTATTGTGACGCATTCGAGGCGCAGGTGGTGCGGCCCATTCTGATATATTTTTGGCCCGTATGGCGAGGCCCGACTTGATGTATATTAGGCCCGTGTGAGCAGCCTAATGCAATGTATATTAGACCCGTGAGATGCAGCCCCACTTGATGTATATGTGGCCCGCGTGATGCAACCCATTATGTTGTGTATTTGGCCCTTGTATGAGGCCCAAGTGATGTATATTAAGGCCCTGTGTGAGGCCATGGGCCCACAATACGTTTGGCTCTATGTGGGTCACTCCTTGGGAGCAATGATGCTTAAATGTCCACATTGATGGGCGATGATGTTTAAATGTCCGCATTGTGACCTTCCCTTAGTCCCTTTGTTCGGCCAATTATCGATTTCGATTGTCGAGGCCGATTCTGATTATCGAGGCTGATTCCGATTGACGAGGCAGATTCCAATTGTTGAGGCCGATTCCGATTGTTGAGGCTAATTCTGATTGTCGAGGTCGATTTAAATTGTCGAGGCTAATTCCGATTGTTGAGGCCGATTGTATAGGCCGATTATCGAGGCTGATTTCGAATGTCGAGGCCGATTCTGATTGTAGAAGCCAATTTCAATTGCCGAGGCCGATTGTCGAGACCCATATAATGTATATATAGCCCATAGTTGAGGCCCATTGTGATGTGTATTCGACCTGTGTTTGAGACCCAACGTGATGTGTATGCGGCCCATGTTTGAGGCCCATTGTGATGTATATACGGCCCATATTTGAGGCCCATTGTGATGTGTATTTAGCCCGTGTTTTAGGCCTAATGTGATGAATATTAGGTCTATGGGATGAGGCCCATTATGATGTATTTGAGGGTCGGGCGAAGAGCCCATTGTGATGTATATTAGGCCCATGTGAGAGGCCCATCATGATGTGTATTAAGCTCTTGAGTGAGGCCCATGGTGTTGTATATTAGGCCTTTGTGTGAGCCCATGGGTCCACTATAGGTTAGGCTCTATGTGTACCACTCCTTGGGAGCAATGTTGGTTAAATGTCCACATTGTCGAGGCCCATTATCGATATCGATTATCGAAGGTGATTGTCGGTGCCGGTTTTTGAAAAGGCCGAGTTATATGTCCTAGAGGCGGGGTGGGGGGCGTGAATAGGATTATGCCAAATTAAAATGATAACAACGGAATTTAATCTATTAAAGGAAAGATATTACTTTAAACAATCACAATACGGAAATGTAAAGCAACCTCAAAATTCTAGTATTGAGAGGTTGATACCAATGTTGTTCTAAAGACAACCTTACACCATAAAACCAAGGGTTTATGGCAAGACAACCTTACTAGAATAGTTTGTGTATCAAAAACTTAAACTGAAGAGGAATAAAAAGGAAATAGCTTGAAAGGAAATATGAGCTATTACACCATTCACCACAATGCTTGAAATGTAAATGATTAGAACATTCACATCCACAAATACATCCCATAAACTTGAATGATAAATGATATAGAAAATATACCACACATTCAAACACAAAGAATTATAATGGTTCACCTTTGTGTACACCAACTGCTAAACAATATTCACATAGCCACTCCACTCCTAATATCCTCACACAGTGGATATTAGCATTTACTATCAAAATAGGTTTTTCCAGGTTCACCTAAAACCCTCACAATTATGTCTTTCAATTGGGTTTACACAATTCAAAAACCCCACACTATGAGTTTTCTGGATCTCCTTAAATAACCAAAACAATGAGATTTTTCTAACTCAATCTCAAAAGAAACCAAAAACAGAAGATTTACACAAATGTAAAATACCTAGATATTCTCATTTTGTTGTAGCCCGGAAGAACCAAATGAGAGTAGAAGTTCGAATAGAATTTCAATGTCTACACTCACAATTGAAATGGTTCTAGATTCTAAATTGATTTTAAATTAAATCAAGTTGAGCGAGCTCTATTTGATTTTAATTCCAAGAAGTGGGAACCCTTCAATCCCTCTTTCAAATCAGATTGGAATGTAGAATATAAAATTAAATATTAAAACCTAATAAAAGAGAATATTAAATGAGCACAATATAGTTTAAGAAGTTTACAAACTTATCTCTCAGAGTGATGCCTTGATTTTACTTAAATTAAATTATTAAACTCTGAAAATCGTGCTCTATTTATAAGTGCAGAAGTCACGTTCACGACTGGTTGTAGGACCAACAGATTTTTAAAATTTTGAGCGCGATCGGATAAAACCATTCCATGACTGGTCGTAGGCCATCCACGACCGGTCGAGGGACCTCCACGACTGGTCGTGACCTGTCCACGACTGGTCGTGCGGTGTTGAAATAGTCGCTAGAGTTCGAGTCGTAGTTGTAGGACTGGTCGAGGATGAGTCGTGCACTATTCACACGACCGATAGAGTAGTCTCCAGGACTGGTCGTAGCTCAATAAAAAATTTTAAAAATTTGTAACAAACTTAGGAATGGTCTTAAAATTTCTTGGACTGGTTGAGCCAGTGCTAGGACTAGTCAAATAGTGTCGAGGACTAGTCTAAGAACAGACCAAACACTTATAAAATGTTTCAATTTGAGTTATGTATCCAAAATGACCTACCCTAAGGTCAATCTAAGGTCTTTCATACCTAGAACATGGCGTATGAACATTGAACATTCCTTCCTTCAGATGATAGACGATCTTTGAAGTTCATGAAGCTTGATATCGGGACACATAATGAAGCTTGAACTTGAGATCTTTTGAAGCTTGATTTTGTAGTACTTGAGTTGTACTTCTGGGACGCCCTGAAATTTGGGGGTCGAGCATAACTCAGCACCCGAGTTTCAAAACATCACTTATGCAAGATATTTAATGATGGATGTATGTTGTCTGTAAGAGTACATAAAACATGGAACAAATTAAGCCAAACTGCAAACATAATTCAGGGATAAGTGATAGACGCAAGCGGAAGACTGAAAAAAACATATGTGTACATGTGTAAGTCCCAGAAATACGTATACATGCCAGGTCATACTACAAGTGTTGCTATCAAAATACAAGCATTAAATGACATTATCTATTCCAAAAGAAAACCCAGAATTCCTGCCTACCAGGACATGGCTCACAAGAACCCGCCTGAAAACTGCATAAAAGAAAATGCGGCCTCATCATCCTCGAACTCCTGCTCTGCCTTAGGGGTCGCATCAATATCTGCATCTAAGACAGAGTCTGGTTGGTGTTTAAACACCGTCCTAGAACGTGGGAGTGAGTGATCAACTCAGTGGAACAATAAAGTAAAGGTTAACATGTTATCAATTCAATCAAGCAGTAATGATAAAGCAGAACAATCAAACATGTCCTAAGTACTCTTGTTAGTGCAAGGATGTATGTAGAATGATGCGTGCCCTCGCCAGTACACCCTCAGCGTCTTCATCTTACATTACGCATGACATCACCTCAAGTGCTCCACCTCTTCCAGGCACATGCAATGCGGTGCATGAACATAATTACTAAGTTGTTATTAGTCCTTTTCATACAGCAGGATTGGGAAGCTAAGGTACCTTCCTCATATCAATTTCCACACAGTGATGCATTCTAGAGTCGTCAGTCCTAGACAATCTCAGACGATCATATGGTTTTAGGTCGCTGCAAAGGGCTCGTCACCAATCAATGCACGCCTATCATACCCTCGTTACTACTCTAAGGCTCTTCGCCCTAATGCAGTATCCAGGTATGCTCGAGGTCACTACAAAGGGCTCATCACCAATCAATGTAGGCCGACAACACGAATATAGTGTCCCATACCACATAATCGGCTCACGAGTTTGGTTGCTCACTGGTCACTATGGGGAGGCTCATCACCACAGCGTAGGCCGATAGCTCAACCACGGTGTCCCATACCACCATATCCGGCTCATGAGTCTTAGCGGATCAAGGTACAATGGTTAACGGGATCTCATTGGTAAGTTTGTTACCCTAGATTCAAGCAATAGCGTCCATACATGGTGAACATACATCGGACAATCGAGTTACTTGACGAACTCGACTAGCACGAGCGCACGTTGGGTTGAACGACATAGAGTGCGCAAACACTCCGTGTGGCCAAACCACTGCCGACAACTCAAATATGACTCGGGTTCGTCAAATCACGTCCTTCGCGGCGAAAGCAACCTCAGCCACGAACTTAAGGCCGATTACCGATTTCCTGGACTAATTCATAGTCCCAAACACATTCCAATATAACAGCTATGCATATACAATTTAGAACGGTAATGGAACAACACTTCAAATCATATAACATGTGAGCATTTGAAGAATATCAACTTAACATGGATTTGAACATAAGTAATACTTGAAGTTAAACAATAAGGAATGTGACTTGCATATAGGAAATCATATACACCAATAGGAGAGTTGAGAATCGCTTCTCAACGCCCGCCAATAGGATAATATATTACACTTTAGATCATTCAGACATTTCTACAAACACTTTGACTACAAAGTTCAACATACATGACGCATGTTGACATAACGCATTTGGACAAATCCTTTTGCCAAGGAGTTGACACACATATAATTAGCATAAGTACACAGCAAATAATCATGGCAAGTACATGTTCTTATTTTATACGAATACGGTACTTCCTACATATACATATAATACACAAATCTCATCACAAGGCATACATATCAGGAATACAATATAAACATAGCATTTGGCATGTGAAATTGCACCCACAAAAAGAATAAACCATTATCTGACATTGAAAGCCTTGAAAACCATAACCTATACGAATATAGTCCGCACCTTAAACCAGAAATAGTGCACCGAACTGATTCAGACGATATGTCTTCGTTAACGGCGACTAGATAACCTAAGGCAAGAATAGAAATGAGATGCATCAACACATATACTATTCTAAGCTCTAAACAGATTAGGGTTAGGTTAACTTACCCAAGAAGGAACTTAGAATCGTCGGAATAAAGAATCAAAAGTGATGGTTTAAGGATGTAGAGTAACAGGAAAGAATCTTAAGGTGATTCACCAACTTCTCTCTCACTTTCTCTCTCTTTTCCTCTCTCTTTCTTAGCTAAGGTTAGGAAATTCGTATGGAAAAGAGAGTGAGGGTTTTAAGGTCTTTATATAGGCCTAACATTGATGAAAATAACCCCAGGGCCATGGTATACTTAGGTTATAACCGAATCAGGCCTCTCTCGATCCAACGGAACACTTCCGGTGGGCCTTTTTCCACGTGCGGTCGGACTTAAGCTCATTGACCATGGATCTAGGTCAGGCTGAGTTTTCGTACCGACCACACTCATTTCAACGGTCACCGAAACTCGATCAGGTCCATAAGCATTATGACATGCTTGGGCCATCTTCCCTGATCCGAGGGTGAAATTGGGTTAGAATCCAACGGTCAGATTGCTTAAAATCGTCGCGCAAGCGAGACGACTCAGATTTCATAAAATCATATTTAATTTCTCACCGTTCTCACACTCTTCACTCCGGACTCAATCAAATCGACCCAGAACATCATTTAGACTTGATTTTTGAGGTGATGGTCAAGTACAACATGGTGACCAATACTGTTTAAGATCATTACTATCAGACTTTCGACGCGCGGTCCAGGTCCGATACAAAGCTTCAAAAATTCCCAAGAGCAACTGCATTTAGCGATGAATCCCAGATTTTAGAGTAACATAGCGCTAATGATTCTACAGGTTTTGAGTCATGCAGATCACATTTAAAGTGATTGATGCTAATTTCACAAGCAATCGAGTTTAGCGCTAAATAACCTACAATAGCTTCTAAGGAAAAATAGAGATAGTACTCGGGTCTTGGCATGAAATTTTCCGGGTCATTACAATCTCCCCCCTTAAAGAAAAATTTCATCCTCGAAATTCGTACCTTATATTCCTCAAGGATCTGCGGGTAGCTCTTTCTGACCTCAGCTTCAGTTTCCCAAGTAGCCTCTTCTTCACTATGATGCGTCTATAGTACTTTCACAAGAGGGATAACCTTGTTACGCAATACCTGCTCCTTCCTGTTTAGGATACGCGTCAGTCGCAGTACATATGTGGCATCCTCGCTCAACTGCACATGCTCCCAACTGATAAGATGCGAAGGATCAGGAACGTACTTCTTCGGCATAGAAATGTGAAATACGTTATGCACGCCCGCAAGTGGTGTGGGCAAAGCAAGGCGGTATGCTACCGCTCCCACTCGATCCAAAATTTGAAATGGACTAATAAATCTTAGCGTGAGCTTTCCCTTCTTACCGAACCGTAGAACTCCCTTCATAGGAAAAACCTTAAAAAATACATGGTCTCCAACCTCCAACTCAAGCGGTCGCTGCCTCGTATCAGCGTAACTCTTCTGCCTACTCTGGGCTGTCAGAAGTCGACGTCGAATAATGTCAACTTTCTCTGAAGTCGCCTGCACCAACTCTGGGCCAATTAAACTACGCTCGCCAACTTCTGCCCAGCAATGCGGTGCTCTGCACGGACGACCATACAATGCCTCATAGGGAGCCATGCCGATACTCGCCTGGAAGCTATTGTTATACGCGAACTCTACATAAGGGAGACAATCATCCCAACTGTCCTTGAAATCCAAAACATAAGTTCACAACATGTCTTCCAGAATCTGATTCACACGTTCCATCTGCCCATCTGTCTGCGGATGAAACGCGGTGCTAAACTTTAATTTCACACCCATCGCTTCCTAGATATGAGTCCAGAAGATAGATGTGAAACACGTGTCTCTGTCAGACACAATCTCTAAGGGAACTCCATGCAGACGTACAATCTCCTTAATGTACACTCTAGCCAACTCGTCTGCAGAGTTTGTGACTCTGATCGGTAAGAAGTGAGCTGACTTCGTCAATCGGTCGACGATCACCCAAATAGAGTCATGTCCCTTCCTCGATCTCGGCAACCCTGAAATAAAATCCATAGAGATGAAGTCCCACTTCCATTCTGCTATGGGCATGGGCTGAAGCAGACCAGGAGGTCAGCGATGCTCTGCCTTGACTTGCTGGCACGTGAGATAACGTGATACAAACTCAGCAATATGAACCTTCATGTTGTCCCACCAATAAGATCTTCTCATATCTTGATACATCTTCATGCTACATGGATGCATCGCAAGTTTAGAAGTATGGGCTGACTCGAGAACCTCCCGTCTCAAGTCAGGAATGTCTGGGACACATAACCGGCCAAGAAGTCGGAAGCCCCCATCTGAACTAACACTCCACTCGGAGTTCTCATCTGTATTAACCTGCTTTCTCATATTCGCCAAAAACTCATCATCTGCTTGAGCTGCAATGATCCTCTCGACAATGAGGGGCTGTACACTAATGTGTGCCATAACTTCATACGGCTCTTCCACCGTAAGTTTCTACTTAAAGTCTCGCACAAACTCCAACATGTCCCATTCTGCTATCATTAGTGGAGCTGCAAACTCTATAGTCTTCTTACGACTCAATGCGTCTGCCACAAGATTCGCCTTACCTGGATGGTAAGAAACATCGAACTTAAAGTCTTTCAATGTTTCCATCCATCGGCATTGCCTCATATTCAAGTCACGCTGCGTGAAGATATACTTAAGGCTCTTATGGTCGCAAAAGAGCTCGAACTCCTCTCCATAGAGGTAATGTCTCCAGAGCTTTAATGCAAAAATGACAGCTGCCAACTCCAGGTCGTGTGTAGGGTAATTTTCTTCGTGTTTCCTCAACTATCTCGAAGCATAAACAATCACCCTGTCCTTCTGCATAAGGACACAACCAAGACCAATGCGAGAGGCGTCAGTATATATCGTATACTTAACCCCTTGCTCCGGCAATACTAGCACAGGGGCAGACATCAACTTGTCCTTTAGCTCTTGAAAAGCTAACTCCGCTTTTTCATTCCAAGTAAACTTCAAATCTTTCCGTGTCAACTGAGACAACGGTCTGGCTATCTTCGAGAAGTCTCGTATGAAGCGTCAATAATAGCTTGCTAGACCCAGAAAGCTCCTCACCTCAGTAACTGAACCAGGCTGCGTCCAGTCCTGAACTGTAGCTACCTTAGCAAGATCGACAGCTATCCCTTCCTTGGACACCACATGTCCCAGGAACTTGACTTATTCTTTCCAGAAATCGCATTTCTTGAACTGCGCAAAAAGTTGATTCTTCCTAAGAGTATCCAAGACCGCTCTTAAGTGCTCCTCGTTCTCTTCCCGACTCGCCGAATAGATCAAGATGTCATCGATAAAGACAATGACGAATCGGAACAAGAATGGCTGAAATACCCTGTTCATCAGATCCATGAACATGGCCGGTGCATTCGTAAGACCGAACGACATCACCAGGAACTCATAATGGCCAAAGCTAGTCCTGAAGGCGGTCTTTTGTACGTCCTCATTCTTGACGCGCAACTGATGATACCCTGACTGCAGATCAACCTTTGAAAAGTACCGTGCCCCCTTCAACTGATCAAATAAATCAACAATCCTAGGCAAAGGGTACTTGTTCTTCACAGTCACCTGATTCAGCTTGCGATAATCAATACATAATCGTAAGGAACCATCTTTCTACTTCACAAACAGGCCAGGTGCTCCCCAAGGAGACACACTAGGTCGAATAAAATCCAAATCCAACAAGCCGTCTATCTGCTTCCTCAATTCCTCCATTTCACTCGGAGGCATACGATAGGTGGGCTAAGAAATGGGCACCGTACCAGGCATGAGATCGATAGTAAAATCAATCTCGCGCTGAGGGGGTAAACCAGGAATCGACTCGAACACATCTTCAAACTCCCGAACTACAGGCGTGCTTTCAAATGCCGATCCAGCAATACTCTCTAACAGAGAAGTATAATAACCAAGATGAAAAGGGTAACTGACCTAAACTAGAAAAGTAACTGTCTCGCCCTCAGGTCCATGGATTGTCATTGACCTCGCTTCACAATCAATCTCTGCTCGCATCCTCGTGAGCCAATCCATACCCATAATAACATTGTAATGGTAAAGAGGTGTGACAAAAAGGTCAACAAGAATCGATCCATTCCCTAGATCAATCAAACAATCCAAACAACGCTTGTTCATAGCAGAGGAGATCCCTGTAGCAGTAGTGAGCGTCACTCCCTTCATAGTAACAGTGCTCAAACTCAGACGCCTAACTGCCGCATACGATATAAGAGAGGTAGTGGATCCTGTATCCACCAACATAGAAACGAGAATACCTTCAATGTGAGCTGTAACCTCGAAGGATCTCGGCACCAAGTCAGCCACAAGCGCTTCAGCTGAGAGCGCATGAACTCGAGCCTGCTGCTGGTGATTCGGCGGAGGAACCATGGGCTGCTGAGGTGGCCTGAAGCTAGGTACAAAAGGTTTGAAGGATGGATGAGCTGGCGCTGAACAAAGAGGTGGAGGTGATATAACCCGAGGCATCGGACGGCTGATCCTCTGCGGTGGAGTAAATCCACTATCCCGCATACGTGAAAAGAAAGTACGATCCAAATGCCCCATCTTCCCACAGTACGAACAGCGAAGATCAGCTCGCACTTGCTGAGCGGGTGACACTGAATGCCTCAGAGGAGAATCTGCCAGCGGCCTCTTGCCGAGAAATGGTGCACTCTGAAAGTTAGGTCGTGGTCTGGGAACCATAGGTGCTCGCATACGGGATGACCTGTCCCGGTCCTGCTCAGCTCACAGGGACATGCTCACCAACTCCGCATAAGTAGATATGCTAGCACAGCACATCTTCGATCGGATCTCAGGCCTCAATCCCTCAGAAAAATGCCGCATCCTCATCGGCTGATCACTCAGAACTAAAGGAACATATCGACTTAGCTCAGTAAACCGGTTCTCATACTCTGTCACCGACATCCCTCCCTGACGGAGGTGAAGGAACTCACTCTCCTTCTCGTGTCGGTACGTAACCGAAAAATACTTCTCGTGGAAGCGTGCCTCAAACGCCTGCCACGACCACTCAAATCCTTCCTCAACAGTGCGAAGAACACTGTCCCACCATAAACTGGCCTCCTTCTCAAACATAAAGGAGGCAAGCTCGACCTGCTCAACCTCAGAACAGTGCAGCGGTCTTAGCATCTTAGAGATGCAATCAATCCAGTACTCTGGCCTCCTCGGGTCTATGAGAACCCACAAATATGGGAGGTTGTAAGCGTTGGAATCACTCAAATGTGTCGCTTACACTAGCGCTCCCAGATGGGTGCATAGGTGAAGCAGGTGGAGTCGCCCCCACCGACTGAGCAAAGATGCCAGCCATGGAAGATAGAAACTGCTGCTGCTGCTGAATCTGCTGTTGCTGCATCAACAGCATCATCTGCTCAAACTTATCAGAAGGAGGAGCAGAAGAAGATGCACGGTTCGGCTCAGGAACCGAAGGCGTGACTGGAGGAGCCATAGGTGGAATCACAGGTGTCGGCCCAACACCAGTATGAGATGGGCCCGACTGTGGATCTGTCTGGCTACCGTTCAGGGGAGAAACCCCGGCAAGCGACTCGACCAAAGAGAGACAGGCCGAAGTCTTCGAACCCTTAGGTAGCATACCCTACATTCAACAGAGGATGCAACCTGTAAGATTCAACATCCACATAATCCACCCATGCAGCATTCACAACACAACTTTAACAATAAACAACATGCATTTCATTTAACAAAATTTGTCGCAATACAAGGAGTGCATCATTACATGAATCGCAACAAAGAAAGCATGTGAACTACAACATCTAAAGCTGCAAACAACAAACAACTTCCAACTACTATGCCAACAACGGCTACACACAAAAAGAAATAACAAACAGTGCAAAGGACGACTACAACTGCAGCTATTCGTTGAAATCAGGAGATGAAGGCGGGGCACCCTTATCCTGCAAACAACATAGGATGGACTTCAGAGTCCAAGTCACCTTCTTAAACTTATGCTTCACAAGGCCTCGAAGATCCACAATATCCTAGCATAGAACAGCCTGACCTTCCTCAAGCCGTGCGATACGGGCATCCCTGGTAGCCTGATCTATGCTCTGCTCTGGTGCCACAGGAGGAGAACTCTCACTCGTATTCTGGGCCTCTACCTCTTCCTCGTCCTGCTCTGTTTCTTCTTCAATCTCAGCTCCACCCTCGGCATAACTCTCTTCCTCATCGCTCTCTGTCTCATCTTCACTTTTTGAGGCTTGTCGACAAGGACCAATGTCCATCTCCTTAAGGGTCATCAGATTAATGTGGCGAACAGGTACCAGCTTTTCTACCCCAAGCCTATAGCCAAACTCATGTGCAAGCTTATAAATGAGTCTGCCAAATGGGAGTGATTCGGTCCTCCTAGTCGAACGAGCGATAAGGATAATATGACGCAAGATGTATGTTGGCACACATAGCTTTGCTCCTTACCCCACTTGATACAGAAAATCTACCATCAGGCGCGTACACTCGCTGCGGTTGCTCCACCTTGGATATACATTGAATGTACACATGTGGTGAAGCAAACGGAAGTCGTCCGTCATGTTAGTAGCTAGAAGGCTTCTATTAGGCTGCCACTTGACCAGACGACCACACAGGAGCTGCGTGCGGCGATCCCTCTCGCGCATACTGCTCAAATTCTTCTCACTGGCATGCACCTCACCAAGCGGCACATTCAGGAGTCGGGATATCAAAGCGACGTTGACCGTGGCCTCCCAATCGCTTCCACAAGGAATCTTGAACTGTAGAGGCTCCAGCGAAGGATCACGAATGTTGGCATAAAAAGTTCGAACAATGCTCACATTGGCGCGACATTCGCCCTCAAATAAGATACACCAACCGGCCCCTTCCAGGCGCTCTAACAACAGAAACTCACCAAATACCCGTGGATCTACATGAGCCTCAAAAAGGACCCTACGGCCTTCATAGACTCCATGAGATAGCTCCGCCAATAAGGTTCTTCCAATGGGAGCTTGAGGATCAAGGTCCCTCTTGGTCTGAAACTTACGAGTGGCGGTCGTGCTCACGGCGGCACCTCTCGGCCTCCGTGCACGGGTTGGGCGGCTAGGCCCGGCTTCATCTACGGGCGCTATCTTCTTCTCCATCAAAGAGAGAAAGGTGGAGATGGAAAATATGGCCGTGACAAACTCAAACAAGGCCATGGAAAATGAGAGAAATGGGAGAAATGGGAAGAATGGTGAGGCTTCCACACACTTGAGATCCCAAAGGAGGATTTGAGAGCTCAATGAGAAGAAAATGGAGTGAAAACAACAATGGGAATGGGTTTTTGAGTTAGGTTGAATGGGTGTGCACGAAAATGGAAGAAGGAGATTGGGGAGGAATTTTTGTGGATTTTTTAGAGAGACTTGAAGAAAAGGAGAGCTTGGGAGGGTAGTTTATGAAAGAAATAGGGTTTAGGAAGTGTTTTGTGAGACCTGACCCGAGTTCACATGTTTGCATGTGTGTGTGTGAGTATGCATCTCGTGTATTTTGGTCCCGCGGTCCTACCGGTCAAATTTCGGCGACCCGCGACCTTCGGATAGTGATTGCGGTCACCCTCGAGTTTGGTCACGTGGACCCGACTCGGATTGACCCAAGACCTATGCCATTCCGACCGCATCGTCGCCGCGATTCCAGTGCCGCGTCTCATGCATAAATCCAGTGTGTCCATCAAAAGTTATGGGCCGCGCATTATTTGGACCGTTGATTGCATTTTTGGTGGGACCCACCTGATTGCACATTTCCCCATGTGCACTATTCCTAATGTAAGCCACCTTTAGCCTAGCAATGATGGCTTCTTTTCTCAAGAAAACCATGATGAGATTGGCTTCTCTAGGCAATGATGAGCCACCTTATCCCATGAGCAATGATTATTTCTCTTTTCAAAAATTCATCTTTTTCTAAGAAAGCAATCATTTCAACTTGAGAAACTCTCTCATCTCCCTCTCTCTTTCTTCATTTCTCTCTTCTCCTCTTTGCAAATGTCCTCCATTGCTGAAATTTTCCAGCCCTCTATCCTCTTCTTCTCACCTAGATCTAACCATCAAAGATCCATCATCACCATTGAACCTCCTTCCTTGTAGCTTAAGGAGCATGGTGGTTGAAGAATCTTGAAGATCCAACAAGTGGGTGAGCATGTAGGATAGATTGCATGATTCTTATTGTCATAGATCTTTTGTTGCTTCATATGGAGAGTGTAGGACTCACCACATCAATGGTGAAGGTCCACCACTCCTTGGATAAGGTCTTTTTAGCCATCACTTGCATGCATGTGATCTTGATGGGGCCATTCTCCATGGACCCCATCTTGATGAGATTTCCTTTATTCCTCTCTTCTCCACTTTCTATGGTTTGGATGTAATGATTATGTGGCCCACCTGATGTGCCATGCAACCAGAATTTTTAAATTTTGGGACATCCAGGCCCAAGTTGTTGGACACCCAGGCCCAACTGTGCTGCCTAGTTTTGCTGCTTGATTTGGAAAGCCTTTGGGCCTGATTTTATGGATTTTCTTGGGGAGGTGCTGGGCTTGGGAGTTGTGTGACACATCAGGGTGGACCCCACCTTATGGAATCTATGATTTATTTCCCATTTATTAAATTTTTGGGCTGATCTAGACAGCAACATGTTGCTGTCCAGATTGCTGGAATTTTTTATGCTGTAATGTATGTGTTGTAGGCCTTGTTTGTGGTCTCATTTTTCCTGATTTCTTAGACTTCTCTTTGAGGTATGGACCCCACCTAAAAGTATGCTAAACCTCAGCTTCAAATGTCCCTATTTGATCACCCAAAAGGGTGGGCCAAGGAGGGTGGACGGTCCAGATTTTTCTGGACTGTCCAGCTACACTGTTTGCTGGAAACTCATAAATATCAGCCTGATTTTGAAATGCTGGGCCACCTTTGTGGACCCCACCTTAATGTATACTTGTATAGGAAGGTTGGCCTTGTATTTTTCCAAACTTACGTAGACCTGGGCCCACTCAAATGGGGTGCTAAAGTCAGGGACAGCAGCATTACTGCAGCAGGAAAATAAAAATCTGGACCTTGCTGTCCATAAATTGCATGAGTTAAATAAAATATTTTTACTATCCCAAAAATCTTAAATTTTTGTAGGGAGGTGTCCCACCCATAGTAGGACCTATCCACAAAATTTCAGGGCCAAGGAATCCTATTTGGGCATCCAAAAGGGTGGGCCAACATACTGGACTGCCAGAAATTTCTGCTGTGCAGTCCAGCAGCATAGTCCCATAAAAATAATATTAAAAAAATAATTTCTAAGAAGGTGGGCCATATTTCTGGATGTCAACTTGTTTTAGGCTTGATGAGGGACCTTGGGTCCAAATTTCAGGAATTTTGGAGGCCCAGAACCCACCCATTGGATGGCCCAAATTCAGGACAGTTATATTCCAGCAATATTTCACCCTGGATAGATTGTATTCTTTAAATTAATTTAAATACTTCTGAGTATCCTAAAATCATGAAAATTTACAGAGAGGTGGTCCACCCATGGTGGGACTCACCTACAAATTTTGGGGCCAATGGAACCCTGTGTACACCGTGACAAGTGCTGGAATGGATCACCACGTCCAGGTGTCCCGATTCACCAGATTTTCTTAATGATCTGATTTATTTAAATTAATTAAAATACTTCTGATCGTCCAAAAATCACAAAATTTTGAGGATTCGTGGTCCACCTATGGGAGGACCATCTTGTAAATTTTCATGGCCATCGGGCCCCTGTACTGATCGTGGTGTGGCTGCAAACTTGGGTCAGTTTTGGGCCAGATACTCAGGCCCGTAGGACTACCCACCACGGGAAGCCCCTACCTTGGGCGGTTGCTGGGCCTGTATTCCAGCGGCATGGCCCACTTCTAATATGTGTTGTGTATTCCCCTCTCATCTGGTGGGACCCACTGATATGTGTGGGTCACCATGGGCTAGTAACCCATCTGAATTACATAAATTTCTGGATTTCCAGCAGGCCCAGGAAGTGGGTGGGCTGGAATTCCAACAAGGGGCCCAAATTTGCTCCATAGTGGATTGTTTTGGAGTTGTTGTGGCCCACCAGATTTAAGGGAGTATTGCACACACTCCTTGCCTTATTTCCTTAGATATTTTTGGCCGTAATTAGTGGCTCTTAAGGCTCACCTTTGTGGTGATGTTGGGGGTTAGCCTTAACCAGATTTTTGAAAGTTTATAGACCCAATGGGATGAAACCTAATTAATGAGCCCAAGATCGTGTAGGGCCTGACCTTATTGCTTCACGGACCCAATGATCCGTCTACAGCTGACCGTGTGTATTTATTAGCCGTGATGCCCTCATGAAATGCTTAATTATGGGCTGACTTGTGGGGCCCATATAAATGTATATTGTGGAGGGCCTTGTTAAGTCTTTGGGCTGATGTGGCAAGGCCCACACTGTCAGTATAGGCCTTGCCTATGTGTATTCTTGGGTTTATGGGCTGCCCTCAAGCCCACCATAATGTGTGAATTGGATGACTTTTGTTTTGGGCCATTTCTTTAGGGCCCATTATGTGATATAGTATATGCATGTTTGTGTTAGCAAGTAGGCCTTGTGGACTCAGTTCTTTTGGATAGGCCCATTGATCTTGAGCCTATACTCTCCTATCTATTTTGATGGGCTTAGGGGCAATGATACACAAGAAGTCGGGCCCATGGCTGCCCATTAAACTGACCCTGTACTTAGGCCAAAAGTGAGGCCCAACTCACTTGTGTTAAATGTGAAACTTGCCCATGTAAATGAATTACTAGGCTGCCCATGAAGCCCACCACAATAGGTGGAATTATGACCTTTGTGGTTGGGCCCAAACCTTACTTGAGGGCCCACTATATGGCTTATGAGTTGGGCTTGGTGTATGGCCTACTAGTCCACACATTGCTTAGGCCTTAGATCTTTCATTATATGGGTAGTGGTGAGCTACCTCTTGGAAACCAGTTGAGGTTGGATGTCCTCTGGGTGATCCTAAGGTAAGCTCATAGGTTTCTCTATGGGTGGTTAAAGGCCCACCATAGACTTTAGGCTATTTATTTAAGGCTCAATATGCATGTATGTAGAACCTACCTTAATGCATGTTTGGTCCAGGCCGTCCAAGCCTTGGATCGCCCGATTGTGGAAGCACTCTCTGCCTTGGGTTGCTGCTGGACTCACAATCCAGTAGTAGGCCTACTTGATCTTTTCATGTTATATACACACTCTCCATCTGGTGGGGTTTCCCGGTGAGTATAGTTGGCCTTCATGAGATTATTTCCACATACTCAACTAATTTCTGGACCTTAGCAGGCCCAGGAAGTCAAACGGGCCAAAAGTTTATCAAAGGGCCTTCAATGTACAATTTTATGGTTACAACTTTATTTAACTGTGGGGCTCACCATATTGAGAACTTGTGTACGTGTTACATGCTTATGCTTTCTTATAATCCTTGGGCTTAATCAGTGCATTCTTTTAGGTCACTTTTAGTGATCTTATGAAGACCCCATCTTAAGATCAGAATTTTGGGACATCCAGGTGAGCCTAGATTGGGCAGGGACATCCTAGCTTGGCCCAACCATACATTGGGCCGACTTCCACCATTTTGATGGACTTGTGGGCTGAGGTAAGGATAGTATTGGGCCCTCGGTTGCATACTTAAATTGCTAATTATTGGGCTGATATAGTGGGGCCCATTTCATCCAAACTTAAACCTTTTTTTGGGTCATATATTGTATACGCGGGCTGCCCACCAAGTCCAACTTAATGCATGGATTCTATGGCCATTGGGAATTGGGCCTTGGGCCTTAATTCCCCTCTTAGAGCCATGTTGTTAAAAGTGGTATTATATCTTTTTATGGCCTATTATGAGGAATATATGTATGTGGTTACTTTTATTTTTATCTTAAATGTAGGCCTTGGGCCTTTTATTCATATAGTTCATGGTAGATATGCCTTTTTGGGGAATGGTGGTTAAATGTCCCTATTATGGACCCCTCTAGGTCCGGTTGTATTTAAAAGTGATTGGATACTTATCTTAGACAGTTGCTAAGCTCATTTCTATATTACTTAGACCCATAGTTGTATGTTTAATCTCGTGGGCTACCCCAGGTAAATGGGCCCCCACTAGAGGTGGGATTCCTTATGGATATTGTCTAAGTACCTAGTCTTGGTTCCTTCTTCGATAGGAGGAATGTAATTTACTTTGTATATCGCTGCATGATGCGCCTAGACCCATCTTCATGGCTCATGTGCATCATTGTATGCTTGGATGACACTGTGTGTGTGGTTATGATTGTGCCATTGGGCATTGCATGTTGTCTTCTCGAGGGACGTAATATTCCCTCTTGAGCATGGTGGATGCTTAGAATTGATGCATAGTTGATTGTGTGATTCATGCATCTGGCATTGCATAATATATGAGCATTATCACCCTTGCTTCATCAGGGTTGTAGCATTCACAGATACATCGTGGATGGCCATGTTTGGACACTGGAAATGTTACTTGAGCATACCGGGTGCATAGGATGCCCATGGGTGAAATTCTCAAAACTTCCATGGTACCAAGGATCTGCTCCAACGCCGTGACCGGGTGGAATATATGAGCGGACGAGGGCCTTATACCATTAGGCCGCAACTCCCACTGTCGTGTAGTCGGTTGGATAGGGGTGTGGTCTTACTCACCTGATGTAAGAGGGCATTGCTAGGCTGAGTCTGACCAGCTCGTGAATGAGTCCGCTACCGTCAGGCCTTGCTGGTGATTGGTTGTCCACAGGCAGGTAGTGAGGTCTCTTATGCTCGTTTGACTGTGCGGGGTCTGTAGAGCGGCAGTCATCCAGTAGTGTAATGGACCCCGGTGATTTCCTTATGATTGGAAATATACTTGACATATGGTTTGGTTATGAGCACTGGCATTACTTGCATCGCATTAGTATTGGTTATGTAAGCCCCTTCATGCATTGCCTTGGTATGGCGTCCAGTACTCATTGCATCATATTCATGATAAGCCTTGGTAAGGCTAGTGATATTCTCATTGAGCATGTCTCCTTCCTGTATCTCCTATTATTCTTCTGTGCACTATTATCACACACTTACACCACCCTCTAAGCTTCTATAAGCTTATGCACGATTGATGCGTGCGGGAGACTCTAGGTAGGCGCCAAAGTAGCAGAGCGTGGATTAGAGCTGAGCTTGAGGACCCAGTAGTGCATCCGTCCTTTCTTTCTTCTATTATCTTATGTATGTCCTTTTGGACCTCATGTAAACTTGTAAAAGTTCAAATTCTTAGTGGATTTTGTGATAAGTGCCTTTTTATTCTCAGATTTACTTGTTGTGATCTTGGGTATGCTCGTATTGGAAATGGTTATATTGTTATGGAAATCCTCCTTGTAGGATCCCAGGATCGGAACCTGCTTCAGGAGCCGAGAATGGGGTACTACGGAGGCTGTTGCGGCCAGACCGGCCATCGGGTTCCTTGTGAATCCGGTTACCGAGTATGGGGCGTGACAGGAGTTGGTATCAGAGCATAGCAAGTAATTTTGGAATAACTAAGGATAACATCACATATCTGCTGCAATCTTAGGATAAGTAGTGTCCCGAGTGCATTTCCCTCATTCCGTTTGAGCCTTCAAGGATTCTAACTCCTAGGTTTCCATTACCTTTGTTCTTTCTGTAGACCATGTCGTCTAGTCGAGGTGCCCATGATTGTGACGCCCGTGGCCGTGGTGCCCATGGACATGGTTCTCTTTCTGCTCGGCGGTCCGAGTGACTTTTACTCCACCACCTGAATTCCTGTTTCCCCTCTGAAGCCCATTGTACTTATTCTTGAGGCTCCCGCCATACCGTGCCTCCGCCGCAGGCTAGTGCTACCCCGCTTATTTGGACGATTCCTCGTAGGAGCCGAGCATCTCCGCAGTTGATGCAGTCGTCACCGATGTTCTTCGACTCGTCAACCCGTTCTGAGATGCCGGTCGGCGGAACAGAGCGTGCGAGTCCCCTTTGCGAGATTCGACTGCGGCGAGCTCCGTTAGCGATGTTTCTACTTCGGGCGAGGCCAAGTGGACTAGTTCGCAGAGGATCGTGATCGAGGAGAGGCCGGAAGAGGCGAGCCCCTCCGGTAGCTCCGGCAGCGTCGGCAGCAGAGGTGCATAGCCTATCGAGCCGCGAGCATCGGCATCGCATGCAGCAGCTTCTTCTTCTAGGGCATTTACTGGCATTTGCTATGGATGTGGGCAGACAGGGCATCAGAGACACGAGTGCCCTCTTCCCTTGCAGCAGAGACCGCAGATGCAGAGGGGACAGACACCTCCCCAGCCACCTCAAGCTTGATTTTGCGTGACTTCGAAGGACCCTTAATTATTAGGGGAGTCGTTATGGGTATTTTTCTTGTCTCCGTATGTATGTCTTGTGTTTTGGTGCGTCGTACCCCTTTTGTATCCAAGGGCTTTTGTTTGATCAGATTGCTATTAGAGTCTGCCGTAGAGGATTCTCAGTATCGACTTTTTGGAAAGATCGCTGTGTTAGGCCGATGATATTATCGTGTTCCATTTTGGTTGGTGAGATGTTCTTGCCCGCTAATTTTGTATTGCCGATGTTGAGCTTGTTGGCTTGTTTTGTTGTCAAGCCAGTATTTTTTTTTCCTAGTCGCTAGTTTTATGGCCGAGTGTGATGCTTGCCAGCGTGTTAAGGCCGATCATCTGAGACCCCTAGTCCCTTGCAGCTGTTGAGTGTTTCAGAATGGAAATGGGAGCACATATCGATGGATTTCATCACAGGTTTGCCGAGGACTCAGCACGGGCACGATACCATCTAGGTTATCGTTGATCGTTTAACGAAGTTGGCTCATTTCATTCCAGTGTGTGCTTCTTGGTCTATGGATCGGCTTGCAAGGTGTTTATTGAGGAGATAGTGAGACTGCATGGCTCCTTTTGAGGCACGTTATGGTAGACCGTGCAGATCTCCTAGTTGTTAGGCCGAGATTAAAGAGCGTTATCCCTATTTGCTTGATGATTGATTGCTTGTATTTATTGCATTTCCTTCTTTTGATTGACGATTGATATATATGAGGAGGCTTATGCATTTTGTTGTCTCAGTTTTATCAATTTCGAGGATGAAATTTCTTTGTTGGTGGGGAGGATTGTGAGACCTGACCCGAGTTCACATGTTTGCATGTGTGTGTGTGAGTATGCATCTCGTGTATTTTGGTCCCGCGGTCCTACCGGTCAAATTTCGGCGACCCGCGACCTTCGGATAGTGATTGCGGTCACCCTCGAGTTTGGTCACGTGGACCCGACTCGGATTGACCCAAGACCTATGCCATTCCGACCGCATCGTCGCCGCGATTCCAGTGCCGCGTCTCATGCATAAATCCAGTGTGTCCATCAAAAGTTATGGGCCGCGCATTATTTGGACCGTTGATTGCATTTTTGGTGGGACCCACCTGATTGCACATTTCCCCATGTGCACTATTCCTAATGTAAGCCACCTTTAGCCTAGCAATGATGGCTTCTTTTCTCAAGAAAACCATGATGAGATTGGCTTCTCTAGGCAATGATGAGCCACCTTATCCCATGAGCAATGATTATTTCTCTTTTCAAAAATTCATCTTTTTCTAAGAAAGCAATCATTTCAACTTGAGAAACTCTCTCATCTCCCTCTCTCTTTCTTCATTTCTCTCTTCTCCTCTTTGCAAATGTCCTCCATTGCTGAAATTTTCCAGCCCTCTATCCTCTTCTTCTCCCCTAGATCTAACCATCAAAGATCCATCATCACCATTGAACCTCCTTCCTTGTAGCTTAAGGAGCATGGTGGTTGAAGAATCTTGAAGATCCAACAAGTGGGTGAGCATGTAGGATAGATTGCATGATTCTTATTATCATAGATCTTTTGTTGCTTCATATGGAGAGTGTAGGACTCACCACATCAATGGTGAAGGTCCACCACTCCTTGGATAAGGTCTTTTTAGCCATCACTTGCATGCATGTGATCTTGATGGGGCCATTCTCCATGGACCCCATCTTGATGAGATTTCCTTTATTCCTCTCTTCTCCACTTTCTATGGTTTGGATGTAATGATTATGTGGCCCACCTGATGTGCCATGCAACCAGAATTTTTAAATTTTGGGACATCCAGGCCCAAGTTGTTGGACACCTAGGCCCAACTGTGCTGCCTAGTTTTGCTGCTTGATTTGGAAAGCCTTTGGGCCTGATTTTATGGATTTTCTTGGGGAGGTGCTGGGCTTGGGAGTTGTGTGACACATCAGGGTGGACCCCACCTTATGGAATCTATGATTTATTTCCCATTTATTAAATTTTTGGGCTGATCTAGACAGCAACATGTTGCTGTCCAGATTGCTGGAATTTTTTTATGCTGTAATGTATGTGTTGTAGGCCTTGTTTGTGGTCTCATTTTTCCTGATTTCTTAGACTTCTCTTTGAGGTATGGACCCCACCTAAAAGTATGCTAAACCTCAGCTTCAAATGTCCCTATTTGATCACCCAAAAGGGTGGGCCAAGGAGGGTGGACGGTCCAGATTTTTCTGGACTGTCCAGCTACACTGTTTGCTGGAAACTCATAAATATCAGCCTGATTTTGAAATGCTGGGCCACCTTTGTGGACCCCACCTTAATGTATACTTGTATAGGAAGGTTGGCCTTGTATTTTTCCAAACTTACGTAGACCTGGGCCCACTCAAATGGGGTGCTAAAGTCAGGGACAGCAGCATTACTGCAGCAGGAAAATAAAAATCTGGACCTTGCTGTCCATAAATTGCATGAGTTAAATAAAATATTTTTACTATCCCAAAAATCTTAAATTTTTATAGGGAGGTGTCCCACCCATAGTAGGACCTATCCACAAAATTTCAGGGCCAAGGAATCCTATTTGGGCATCCAAAAGGGTGGGCCAACATACTGGACTGCCAGAAATTTCTGCTGTGCAGTCCAGCAGCATAGTCCCATAAAAATAATATTAAAAAAATAATTTCTAAGAAGGTGGGCCATATTTCTGGATGTCAACTTGTTGTAGGCTTGATGAGGGACCTTGGGTCCAAATTTCAGGAATTTTGGAGGCCCAGAACCCACCCATTGGATGGCCCAAATTCAGGACAGTTATATTCCAGCAATATTTCACCCTGGATAGATTGTATTCTTTAAATTAATTTAAATACTTCTGAGTATCCTAAAATCATGAAAATTTACAGAGAGGTGGTCCACCCATGGTGGGACTCACCTACAAATTTTTGGGGCCAATGGAACCCTGTGTACACCGTGACAAGTGCTGGAATGGATCACCACGTCCAGGTGTCCCGATTCACCAGATTTTCTTAATGATCTGATTTATTTAAATTAATTAAAATACTTCTGATCGTCCAAAAATCACAAAATTTTGAGGATTCGTGGTCCACCTATGGGAGGACCATCTTGTAAATTTTCATGGCCATCGGGCCCCTGTACTGATCGTGGTGTGGCTGCAAACTTGGGTCAGTTTTGGGCCAGATACTCAGGCCCGTAGGACTACCCACCACGGGAAGCCCCTACCTTGGGCGGTTGCTGGGCCTGTATTCCAGCGGCATGGCCCACTTCTAATATGTGTTGTGTATTCCCCTCTCATCTGGTGGGACCCACTGATATGTGTGGGTCACCATGGGCTAGTAACCCATCTGAATTACATAAATTTCTGGATTTCCAGCAGGCCCAGGAAGTGGGTGGGCTGGAATTCCAACAAGGGGCCCAAATTTGCTCCATAGTGGATTGTTTTGGAGTTGTTGTGGCCCACCAGATTTAAGGGAGTATTGCACACACTCCTTGCCTTATTTCCTTAGATATTTTTGGCCGTAATTAGTGGCTCTTAAGGCTCACCTTTGTGGTGATGTTGGGGGTTAGCCTTAACCAGATTTTTGAAAGTTTATAGACCCAATGGGCTGGAAACCTATTTCTTGAGCCCAAGATCGTGTAGGGCCTGACCTTATTGCTTCACGGACCCAATGATCCGTCTACAGGCTGACCGTGTGTATTTATTAGCCGTGATGCCCTCATGAAATGCTTAATTATGGGCTGACTTGTGGGGCCCATATAAATGTATATTGTGGAGGGCCTTGTTAAGTCTTTGGGCTGATGTGGCAAGGCCCACACTGTCAGTATAGGCCTTGCCTATGTGTATTCTTGGGTTTATGGGCTGCCCTCAAGCCCACCATAATGTGTGAATTGGATGACTTTTGTTTTGGGCCATTTCTTTAGGGCCCATTATGTGATATAGTATATGCATGTTTGTGTTAGCAAGTAGGCCTTGTGGACTCAGTTCTTTTGGATAGGCCCATTGATCTTGAGCCTATACTCTCCTATCTATTTTGATGGGCTTAGGGGCAATGATACACAAGAAGTCGGGCCCATGGCTGCCCATTAAACTGACCCTGTACTTAGGCCAAAAGTGAGGCCCAACTCACTTGTGTTAAATGTGAAACTTGCCCATGTAAATGAATTACTAGGCTGCCCATGAAGCCCACCACAATAGGTGGAATTATGACCTTTGTGGTTGGGCCCAAACCTTACTTGAGGGCCCACTATATGGCTTATGAGTTGGGCTTGGTGTATGGCCTACTAGTCCACACATTGCTTAGGCCTTAGATCTTTCATTATATGGGTAGTGGTGAGCTACCTCTTGGAAACCAGTTGAGGTTGGATGTCCTCCTGGGTGATCCTAAGGTAAGCTCATAGGTTTCTCTATGGGTGGTTAAAGGCCCACCATAGACTTTAGGCTATTTATTTAAGGCTCAATATGCATGTATGTAGAACCTACCTTAATGCATGTTTGGTCCAGGCCGTCCAAGCCTTGGATCGCCCGATTGTGGAAGCACTCTCTGCCTTGGGTTGCTGCTGGACTCACAATCCAGTAGTAGGCCTACTTGATCTTTTCATGATATATACACACTCTCCATCGGTGGGGTTTCCCGGTGAGTATAGTTGGCCTTCATGAGATTATTTCCACATACTCAACTAATTTCTGGACCTTAGCAGGCCCAGGAAGTCAAACGGGCCAAAAGTTTATCAAAGGGCCTTCAATGTACAATTTTATGGTTACAACTTTATTTAACTGTGGGGCTCACCATATTGAGAACTTGTGTACGTGTTACATGCTTATGCTTTCTTATAATCCTTGGGCTTAATCAGTGCATTCTTTTAGGTCACTTTTAGTGATCTTATGAAGACCCCATCTTAAGATCAGAATTTTGGGACATCCAGTGAGTCCAGATTGGGCAGGGACATCCTAGCTTGGCCCAACCATACATTGGGCCGACTTCCACCATTTTGATGGACTTGTGGGCTGAGGTAAGGATAGTATTGGGCCCTCGGTTGCCTACTTAAATTGCTAATTATTGGGCTGATATAGTGGGGCCCATTTCATCCAAACTTAAACCTTTTTTTTGGGTCATATATTGTATACGCGGGCTGCCCACCAAGTCCAACTTAATGCATGGATTCTATGGCCATTGGGAATTGGGCCTTGGGCCTTAATTCCCCTCTTAGAGCCATGTTGTTAAAAGTGGTATTATATCTTTTTATGGCCTATTATGAGGAATATATGTATGTGGTTACTTTTATTTTTATCTTAAATGTAGGCCTTGAGCCTTTTATTCATATAGTTCATGGTAGATATGCCTTTTTGGGGAATGGTGGTTAAATGTCCCTATTATGGACCCCTCTAGGTCCGGTTGTATTTAAAAGTGATTGGATACTTATCTTAGACAGTTGCTAAGCTCATTTCTATATTACTTAGACCCGTAGTTGTATGCTTAGTCTTGTGGGCTACCCCAGGTAAATGGGCCCCCACTAGAGGTGGGATTCCTTATGGATATTGTCTAAGTACCTAGTCTTGGTTCCTTCTTGGATAGGAGGAATGTCATTTACTTTGTATATCGCCGCATGATGCGCCTAGACCCATCTTCATGACCCATGTGCATCATTGTATGCTTGGATGACACTGTGTGTGTGGTTATGATTGTGCCATTGGGCATTGCATGCTGTCTTCTCGAGGGACGTAATATTCCCTCTTGAGCATGTTGGATGCTTGGAATTGATGCATAGTTGATTGTGTGATTCATGCATCTGGCATTGCATAATATATGAGCATTATCACCCTTGCTTCATCAGGGTTGTAGCCTCCACAGATACATCGTGGATGGCCATGTTTGGACACCGGAAATGTTACTTGAGCATACTGGGTGCATAGGATGCCCATGGGTGAAATTCTCAAAACTTCCATGGTACCAAGGATCTGCTCCAACGCCGTGACCGAGTGGAATATATGAGCGCACGAGGGCCTTATACTATTAGGCCGCGACTCCCACTGTCGTGTAGTCGGTTGGATAGGGGTGTGGCCTTACTCGCCTGATGTAAGAGGGCATTGCTAGGCTGAGTCTGACCAGCTCGTGAATGGGTCCGCTACCGTCAGGCCTTGCTGGTGATTGGTTGTCCACAGGCGGGTAGTGAGGTCTCTTACGCTCGTTTGACTGTGCGGGGTCTGCAGAGCGGCAGTCATTCAGCAGTGTAATGGACCCCGGTGATTTCCTTATGATTGGAAATATACTTGACATATGGTTTGGTTATGAGCACTGGCATTACTTGCATCGCATTAGTATTGGTTATGTAAGCCCCTTCATGCATTGCCTTGGTATGGCGTCCAGTACTCATTGCATCATATTCATGATAAGCCTTGGTAAGGCTAGTGATATTCTCATTGAGCATGTCTCCTTCCTGTATCTCCTATTATTCTTCTGTGCACTATTATCACACACTTACACCACCCTCTAAGCTTCTATAAGCTTATGCACGATTGATGCGTGCAGGAGACTCTAGGTAGGCGCCAAAGTAGCAGAGCGTGGATTAGAGCTGAGCTTGAGGACCCAGTATTGCATCCTTCCTTTCTTTCTTCTATTATCTTATGTATGTCCTTTTGGACCTCATGTAAACTTGTAAAAGTTCAAATTCTTAGTGGATTTTGTGATAAGTGCCTTTTTTATTCTCAGATTTACTTGTTGTGATCTTGGGTATGCTCGTATTGGAAATGGTTATATTGTTATGGAAATCCTCCTTGTAGGATCCCAGGATCGGAACCTGCTTCAGGAGCCGAGAATGGGGTACTACGGAGGCTGTTGCGGCCAGAACCGGCCATCTGGTTCCTTGTGAATCCGGTTACCGAGTCTGGGGCGTGACATGTTTTAACCGAGCAACCATGGAGGAGTGGGCCACACTAGGCCCCAAATGCGTCGGCCTGAGCCAGCCCGCTGGGCGGCGAGGGCTCACCATTTGGGCGAGGTCCTCCTGGCCCCCTAAGTGGAAAATGATGGGCCTTCCCCCCCCCCCCCCCCCGGGTCCCCCTGAAAGTGTCCCGATCAGCCCCTTAGTCCGATTTGACTCCTATCAGGCCACTCAGGTTAAAATCTGATCCAAACAGAGGTTTATTGACATTTGAAGGGCTGAGATGGGAATATAAACCATCTAAACTCATCAAGGGATGGTCTAGAAGAGATTTTGGGTCGCTGTGTGTGATCAGGAGTGAGCACAGACTCGATCTCGACGATCATTTTCAGTAAACTTTCGCCGATAGAAGTAACGGGACACATACAGAAATTCTACAATAAACTCGCACCCAAATACACTAAGGTGGTGATAGCGTACGGTGTGTGACCATAACCCAGGTCCAGTTTAATCCAATTCATGCTCTGATACCAACTTGTGACACCCTGAAATTCGAGGGTCGAGCATAACTCAACTCCCGAGTTTCAAAACATCACTTATGCAACATATTTAATGATGGATGTATGTTGTCTATAAGAGTACATAAAACATGGAATAGATTAAGCCAAACTGTAAACATAATTCAGGGATAAGTGATAGACGCAAGCGGAAGACTGAAAAAAACATGTGTACATGTGTAAGTCCCTGAAATACGTATACATGCCAGGTCATACTACAAGTGTTGCTATCAAAATACAAGCATTAAATGACATTATCTATTCCAAAAGAAAACCGAGAATTCTCACCTATCAGGACATGGCTCACAAGAACCCGCCTGAAAACTGCATAAAAGAAAATGCGGCCACATCATCCTTGAACTCCTGCTTTGCCTCAGAGGTCGCATCAATATCTGCATCTAAGACAGAGTCTGATTGGTGTTTAAACACCATCCCAGAACGTGGGAGTGAGTGATCAACTCAGTGGAATAATAAAGCAAAGGTTAACATGTTATCAATTTAATCAAGCAGTAATGATAAAGCAGAACAATCAAACATGTCCTAAGTACTCTTGTTAGTGCAAGGATGTATGTAGAATGATGCGTGCCCTCGCCAGTACACCCTCAGCGTCTTCATCTTACGTTACGCATGACATCACCTCAAGTGCTCCACCTCTTCCAGGCACATGCAATGCGGTGCATGAACATGATTACCAAGTTGTTATTAGTCCTTTTCATACAGCAGGATTGGGAAGCTAAGGTACCTTCCTCATATCAATTTCCACACAGTGATCCATTCTAGAGTCGTCAGTCCTAGACAATCTCAGATGATCATATGGTTTTAGGTCGCTGCAAAGGGCTCGTAACCAATGTACGCCTATCATACCCTCATTACTACTCTAAGGCTCGTCGCCCTAATGCAGTATCCAAGTATGCTCGAGGTCATTACAAAGGGCTCGTCACCAATCAATGTAGGCCGACAGCACGAATATAGTGTCCCATAACACCATAATTGGCTCACGACTTTGGTTGCTCACTGGTCACTACAGGGAGGCTCGCACCCCAGCGTAGGCCGACAGCTCGACCACGGTGTCCCATACCACCATGTCCTGCTCATGAGTCTTAGCAGATCAAGGTACAACGGTTAACGGGATCTCATTGGTAAGTTTGGTACCCTAGATTCAAGCAATAGCGTCCATACATGGTGAACATACATCGAACAATCAGGTTATTTGACGAACTCGACTAGCACGAGCGCATGTTGGGTTGAACGACATAGAGTGCGCAAACACTCCGTGTGGCCAAACCACTGCCAACAACTCTAATACGACTTGGGTTCGTCAAATCACGTCCTTCGCGGTGAAAGCAACCTCAGCCACGAACTCAAGGCCGATTACCGATTTCCTGGACTAATTCATAGTCCCAAACACATTCCAATATAACAGCTATGCATATACAATTTAGAACAGTAATGGAACAACACTTCAAATCATATAACATGTGAGCATTTGAAGAATATCAACTTAACATGGATTTGAACATAAGTAATACTTGAAGTTAAACAATAAGGAATGTGACTTGCATATAGGAAATCATACACACCAATAGGAGAGTTGAGAATCGCTTCTCAACGCCCGCCAATAGGATAATATATTACACTTTAGATTATTCAGACATTTCTACAAACACTTAAACTACAAAGTTCAACATACATGATGCATTTTGACATACACGCATTTGGACAAATCCTTTTGCCAAGGAGTTGACACACATACAATTAGCATAAGTACACGGTAAATAATCATGGCAAGTACATGTTCATATTTTATACGTATACGGTACTTCCTACATATACATAGAATACACAAATCTCATCACAAGGCATACATATCAGGAATACAATATAAACATAGCATTTGGCATGTGAAATTGCACCCACAACAAGAATAAACCATTATCTGACATTGAAAGCCTTGAAAACCATAACCTATACGAATATAATCCACACCTTAAACCAGAAATAGCGCACCGAACTGATTCAGACGATATGTCTTTGTCAACGGTGACTAAATAACCTAAGGCAAGAATAGAAATGAGCTGCATTAACACATATACTATTCTAAGCTCTAAACAGATTAGGGTTAGGTTAACTTACCCAAGAAGGAACTTAGAATCGCCGGAATAACAATTCAAAAGTGATGGTTTAAGGATGTAGAGTAACAGGAAAGAATCTTAAGGTGATTCACCAACTTCTCTCTCACTTTCTCTCTCTTTTCCTCTCTCTTTCTTAGCTAGGGTTAGGAAATTCGTATGGAAAAGAGAGTGAGGGTTTTAAGGTCTTTATATAGGCCTAACATTGATGAAAATAACCACAGGGCCAAGGTATACTTAGGTTATAACCAAATCAGGCCTCTCTCGATCTAACGAAGCACTTCCAGTGGTCCTTTTTTCACGTGTGGTCAGACTTAAGCTCACTGACCATGGATCTAGGTCAGGCTGAGTTTTCGTACCGATCGGCTTTACAGATCAGCCGCGACGGACCACACTCATTTCAACGGTCACTGAAACTCGATCAGTTCCACAAGCATTATGACATGCCTGGGCCATCTTCCCTGATCCGAGGGTGAAATTAGGTCAGAATCCAACGGTCAGATTGCTTAAAATCGTCGCGCAAGCGACACAACTCAGATTTCATAAAATCATATTTAATTTCTCACCGTTCTCACACTCTTCACTCAGGACTCAATCAAATCGACCCAAAACATCACTTGGACTTGATTTTTGAGGTGATGGTCAAGTCTAACATGGTGACCAATACTGTCTAAGATCATCGTTATCGGACTTTCGACGTGCGGTCCAGGTTCGATCCAAAGCTTCCAAAAATTCCCAAGAGCAATTGCATTTAGCGATGAATCCCAGATTTCAAAGTAACATAGCGCTAATGATTCTATAGGTTTTGAGTCATGCAGATCAAATTTAAAGTGATTGATGCTAATTTCACAAGCAATCGAGTTTAGCGCTAAATAACCCACAATAGCTTCTAAGGAAAAATAGAGGTAGTACTCGAGTCTTGGCACGAAATTTTTCGAGTCATTACAACTTCATCTTATGTCTTGAGTATGAACAGTTCACTTGTCTTTCGATGTCGCTTTAAGACATTGAGCTTTGAAGCTTAAAGGAGTGAACAATGTACTTAATCTTGCATTTCTTTAAAGTAGATCTTGTTCTTGTCTTGAAGCATTGTCCTTGTACATGTGATGCATTGTCTTGAACATGTATATCAATGTGCTACACAAGACAAAGATTGTGATTTTGGCACTACAAAATTTAACAATTAAAGTAGCATGAGACCATAGCACTTACAATCTCCCCCTTTGTCATATTTGTGACAAAACACACTACACAATAAACATAACTAATATACACATAAAGAATCATGCACCAGTTATCAAAAGAAACCAGTTACAACCTGCTTAAAGAATCATGCACCAGTTATCATCAACTTGCATCTACACTACTCCCCCTTAACTCCTCCCCCTTTCACAAATATAAAAAACTACATATCCACAATCCATATATAATCCACATATTCCACATGCCAAACATATATACCATAAATCACCACATTCTCCATATATTAGGCATGCCAAACTTCTCCCCCTTTTTGTCATAATATGACAAAGGAAGGAATCAAGATATGGAAGAGGAAAAATAAACAAAAGAGGAATAAGGGAGCAAGCTAGTCAAGATATAAGCAAATATTGTGCATATATAAGAAACCAACAAGAATCTAGTTCATCTAAAGTCAGTCCCAAATTGAAAGAAAGCAAAGTATCTTAAGAGTTATTATAGGCCATTTGAGAAAACACTTAATCAGATCTAGAAGAGGGAGCAGGAATAGATGGATCAATTTGGTGTAAACCCTTATTAATGCACCTCATATATTTGCGCATATAAGCAAATTGATAATCTTGGGTTACATGAATCTGAGCCACCTGTTCCTCAAGAGAATGCAACCTCTTAGCAAAATCAGAAGGCTGATAGTCAAGGTTAGCCTCAAAATCTGATTCGATCTCATCAAATATATCATCCATGTTCACATCATCAGGTAAACCGTCTTCTTCTTCATTTAATGCTTCAACTCCACCACCACCCACATTCACTTGGCCATCAGCCAATCTCAAATTCAACTTGTTTATATTTTTGTTGTTGAAGATGAGGTTTTGAATGGGTGCCTCTCCAACAAGCATAGCCACTAACATATTGGTGGCCAACACAGTCATAAGGTATGCAAAAGGAATATCGTTATGGCCAGGATGGAGATGGAAGTGGATAATGGAATGACAAATCATTGAAGGAAGACAGACATTAACACCAGATATGATGGAATGTAAAATTTGAACTATGAAAGCAGTGAGTTCGGTTTTGTTACCAGACCGAAGATAGACATCTGAAATAAAAATCCTGTGAAGGACTATATCTGGGTAATAAGTACTTTGAAGCAAGCACATTCCCATTCTGACTCCATTGCGCATCTATATTAGATAATGCCCTAGCAAGCATACATTTTTCTGATTCAGATGGTTTCTCAACTAGAGAACTAATAGGAATACCCTCATCATTGACAGGTAAGTCCATTAGGCCAGATATCAGATGACGATCAACTTCAAATGGGCCTTCTCTAGTAGTAATTTTAAAAGTTAAATTTTCTGTAGAAAAATCAAAAATGTATGTGCAACATAGCCTGCGCAATAGACCGATATGCCGCCCCACCCCAATGTAAAATGTTATCCCATCTTACAGATTAGAGAAGTAGAAAGAGATCAAAAGGAGCAAGATGTGCAACATCTACAGGTCGCTCAACTATCACATTACATAACCGCAAATCCTGCATATATGAGGGATCATCTTCGGGTGATCGAAGGTGGCACCGTGTGATAGGTGTCGATCTAGATGTTGACGGATCATGAGAACTTTTCTTCCTATCTCTAGCATCCATTTGCAACTAAGAATACAAAAAATCAAGAGATTACAAAGTATGTAGAGTGGGGTTTTGCTAGATCAAATTTTACAAAAGAAAACCCCAAAAACCTCAATGAATCACAAAATAAATCACTCCAAGAGTGAAAATGAAGTTATATGGACTTGAATCTATAAGAAAAATGCAAATAATGCACTAACCTTGAAGATCTAGGAAGGCAGGTACGACCGGTCGGGCGTAGGCTCGTTAGAGAAGAAGAGCAAATGAGTGAAAAAGGAATTTTTCTCAAAATTAAAAGCACCAGCGCGCTACAGGACTGGTCGTACATAGATAAAAACATGCATTTTCTCATAAATTTGAAATTTAAATAAATTAATTAACAAATATATAAATTATAATACAGAAATGCATGAATAATCAATTTAAATTGAACATTCCAAGATCAATTTTTAATTTATTAAACCTGTTTTTGTCGAGCGGTTTAGTGAAAATTCAGCAAGTTGAGTCTCAGTCGGAACGTATTCCAATGAAATTGCCTTTTCTTCCACTAATTCACGAATGTAGTGATATCTAATGTCAATGTGCTTAGTTCGTGAATACTGGATTGGATTTTTAGATATATTAATTGCACTGAAATTATCATAATATAAAACCATTGAATCATGTGCAATTCCGTAATCGCTTAACATTCTATTCATCCATACAAGCTGAGTACATGCATTTCCAACTGCGATGTATTTAGCCTCAGCAGTTGAGAGCGATACGGAACTTTGTTTCTTGCTAAACCAAGACACTAAACAGTTTCTAATATAGAAACAACCGCCACTAGTTGATTTTCTATCATCAATATTACCAGCCCAATCAGTATCTGTATAACCAGCCAATTGAACACTAGTATCATGTGGGTACCAAAGACCCAGATTAACTGAACTTACGATATATCACATAATCTTCTTAACAGCAGTTAAATGAGACTCTTTAGGGTTAGATTGATATCTAGCACAAATTTCAACGCTAAAAAAAATATCAAGTCTACTTACAGTTAAATAAGGGCTTGTTTGGTAAGCTGCATTAGGTGGGATTAAGATGGATGGAATTGTAAAAGTTACAATAAATGCATGTGTAAGGTATCGTCTCTGGATTGGGTGTATCCTATGTTGGATTGAGTGTATCCCATGTTTTCTAATACTATGTTTGGAATGTCTGCATTAAAAATAAAAATCCCAGTATTTACTTTCAAATTGCACTTGAATTGAACTTGGATGAAGCAAAAATCCATCATCCATGGGATTGGTAATCCCATCTCACACTTTCCAACACAAGGCTCATTTTCTAAAGCCTACAAAGTTAATTTTAATCCCATCTCACAATCTTTCCAAACATGTCATTTCCAATTTCAATGTGGGATTAATAATGCAATCCTCTTTAATACAACTCAATACCATTGTCCAAACAGACCCTAAAGTAAACTGCCAATCATGCTACGATATAATTTAGGATCCACACTTTTACCTATAAAGTCTTTTGAAAGTCTTAAAGTTGTACTTATAGGAGAATCAAAATTTTTCCCATTCTCAAATCCAAACTTTTTAATTAAGTTCAGAGCATATTTGGTTTGAGAAATAAAGATACCATCAGGTTGTTGTTTTACTTGCAACCTTAGGAAATAATTCAATTCCCCAACCATGCTCATTCGAATTTAGATTTCATAAGATCTGCAAACTCAACAGTCATGTTAGTACAGGTATTTCCATAAATAATATCATTAACATAGATCTGCACCATTAAGATATGATCATTATGTTTCTTAACAAAAAGTGTCTTATCAACACTTCCCATTAGAAAATTATGACTTAGTAGAAACTTAGTCAATTTTTAGTACCATGCCCTAGGAGCTTGTTTCAAACTGTAGAGAGCTTTTTTTAGGTGATAGACATGATCAGTATTCTTAGGGTCTTCAAAACCCATTGGTTGTTCAACATACACTTCTTCATGCAGATCACCATTTAAGAAAGCACTCTTTACATCTATTTGATATATTTTGATCTTTCTAAAACATGCAATGGATATAAATAGTCTGACTAATTCAAGATGAGATATTGGGGCAAAGGTTTCATCATAATCGATGTCTTCAATTTGAGTGTACCCTTGTACAACTAGTCGAGCCTTGTTTCGAATTATATTACCAAGTTCATCAAACTTATTTTTGAAAATCCACTTAGTTCCAATAATATGTTTATCTTTAGGTTTAGGAACAAGATACCATACATCATTTCTAATAAATTGATTAAGCTCAGCTTGCATCGCAACTATCCAGTTTTCCTCAGTAAGAGCTTCTTTTACACTTGCCGGTTCGATCTAAGATGTAAAGCACACGTAATTACATATATCTTCTAGTTGTCTATGAGTGCGCACACTAGTGAGAGGGTTTTCAAGAATTTGGGTGGTTGGATGATCTTTGATAGTCCTCAGTTCAGAGTTATTTTGACTCGATGAAGTATCTGGTTTGTCAATTAGAAGAACTTCATCATTATCTGAACTTGAGACAGGTGTATTCAAGTGATCATCAATGACCACATTGATGGATTCTTGAATTACACCGGTCCTCTTATTCAGTACTCGATATGCTCGACTATTTAAAGCATATCCTAAAAAGATCCCTTCATCACTTTTGGTATCAAACTTACCCAGATTTTCACGGTCACGTAAAATATAGCACTTGTTGCCAAAAGCTCGAAAGTATTTGACAATAGGCTTCTTATCAAACCACATTTCATAAGCCATTTTATTATTCGACTTACTTGTATAAACCCGGTTGATAATATAACAGGCAGTATTTACTGCTTTAGCCCATAGATTTTTAGAGAGCTTCATACTATTCAACATTACATTTGCCATTTCTTGAAGCACTCTATTTTTTCTTTCAACAATTCCATTTTATTGTGGTGTTTTGGGTGTAGAGAATTCATGTAGTATTCCCTGATCACAACAGAATTTCTCAAAACTACTATTCTCAAATTTTAATCCATGATTACTACAGATCTTACTGACTTAAGAACCTCTTTCCATTTGAATCCGTCTGAGAATCCTTTTTACTTCATCAAGGGTTTCTAATTTATCCCTTAAGAAGGCTACCCAAGTGAATATGGTAAAATCATTCATTATTACCAGTATGTATTTTTTGCCACCTCGACTCTCCGTCCTATTTGGTCCTATAAGATCCATGTGGATGAGTTCGAGCGGTTTTGTGTGGCATTGGAGTCCACCTTTTTGTGAGTACTCTTAGTTTGCTTGCCAATCTGGCATTCATCACATATTTTGTCTACTTTTTCTAATTTAGGTAGACTTCTTATTAGTTCTATTTTGCTCAATCTATACAAATTGCGGTAGTGTACATGTCCAAGGCGTTTATGCCATAACACAGTTTCATTGGTATGGACCATGTAACACGATTAATTAGATGAGCCAGAATCACTTACGATGTAGCAGTTTTCAGAAGTTCTACGACCAGTTAATATTACTGCTCCATTTTTATTTAAAATTTCACACCCTAGGTTAGAAAATTTTACGCTATAATTTTTATCGCATATTTGAGAAATGCTTAACAAGTTGTGTTTTAACCCTTCTACATATAAGACATTCTCAAATAAAGGGAGGTTAGAAAGTTAAATCGTACCTTACCCAATAATCTTGCAGTTGCTACCATCACTAAATGTGACTGATCCATCAGTCATGTCTTTAAGAGTGGTGAACAGACCTTTGTCACCAGTCATGTGCCTGGAGCATCCACTGTCTAGGTACCATTTTGAATGGCTTGATGCTTTAAAAGCAGTGTGGGCAACCAAGCAAGTAACCTTAGGAACCCATTTCATAACTGTTTTGGGTTTAGGAGTATAGTTGGTCTTCTTGTATTTTAGTTGTTGTAAGAATGACCTACTGAGTTAGATTTTAAGATCCTTAAGTAAATCAACTATTTTCTCAGCTAAAGGGTTTCGGTTATGATTTTTATAGTTGATATGGTTGCATTTGGGTTTTAAAGATAGAAAAGTTTTAGCATTTTTATAAACATTTTGATTTGAACTATTCCCTTTTTAGTTTGAAGATTCTCCTTTCACAAACTTAGGAGGAGTATACTTCTGTTTAGGAGGAATATTTTTCTCGTAGCCCAGACCGGATTGGTCACCACATTTTCTTGATCCAGACAAAAGATTTTCTAACTTTGGGTCACCTTGGGCATACGTCCATGTATCCTTTAAACTCAAAAGTGAAGAGACTTCAAGTTTAAGTTTTTCATTTTTAGATTTAAGATTTTCAATAAGGGAGGTTTTGAAATCTAAATCGCATTTTGATTTTTCAAAACAATCTAAAATGTGGGATCTTTCTAAAACAAGAGAATCAAAATTTTCTTTAAGTTTTAAAAACTTTTCTTTTTGAAGTTTTAGTTTAACAACAATTTTACAACTTTCCTTCTATAAGGCATTATAAGCGTCTTGAAGATCTTCTTCATTTTCATGATCACTATTCAAATTTTCTTCACTAGTTGAATCATCATGATCTGAAAAAGTGAACTTGGCTAGAGTCATAAGGGCTTTGACTTCATTACCCAACTCGGTTTTAGAATCTTCTGATTCAGAAGAGGCTTCAGTGCCAGAAGATTCTTCCCAAGTAGCCAACATACCTTTCTTTCTAGGTTTGCCCTTACTAGGACACTTATTTGCTAAATGCCCATATTCTTGGCAGTTGTAACATTGACTATCTTTTAAAGATTTCCAAGTTTTAGAATTGAATATTCTCTTATCATTAGATTCTTAAAAATTAACCCTCTTTTTACTTTTAAAAATTTTGTAAAACTTTTTAGCTAAAAGGGCCATATCATCTTCTGAATTTTCTAAATCAGAATTATTACTATTTTCTTGAGAAACATTTTTAGAAGATTTAAGGGTGATAGATTTACCTTTAGGAGCTTTAAAAGTGAACTCATAAGTCTGTAAAGAGCCAACTAATTCTTCTACCCTCATATTGTCCGTATCACGAAGTTCCTGGATCGCAGTTACCTTAGAATTGAACCATTCAGGAAGTGAGCGTAGTATCTTTGCACACACTTTACTTTCTGGGATTTTATCGCCAAGACCCCACATAGAATTCACAATGTCATTTAATCTTGTATAGAAGTCGATAAACATTTCATTTTCTTCCATATGTATTTCCTCAAATTTGGTTGTGAGGATTTGGATTTTAGATTTCTTAACAATTGATGTACCCTGGTGTGTCATTTCTAAAATATCCCAAGCTTGCTTTGCAATATCACAGGATATAATTCTTTTGAATTCATCCGGTGATAGTGCGCAAGTGATTGCATTTAGTGCTTTTGCATTAGCACTACTCTTATTTTTCTGAAGAGTGGTTTATGAGAAATAAGGTGTTACTCTCATAGATTTTGATCCATCGATACTAGCCACTTCAGTGGTATGAGGGGTCCATTTAGTCACTTTGGCTTGCCACATGCTCTCATCCATGGATTTTAAGAAAAATCTCATACTGGCTTTCCAATAGGCATAATTGGAGCCATCAAATGGTGGAGACCTAGTAACTGAAAAGCTATCAAAATTTGACATCTTATAAAAAGCTTAGATCGATTAACTCAAGAAATTAATCCAAAAAGAAATAACAATTGAAACGAGCTATTAGGCTTTGATACCACTTGAAAAGGCTGAGCTATATGTCCTAGGGAGGAGGGGAGTGAATGGGACTATGCCAAATTAAAATGATAACAACGGAATTTAATCAATCAAAGGAAAGATAACACTTTAAACAATCACAATACGAAAATTTAAAGCAACCTTAAAATTCTAGTATTGAGAGGTTGATACCAATGTTGTTCTAAGAACAACCTTACACCATAAAAACCAAGGGTTTATGGCAGGACAACCTTACTAGAACAGTTTGTGTATCAAAAACTCAAACTGAAGAGGAATAAAAAAGAAATAGCTTGAAAGGAAATATAAGCTATTACAACATTCACCATAATGCTTGAAATGTAAACGATTACAACATTCACATCCACAAATACATCCCACAAACTTGAATGATAAAAGATATAGAAAATAAACCACACATCCAAACACAAAGAATTATAATGGTTCGCCTGTATGTACACCAACTACTAAACAACGGCCACACAGCTACTCCACTCTTAATATCCTCACATAGTGAATATTAGCATTCACTATCAAAATAGGTTTTTCCAGGTTCACCTAAAACCCTCACAATTGTGTCTTTCAAATGGGCTTACACAATTCAAAAACCCAACACTCTGAGTTTTCTGGATCTCCTTAGATAACCAAAACAATGATATTTTTCTAGCTCAATCTCAAAAGAAACCGAAAATAGAAGATTTACACAAATGCAAAATACTTGGATATTCTCCTTTTGTTGCAGCTCGAAGGAACCAAATTGGAGTAGAAGTTCGAATAGAATTTCAATGTCCACACTCAAAATTGAAATGGTTCTAGATTCTAAATTGATTTTAAATTAAATCAAGTTGGGCTAGCTCTATTTGATTTTGATTCCAAGAAGTGGGAACTCTTCAATCTCTCTTTCAAATTAGATTGGAATGCAGAATACAAAATCAAATATAAAAAGCTAATAAAAGAGAATATTAAATGAGCATAATATAGCTTAAGAAGTTTACAAACTTATCTCTCAGAGCGATGCCTTGATTTTACTTGAATTGAATTATCAAACTCTGAAAATCATGATCTATTTATAAGTGCAGAAGTCACGTTCATGACTAGTCATTGGACCAACAAATTTTTAAAATTTTGAGCGCGATCAGATAAGACCATTCCACGACTAGTCGTAGGCCATCCACGACCGATCGAGGGACCTCCATGACTGGTCATAACCTATCCACGACTGGTCGTACGGTGCTAAAATAGTCGCTGGAGTTCGAGTCGTAGCTGCAGGACTAGTCGAGGATGAGTCATGCACTGTTCACATGACCGGTCGAGCAGTCTCTAGGACTGGTCGTGGCTCAACAAAAAATTTCAAAAATTTGCAACAAACTTAGGACTGGTCTTGGAATTTCTTAGACTGGTCAAGCAAGTGCTAGGACTAGTCGAACAGTGTTTAAGACTAGTCTAAGAACAGACCAAAAACTTATAAAATGATTCAATTTAAGTTATGTATCCAAAATGACCTACCCTAAGGTCAATCTAAGGTCTTTCATACCTTGAACATGACATATGAACATTAAACCTTCTTTTCTTCAGATGATAGACGATCTTTGAAGTTCATAAAGCTTGATATCGTGACACATAATGAAGCTTGAACTTGTGATCTTTTGAAGCTTGATTTTGTAGGACTTGAGTTGTACTTCATCTTGAGTCTTGAGTATGAATAGTTCACTTGTCTTTCGATGTTGCTTTAAGACATTAAGCTTCGAAGCTTAAAGGAGTGAACAATGTACTTGATCTTGCGTTTCTTTGAAGTAGATCTTGTTCTTGTCTTGAAGCATTGTCCTTATGCATGTGATGCATTGCCTTGAACATATATATTAGTGTGCTACACAAGACAGATTGTGGTTTTGGCACTACAAAATTTGACAATCAAAGGAGCATGAGACCATAACACTTATAGTTATTGATACCGATTATGAGTATGTGACAGCATAGCATCATAATATATGCCCATACACATCATTTGCATGTTTGTTATGAGTTTTGATTGACCATTGCATATGTCATAGTACAGATGGTTTATGGGACTCCTGATAGGTGGAGTTATTTCACATGAGCGCACGGTATGCGCAGGATTGATGTATGATTGGACTGTGTGACTCATTCATCTTGCATTGTATGATTGTGATTACTGTATGCCCTAGTGACATCAGGGTCGTGGTCTCCACAGGCATGTCTTGGATGGTTAGATGTGACACCGGAGATCTTTTTCTACATGGGGTGTCATAGATATCCCTGGGTGAAATTCCCTAAACCCTCTAGGTACTAGAGGACACCCCAACGTCGAGACTGAATGGATACATGAGCGCCCGAGTGTTGAATATCAGGAAGTCGTGTCTCTCACTGTGTCATGGTTGGTTAGGAGAGGGTGTGACCTTACCCGCCTGAGGGAGTAAACAATGTTAGCCTGAGTCTGACTAGCTTGAGGAATGGGTCCGCTATCGACAAGCCAGGCCCGATATTGGTAGGTAAATAATGAGGTCTCTTCCACTTACCCAGTTGTGCGCTTGATGGGGTGGCAGGTAGCGTAGAGTGTACTAGACCCTGGTGATGATCCTAGAGAAGTACAATACTGACTTGTGGATTGATTGGGCAGGAGTTGTATACTCATTCATTCATTCATTCACTATCCACTCAATTTGGTAGTGCGCAACTGACTGTTATGTACCTTCGCAATAGCCATGATTTCGATTGGGGCGCGCGACTAACCTGAGATCAGGAGCTTACTACATTGAGTCTATCTATCCAAATTTAGGTATGAGACTGGTTTGGATAGAAGTCCATTGTGATAGGCCCCATAGCCTGCGATACCACGTACTATCATCATAACTTCACACTCCAGCTTGGTCATTTCATTTGCACCGCATATTGCATTATATCTACGGCATATGGCATTTTGGGTTACTATGTTTCTGCATTTATATGACTTAGATGAGGCTGATGGTATTCGTAGCTCTTCCAAATTGCATATTGTATTGCATCCTCGATATCAGATGTCTGGTTCCTTATGTTTTCACATTACATAGCCGATTTACATTACTTTCTTAGTATATGACATTGGCTTGATATGTCTTTTCATTGCATATCCTGGATGAGGTTGATGATATTTTTATGGACTTACCACTAATTCCGTTTACTCTAATATTACATTCTGAGAACGCATATACTACTCACACACTTACACCACCCTCTAAGCTTTCTATAAGGTTATGCACGATAGATGCGTGCAAGTGATGTTAGGTTGCAGCAGCATCAAGCTTGGAGCATGCAGCGGTCTTCTGGAGCTTTAATTTTGATATATGTATTTCCCTTTCAGCATTATATTCAAATGATTATATTAGTGGATATGTGATGATGATGTTGCCTTTGTGATTTGGGTATACTTGTGGTTATGCTTCTTATGAGATAAATGTACATTACAAAATCCTCCTTGTAGGATCCCAAGATCGAAATCTGGCGTATACGTGTTGGGAGCCGAGAATGGAGTACTACTGAGGCTGTCAACACCGGATTCAGTGATCGGGAATTTTGTGAGCCCCTTTTTTGAGTTTGGGGTGTGACAACTAGGGTGCCAAGGATCCACTTGTATCTATCAAGATGCTACCTTACTTAATTCAAGGAACATAATTGGAATTGGAGTCCTATCCTATCCAATTGGAAGATAAAGCAACTTAAATCAAATATGAACTTTTCATTGACCTAATTATCAATGGAGGAAAATTGTGATGATTGGAAGGGATTCCATCACCCTACCATGCCCAGGAGATGATGGTGAACAACGGGATTTACCGATCTCACTATCTCAAAACAAGAAAAGAAGATAATCAAAGCTATCACGACATCTATTGTACTTTGAGTCACAATAAATCATAGAAAACTAAAAATATTCCCTTAATATTAAACTAGAAATCAATGAAGTTCAATAGGAACAAGAATTTTAAAAAATAAACATCTAAACTGTCAGGCCATACCATTCCTTAAAACTCGTGGTCTTCCTGGTCGAATTCTGGCTACCCACGACCTGTAATCAGCCTTTGCGTGTGACCCTGAGTTGTACCCTATCAACCTGAGTTAGCTTAACCCGAGACTTGTACCCTTGCGACCATGCCATCGTCACGGATCCAACACCGCATCTCGCACGCGATGCGATACCCAAGCTTAAAGTTGTGGGCCCGCATTTTTTTCGAAGAAATGCCATGCAAGAGAATCTCTACCAAATGTCAAATCAATCCCATCAATCAATCAAAGTACACAACCCATTAAGTCAAGTACTATATTCTATCCCCAAGTACACAACCCATCCCCAAAGTCAACCCTCTCTGTCTCCACCTATCCCTTTCTTACACCCATCATCCATCACTCCTTTCTCTCATTTCTCACTCTCCTAAGCAACTCCCAAGGAGAGGAAACGTCCAAGCTCTCCATGAGAAGAGCCATGTGTGGCCCACTCCCCACCACCCTATCTCCCATCTCCACCCTTGGATCGTCATCTCCATCATTGAAGGAGCACTTTTGGAGCATTGAAAGGCTAGGGAGGAAGAACAAGGATAGGTGGGTGATCTACCATTGATTTTCAATTTGATGGCGCACTTGTGATGGAACCCAATTTGATGTATATGTTGTAATCATATGAGGGGCCCATAGTTGCAGGGTCCCTCCACTACACCGTCTCTCTCTCTCTCTCTCTCTCTCTCTCTCTCTCTCTTCTTGTTCTTGATGATGATGATGATTGTATGGCCCACTTGATCCACGCCATCCACAGGATGGACCCCACCATGGCAGTGTGTGGGGCCCACCTTGATTTAATGTATTGTATACACACCGTCCAATCAATGGACGGTGGATACGGATTGGCTGGAGTACCCTCACCAGCTATGTGGCTGTTGTATTACGTCAGCAGCCCTGTGGGCTTGATTATGAGGTATAGGTTAAATCCATACCGTCCATCTGTGAGATCCACCTGCTGCTGACATCAGCAAATTTTGGGTCTGATCACTAGCTATGGGTCTTATCCAGACCATTCATCCATTTTTGTTTGGGACGTGTGGACCCCACACATGATATATGTGTCTTATATACACCGTCCGTCCATCTGGACAGGTGAGGCCCGCCGATGTATGTGTTTCAGCTCCACCGTCTACATAGGATAGTGGGCCCATCATGATATGTGTTTTATCCTCACCGTCCATCTAGATGGTGGGACTCCACCGTGATGTAATTGTATATCCAGCCGTCCATCTATGTGAGAGATGGATGTGGATTGGCTGGTACTTCTTGCACCAGCTACATAGCTGATTGACGTCAGCAAATTCTGTGGGACCCACCTTCAATGTATGTGTTGTATATCAGCACCGTCCATCTGGACGGTGCCATGTGAGTCCATTCGTGATGTATCTGTTAATCCACACCGTCCATTTGACGGTGGACTCCATCCATGTGGGACGCACCTTGATGCATGTCTAGATCCACACATGTGGACTACCATGATGTATGTGCTTCAAATCTACACCGTCCAGTCCTCTGGATGGTGAGTCCTACATGAGGCAAGTGTATATCCAACCGTCCCTTTGTTGGGTTCCATGCGCAGTTATATAGCTATTATATTGAAGTCAGCAAGTTTTGTAGGGTCTGATCAAGAGGTATGTGTTATACCCAAACTGTTCATCTGTTTAATCCAAGCCATCTAGTTGTCTGGACGTGATCGTGAACCCACCTATGATGTTTGTGTTAAATCCTAACCGTCTATCTGGTGGTCCACATAACAAAAGCAGTAGGGGATTGAACGTATACCATTAAAACCCTTCTTGGGTCACAGAAGTTTTGGGTCAATATGATATTTGTTTTTCCTCTTGGTTCAGGTCTTTGTGACCTTATGAACAGACTGAATGGAAAATAAATGTTATGGTGGCCCTATGAATTTTTAACAGTGAAAATCACTATCTCCGCTACTATTTGCGATGTGGTCCAGATGATCTTTCGATCATTATCTCCACTGTTATTTGTGGTATGGTCCAGATGATCTTCCGATGTGAATCATTTTTGGGTAATCCTCTAAAATAGATGAATAGTGTAGATGGTGTGGTCCATCTTGATGTATATGAGGCCCGTTGGTGCGGCCCATTGTTGCCACCCATCTTGATGATATGAGGCCCATTGGTGCGGCCCATTGTTACGGCCCATCTTAATGTATATGAGGCCCATTGGTGCGGCCCATTGTTGCAGCCCATCTTAATGTATATGAGGCCCACTGGTGCAGCCCATTGTTGCGGCCCATCTTAATGTATATGAGGCCCATTGGTGCGGCCCACTTGATGTATATAAGGCCCATTGTTGAGGTCCATTTAATGCGGCCCACTTGATGTATATGAGGCCCATTGTGACGTGTTGGAGGCCCATAGGTTGTGGTCTATTATTGAAATGGCCAAGGTATATGTCTTAGAGGGGGGGTGAATAGGACTATGCCAAATTTTAAGATAAATACAGCAGAAATATAGAAAGATAGAACTGAATAAATAAATCAATTCACACTGCTGAATGCTAGCTCAAAATATTGATAGTTCTAAGGACAACCATGCACCATAAAAATGGCAGGGCAACCTTACTAGAACAAATAGAGAAACTTAAGCTCAAAGTTATAAAGAGATAACAAAAATATAATGCTGAAATGTAAATCTAAATTATTACAACATTCCCCACTATGCTTGAAATGTAAAATTTACAACATTCACATCCACACATACATTCCACAATTCTGAATGATAAAAGATAGGAAATATAAATCACACATCCACAACACAAAGAATTATAGTGGTTTGCCTGTGTGTTCACCAACTGTTAAACAACAGCCACACAGAATGCTACTCCACTCCTAATATCCTCACACAGGGGATATTAGCGTTCACTATCAAATAGGTTTTCACAGGTTCACCCAAAACCTTCACAATTGTGTCTTTTTTAAAGGGCTTACACAATTCAAAAACCCTCACTTCTGAGTTTTCTGGCTCTCCTCAAATAACCAACAACTTTGAGATTTTTCTGGCTTAACCTTAAATAAAACCAAACAATATAAATTACACAAATTATAAAATACCTGATTTTCTCCTTCTTGTAGCAGCCCAGAAGAACCAAGTCGGAGTAGAGATTTGAATGTCAAAGTTCAATGTCCAATACTCACTTTATAATGGTTTTAGGTTCTAATAGATTTTAAATTAAAACAAAAGGGCTAGCTCTAATTGATTTTGATTCTAGAAAAAGGAAAACAACAATTCCACTTTTCAGATTAGATTGGAATACAAGATACAAAATCAATTAAGAAAGCTAAAGAAAGAGAATATTAAATATGCACACCTAGCTTATATGGAGCACTGACTTATCTCTCAGAAGGCCGAATTAATTTAGCTTGAAGTTCTTTAATTTCATTTTTCTATAATTTTGAGATTCGTGCTCTATTTATAAGTGGGCAAATCACGCCTTCGACTGGTCTAAGGACCTCTACGACTGGTCATAGAACCAACAGATATTTGAAAATTCAGGCGCGATAAGATTTGGCAGTTTCACGAATGGTCGTGGGTTTCCTTCGACTGGTCATAGGTCTCCTTCGACTGGTCGTAGGATCCCTTCAACTGGTCATAAGTGGTCGAATTTCAATGCTGTTCTTTGAGTCGTAGGTCTATGACTGGTCAAAGATGCAGTCGACATTGTTCCTACGACTGGTCGAACAGTCCCCGGGACTAGTCGAAGCCTAACAGAAAATTTTTAATTTTTGTAACAAACTTACGACTGATCCAGGAAATGTTTAGACAAGTCGAAGCAGTGCTAGGACTAGTCGAACAAAGTCCAGGACTAGTCTTAGAATAGATCAAACTCACTTATATAAAACATATGAATTATGTATCTAAAACGGCCTACTTTAAAGGTCAACCTAAGGTCAGTCATACCTCAATAGTGAAGTAAGGACATTGAAACTTTAGAGACGAGTGACCTTTGAAAGTAATGGAGCTTGAAGTCTTGATGTCGTTTAAACTTGAGAGCTTTTTGAGATCTTGAGATTGAACTTGAAAGCTTCTTGAGATCTTAAGGTTGAACTTGAAAGCTTCTTGAGATTCTTGACTTGTGAACAGTACTTGTCAACCTAAGTTGATCTTGAGTAGAGCATTGTCCTTCACAGATGCAGGCTTCATAACAGTGTCTTTGACACCACAAATTTGACAACACAAAGGGCTATAAACTAAGACACTTACAATTATGATGTATTTGAGGCCCATGGGTTGTGGTCCATTGTGATATATATTAGACCAATGAGAGCGGTCCATTGTGATGTATATTAGGCCCATGAGAGCGGCTCATTATAATGTATATTAGGCCCGTGAGAGAGGCCCATTGTGATGTATATTAGGCTCGTGAGAGCATCGCATTGTGATGTATATGAGGCCCATATGTATAGCCCAATGTGATATATTTGTGACCCATTTGGCGAGGCCCACTATGATGTAATTATGGCCCAAGTATGAGGCCCGATATGATGTATTTGAGGCCCATGAGTAAGGCCCATTGTGATGCATATATGGCCCACGTGAGGAGGCCCACAGTGATGTGTTCATGACCTTTGATGAGGCTCATTGTGATGTATGAGAGGCCCATATGTGCGTCCCAATATGATGTATATTAGGCCCATGTGATGCGGCTTATTGAGATTGTATGTGGCCCCTATGTTGTGTATGAGGCCATGGGCCCACTATATGTTTGGCCCTATGAGGGCCACTCCTTGGGAGCATTGTTGGTTAAATGTTCACATTGATGGGCAATGATGGTTAAATGTCCACACTGTGACCTTCCCTTAGGCCCTTTGTTAGGCCAATTATCGATGCCGATTATGTGTATATGACAGTATAACATCATGATACATGCCATACGCATCATCTGCATGTTTATTATGAAACGTGATTGACCATTGCATATGTCATAGGACAGGTTGTTTATCAGACTCCCTGAGAGATGTAGTTGCCCACATGAGTGCATGGTACGTGCAGAATTGCTGCATGACTGGATGGTATGACTCATGCATCTCGCATTTTGTGATATGACCACCATATGCCCTAGCGACATCAGGGTCGTGGCCTCCATAGGCATATCGTGGATGACCAGATGAGACACCAAAAATGTTTAGTTCTGGCATATGGGCGCCATAAATGTCCCTAGGTGAAAATTCCTAAACCTCTGTGGCCAGGAGATGCCCCAACATCTTGACCAAGTGGATATATATAAGCGCATGAGGGCCGTATGCTAGAGGCCGTGTCTTCCACTATGTCATGGTCGGTTGGGAACCTTACCCGCTTGAGTGAGGGGGCAATATCTATGTTGAGTTTAACCAACTTGAGGAATCGGTCTGTTATCGACGAGTCGGGCCTAATATTGGCAGGCGGATAGTGAGGTCTCTTCCACTTACCCATTTATGCGCTCGGATAGGGGCGACAAGCTGGCGTAGAGTGTAATAGACCCTGTTGATGATCCCAAAGATGTACAATACTAATATGTGGCCTTATTGAGAAGGAGTTGCATACTCAACATTTTACTCATTCATTCATCCATTCACTATCCACTCGGGCTAGTGGTGCGCAACTAATTGATGTGTACCTTTGCAATTGCAAGGATTTTGGGTGGGGTTTACGACCAACCTAAGGTCAGGAGTTTACCACACTAAGTCTATCTATCCAAATTTAGGTATGAGACTAGTTTGGATATAAGTCCCTTGTGATGGATCCTATAGCCTACAATACTACGTACTATCATCCCGACTTCACACTCCAGCTTGGTCATTTCATTCACACTGCATATTGTATTATATTCACGGCATATGGCATTTTGGGTTACTACGTTTCTGCATTATATGGCCTAAATGAGATTGATGACATTCGTGGACTCATTAGGATTTGCATATTGCATTGTATCTTCAGTATACGATGTTTGGTTTACCATGTCTCCGTATTACATAGCTGATCTACATTGCTTCCTCACTATATGATATTTGACTTACCAATATGTTTTCACATTGCTTTGATATTGCATACTTGACACTTACCTTATGTACACACTTTCACCACCCTCTAATCTTTCTATAAGCTTATACACGATAGATGCGTGCAGGTGGTGTTAGGTCGCAGCAGCGTTAAGCCTGGAGTGTGCAGCTATCTTCTGGAGCTTTGATTTTTAACATATGTATTTCTCTTTTAGTACTATATTTAACTATTTATATTAGTGAATATGTGATAATGATGTTGCCTTTGTGATTTGAGTATACTTGTGGTTATGCTTCTTACGAGATAAATGTACGTTGGAAAATCCTCATTGTAGGATCCCAGGATCGGAACCTGGTGTATGGTGCTGGGAGCCGAGAATGGGGTACTGTGGAGGCTGTCAGCACTAGACTCAGTGATCGAAAATTCTATGAGCCCGTTTTCCGAGTTTGGGGCGTGATACAAACACACTACAAGCTTCACCTCTTAGCCCTAGCTAAGAGTTTTTATCCAACTATAAACATGATTGAAAACAAATATCTTAAACAAAGCATGAAAAATAAACTAGGGAAGAAGAAAAACTCTTTAGTGGCTACTCCACCCTTGTGTATGCTCATTGAGACATTTTTAAACCCTAGAGGATGTTTTGAAGCATCTTAGGGAGTCTTATTTATAGTTGTGGAACTCCAACTTTCACAATAAGTTGGAAAAATCTAAAAACTGCCTCAAATTTACACACTCTATGTAGTTTTTCAAAATAGACTCAGAGTTTAAACTGCCTCAAATTTATGCACTCTGCGCAGTTTCCTAAAATAGACCTGGAGTTTCAGAATATGCTTTTTCAGGACAATTTCAGGATTTCTTTTCTTCACTTCAAATCTTTTTTCTCTTCATTCCTCGTTTGGTTTTCATGGATCTTTGGCATGTGAATTCTTCATTAATGACTTCCAAATCTCCAAATCTTTATTTAGTAATCTTTTGAGCATAATTTTTTTGACATCAATTTCACCTTAAGCTCTCAAAATTACATCGCAAATGAAAACATACATAATTAAATTGATTAAGCAATATCATGTTTATAAAACTAAGGTATAAATAAGAAAAAATATGCAATATTTCTCACTCAACACATATCCTAACCAGCATTTTGATAGTCCCAACCAAAAAATGCATGAAGTAATCTTCAATCTTCAATGTTCAAATCACTTTCGGTAAACAATCTTTTGTGCAATCAAGTATGAATGAGAACAATCTAAAGAAGCAAGATGCTATTTTGAAAACCTAGAGTCGAATCACTCAAGCAATCAATCAAAAAGTTTCTTTATCAATTATTTAAGAGCATAAGTTCATATATAAAAAATTTTCAATGTGCTTAGTGAATTCTATTTACTTTCCATAACATACTACTATTTCATAATGTTAGTCATGCTCATCACCTTAAGTTTTAATGAATAATCAAGTACTAATTCCGAACTTATCACATTTTTCTTCTTTTTTCAGTTTTTGATTTTATATCAACTGTCCCTTTTATTTATTCATTCTTTTTAGACTTTTCATTCCTTTCCAGTCTTTTCATCATACATGACCTTTTTGTCGACCTCTCTATTTTTTAACTAGTTCTTTTCATCTTTTTAAGGTGGATAAAATTCTCCAAACTTAATTCTCAATATCTATCAATGATACACATACTAACAATGAGAAATCCTAGTACAATTCACAGAAAACAATTTGATTGTTGCTTGTGACTTAGATTAATATGATAGTCTACTTGGTTGATTAAACTCCAACAATTCAAAGTTTAATCTCCATCTTATCATCATACTCAAAGCATTCTTAATTCCACAAATTATCATTTTCCAAACATGTTTTTAACTTGAAAATTTAAAAATTTTCACAAATTTTACTTAAAACTAACAAAACACTGATTAGTTTACCTAATCCACACCCCAACCTAAAACATATATTGTCCTCAATGTAAAAGATATGACCATGCAATGCACATGAGACAACGAAAAGAAATGGAAAGTGATGGGAAGATAATACCTGAAGAAGGACAATTGAAGCATTTTCAAAGTTCTTAACATGTAAATGGGTTAACACGAAGACTAAACAAACTGAAATCAAACTATCTTAATCCTAAATCATATGAAAGCAATAAACCTAACTACACCTTCATCAAATTAAGAAGTCAATCCCGGTACACAGGATCAGTCAGGGGCATTTAGATGTCCTCTGAATCAAACTTCTCAACAAATGACTTGAGACGATATCCATTTACTTTGAAAATATTATCATTTGTTGAATTCTTTATCTCGATGGCCCCATGAGGATAAACAGTAGTAACAATGAAAGTGTCGGTCTAACAAGATTGAAGTTTTCCCAAAAAAAGATGTAACCGAGAATTATATAGGACTTTCTAACCAGATGCGAATGATTTTTGAAGGATGTTCTTATCAGGAAACACCTTCATCCTATCCTTGTAAGATCTCGAGTTCTCATATGTATCGTTCTGAATTTCTTTGAGTTCATTCAATTAAAGTTTGCGTAGCAAGCCAGCGTTGTCCAAGTTAAAATTAAAATTCTTGATAGCCCAGTAGGCTCTATGTTCCAACTCTACATGCAAGTGGCAAGCTTTCCCATAAACGAGTCTAAAGGGAGACATTCTAATGGAGGTCTTAAAAGTTGTACAGTGAGCCCATAAAGCATGGGTTAAGCAAATTGACCAATCCTTATAGTCAGGGTTAACCATTTTTTCTAGAATTTGCTTAATTTCCCTACGGAAAATGTCATCTTGCCCACTTGTCTATAGGTGGTTTGGGCTGCTCACCTTATGAGAGATGCTAATATTTTCATTAAGTTCTCAAATGGCTTATTACAAAAGTGTGAACCTCTGTCGCTAATGATGGACCGAGGCATTCTGAATTGGTAAATGATGTTTTCTTTTAAGAATCTAATCACCATTTTGTGATCAGTATTCCTGCACGAGATCACTTTGACCCACTTAGTGACATAGTCTAGTGCCAATAAAATATAAATATTTCTAAAGGATTGGGGGAATGGCCCCATGAAATCGATGCCCCAGCAATCGAATGCTTCAATGATAAGAATTGGGTTTAGCGGCATCATATTTTTATAGGATAATCCTCCTAATTTATAAAAATTCTCACAAGCTTTGCAAAACTCATGAGTATCATTGAACATAGTGGGCCAGTAAAAACCACACTGCGGAATTTTGGTCGGGGTCCGTGGTCTTTTTAGCAGAAAAGTGACCACCACAAGCCTGAGAGTGATAAAAGGAGATGACACTATGATGTTCATTGTGTGGCACATATCTCCTTAGATTTAGTCTAGGTAATATTTAAACCAATAAGGATCATCTTAAAAGAATTTGCATACCTCAGTGAATAATTTCTTCTTATCTTGCACAGTCTAGTATGTTAGTGTGAAACTTGAGGTAAGATAATTCACAATGTCAACAAACCAAGGTTATTAGAAAAGTTTAAACAATTGTTCGTTAAGGAACATGTCATTTATCGGTGTCAGTTCAAGGGAATCAGGAAAATCAAGCCTAGAGAGATGGTCAGCTACTACATTCTTTACTCCCTTTTTATCTCGTATTTCTATGTCGAACTCTTGGAGTAGAAGGATTCATCTTACCAAGCGGGGCTTGACATCATTCTTAGAAAGAAGGTACTTTAGCACCGCATGATCAGAGTGTAAATAATGATTATGGATCCAATCAAGTAGGACCTAAATTTCTCCAAAACGAATACTACGGTTAAGAGTTCTTTCTCCGTAGTAGAGTTGTTTACTTGGGTTGAATATAGAGTTCTACTTGCATAATTAATCACATGGGGCTTCTTCTCTTTTCTCTGACCTAACAACACCCTAATAGCATAGTTAGATGCATCGCACATAATCTCAAAAGGTATACTCCAATCAGGTGGCTGTATAATAGGAGCGGTAGTCAACATGCCCTTGAGCTTAGAAAAAGCTCTCTGGCATTCTTCACTCCACTTGAATGGTGTATCCTTTTGAAGTAGATTACATAAAGAACAAGAGAGATGACTAAAGTCCTTTATAAATCGTCTGTAAAATCTGGCATTTCCTAAGAAGGATCACAATGGGTGGAGGTAGGTTAGAGATATGATCAATTTTTGTCTTGTCTACCTCAATTCCTTTGGATAAAATTATATGTCCAGGAACAATTCCCTTAGGAACCATGAAATGACATTTCTCCCAATTTAGAAACAAATTCTTTTCCTCACATCGCTTCAGCACACATTTAAGATTTTCCAAATACTCGTTGAAGTATGGACCAAAGACAGAGAAGTCATCCATGAAAACCTTTAAATATTGCCCCACCATGTCAGAAAAAAATACTCAACATGCATCGCTGAAAAGTGGCAGGGGTATTACATAGTTCGAATGACATCTTTTGGTAAGCAAAGGTGCCAATGGGACGTGTGAATGTTGTCTTCTCTTGATCTTCAAGGGCTATCTCTATCTGATTGTACCTGAATATTCGTCAAGAAAGCAATAGTAAGAGTGACCAACTAGCCTTTCCAAAATTTGATCAAAGGAAAAAAGGAAAGTGGCCATTCCTTGTGATGGTATTCAACTTCATGTAGTCAATGCACATTCTCCAACCAGTAGTAAATCTAGTTGGCAGAGTTCGCTGTCGGCATTGGCTATGATGGTGATTTCAGGCTTCTTAGGAACTACCTAAGTTGGACTCACCCATTGACTATCGAATATAGGGTATATGATACCCACATCCAACAATTTAATTACATCGACCTTAACCACTTCTTTCATGTTTGGATTGAGTCAACGTTGTGGTTATCAGGAGGTTTTCTCATTATCCTTAAGATGGATGTGGTGAGTACAAATCAAATGGTCAATTTCCTTGAGGTCCGCAATCGACCATACAAGAACTCCTTTAAGCTCAATGAGAGTGGAAATAAGCACACTCTCTTGTTCATTCTCAAGGTGGGAAGAGATCACCACTAGGTATGTCTCATCTTGACCTAAATAGACATATTTAAGATCGGTAGGCTAAGGTTTTAGCTCAAGCTTCAATGCTTTGAGGTTAGACAGTAGAGGCACTACATCAGTTTGGGGAAAAATTTTAAATTGTAGCCTCCACCAGTTAACTTCAAGTACCGGTGTAGCATCAAGAAAGGCATCCATCCCCTTAATCATGTCTTCATCTGAATCAGAGGAGTGGGCCAAACACATCTCTAGAGTGTCAGAGTATAGAGTTATGAGTGTTCTATCTTCCACGAAAGAATCGATCATGTTAATGTCGTGGGTATCGTCATCATCCTCTAGCTGTTTGTTCATGTTGAAAAAGATGTTAAGCTCCAATGTCATATTTCTAAAAGAAAATTTCATTATTCCATTTATACAATTAATGATAGCATTTGATGTAACAAGGAATGGGTGACCAAGAATGACGGGTATTTGAGTGCTCACATCTATGATGGGTTGGGTATATAGGACAATAAAATCTACTAGATAGTAGAATTTATCAACTTAGACCAACACATTCTCAATCATCCCTCTCGGTACACGAAATGAGCCATCGACAAGTTGTAATGTGGTCCGGGCCGATTTTAATTCACTTAGACCCAATTGTTCATAAACCAAGTAAGGAATCAGATTTACACTCGTCCCCAAGTTAAGAAGTGCATGCTCAATCCGTTGGTTCCCAATTACACAAGTGATGGTTGGGCTAGCAGGATATTTTTATTTTTTTGGCACATCTTACTTGAGGATGGCACTCACTTTTTCTGTCAAAAAGATTTTCTTTTATATGTTTTACCATCTTTTGGTCGTATATAAATCTTTCAAAATTTTGGCATATGAAGGAATTTGTAATGGCATGTAGTAGAGAGATGTTGACATTCACTTACTTAAGGACCTTTAGAATATCTTGAGAGTTAGAGAGAGGTTTTGGTGCAATTAATCGTTGAGGAAATGACACAATCGGCTTATTTTGATGTAACATCTCGAAAAAATCCATACAAAGACCCGAGTACCACCTCAAGCAAAAATCACTAAGGACCGAATTCTTTAGAATTTAGGTGATGTTTAATTAAGTACTAAACTGATTTCAATCAGAGAAATAGGTCGAACCACTTTCTATACAAACTGCAAGACCCAAAACCATTAGAATTGATAGTTTAACATTACCCAAAAACCTAGGAGCAATCTCAAAACCCAGTTGCTCGCGAGAGCACATTGAAACTTTGTATCAGACCTAGACCGGTACTATAAGGTTATATTCGCCATACTAGGCTTGACAAGCATCACGGGAATCGAATCCAAATAGTATCCAGAAACTCACAACTTGAGCCTGGAGCAAAGTGCGTTAGAAACGCGAATATCTTTAGAAAATGAACTCAAACTTAAGTGAATTGGGCCGTTCACTTACAGGCCAAATTTAAGATTTCAGATCATCAGATTTTGACCCAACTACACCCTTGGATCAGGGAAATTTCCCTGCACATACCGGTACACTTGTGGCCCTGATCGAGTGACGATGACCATTGAACTGAAACAGGTCCTCCACGGTCGATCCATAAATCCAATTGGACCGAAATCTTAACCTGGCACAGATCTATTGTCGGAGAACTTTCTCCAGACTGTATACGAGTACTGGACCTCCAGATGAGTTCCGTTGGCCCGAAACAGCCACCCTTTGGCTATACCCTAAGTATACCATGGCCTTAGGGCCATTAACATCAATTCTGGGCCTATATAATGCCCTTAACCCACCCCTCTCTCATTCCATACGAATTTTCTTTAGCCCTAGGAGAGAGAAGAGAGAAAAGAGGAGAAAAGAGTGGAGATTGAAGGGAAACCTTTGGGGTTTGCTGCAGTACTCCTGTTCTGCTTCTCCACTCATTGAATCGCCTTTACGTCTAACTACTCAACTCGTTTCAACTCCATTTTTGGGTAAGAAATCCTAACCCTAATTTGTTTTAGAAATCCAAATAAAGAAACTGGTGAAATAGCTAACCTATTTCAATGTTTAGGTAGCCGTTGTGCCGTTGACAAAGACGTGGTGTACGAACCGAGTTCGTAACGAGCATATCGACGAAAGGTACGGACTATAAACATTTAGGTTATGGTTTTTAAGGCTTTTAATGTCAGTTAATGATTTATGTCTAACTTGTTTACCACCATATGATCTTAGTTATGATGTATTCGATAGATTATACACGTGTGTGAACTATGTGAATATATATGTTGAGGCATAAAAAATATTCCATTACATTGGTTAGAGAATTCCATTGTGCAAATCTTTTCCATGGTCATTTACTCCTTATTTTGGTAAAAATCCATGTCCAGGGGTATTTTAGGTATTTTGGTAAAAATCAATGTCCGGGGGTATTTTAGGTATTTTGGTAAAAAACCATGTCCAGGGGTATTTTAGGTATTTTGGTAAAAATCCATGTCCAGGGGTAGTTTAGGTATTTCAGTAAAGGCATTAAAGAGGGTATTTTGGTAATAAAGGGTGCACATGTGTCATTTTAATGGAGAGAGGTTGTACACCACCATTTAAGGGAGAGCTTGGTGAACACCATTGTTTAAGAGAAGATGTAAATGTGTAGGGATAATTGGTGGTGATCAACACTTTGTAAGAGAGCAAGGGACTATAAATACACCTCCCCTGCTTCATTTGAGGGGTTGGATTAGTTAGTGGGCTAGGAAATGAGGAAGAAGAAGTTAGGAGAGAGAGAGAGAGAGATGCTGTTGCGTGAACCGCACAAGGAAGATTGTTGTTACGCGAACCGCGCAAGGGAGAAATGATATTGTGCCAACTGTGCAAGGGAATACACTGTTGTGCGACCCCCGCAATAGAAATGGGAGAATTCCCACAAGCCATGTGTCACGAAATGCTATCTGAAGGGAGATTTCCCTTGCATGGACCACGCAACCGGCCGAATCTTCAGACGTGTGTAAACAGAGGAAGAAATCTACTTTCCTTCCATCGTGCTGCCGGTGAGGTCCAGTATACCAGTCTTTTGAGAGATCCACATCATCCATCGGATTCCTCTCGGGATTTCGATCGTGAATGGCTGATTTTGGTTATCCGTTGATGTAGCCCACTAAGATAATCAGGCTATAACGGCAGCTGAACGGTCTTCTTTCGATCGCTGTAACGATCATGTGAATGTACATGGTCGCCAAAGATCAACATGACTTCGATTGGTTTTTCTCCCTTTACCTGATGGATGATTCAGATCGACCCTTTGCTGCATGATGGTGGCCCACAACAGATGAACGTAACCTCTGTTGTGAAACAGAGTCGACGTACGTCGACTCTGTGAAGTATGATGGCCCATTTATTGAAGCTAAGCGGAAAATCGACTCTATACATTGGATTCAAGGTAAAAAAACCATCCAGGAAGGACTATTTTTGGAGTGAAATCGGTGTGGTCCACATGGTTGTCTACTCCACCGTTTATCTTATGTTTAATGGCTAGGATTTCGCAATAGCCTGCATGGTGGCAAAAGGACACCTAGGTGGGAGTAATACCCACCCTCTGGAGTGAATGGATGGATCGGATCATGTAATGGAGTGGAGAGTGGGCCCCACTACTCAAAATTAGCGAAACAGCATCCGCACGCTGTTTTATTTGAGAAGAAGGTCGGGTCAACCAACTTTGACCAAGAGGCTTCGTGCGGTGTGCGGCGAGTGCACGTGCACTTCATGTACATGCAATGTACATGTGGGTCCATAGTGATGTTCGTGAGAAATCTAATTCGTCCATCCATTTTGCCACTATATTTAAGGGGTTGAGGCCGAATTTGAAGTGTATCCAGATATTAGGCAGCCCCAAATCAGGATTTTAGGGGCTGATCTATCAGTTTGGCCATTTCCATAGGGATCCAGGAGCTGAAATTTGACGTGTATGGCTAATTTGTGGTCCTAAGGCTGTATACAATGTTTCGAGCCGAACGGATGGTGGAAACTCTGTAATCTTACATTTTGGGTGATTTTTTAGACCCGTTTAATGTGAGTGGCCTGATTTCCTCGAGTCCTGGCTATATTTCAAGAGACTGCTCCATATTTCAAGGGAGAATGATTGGAAGGATGTTCAAAACTGATCTCAACGATCAGATCAAGGGCTTTAAGCCCGCACAACCCCCATCTCCTTAAAGTTTGGTTGATCAATTCAACATTCCTCCGAAGTCCAAGGAGATGACTGAAGCAACTGTCGAAATGTTGCCAAATTTCTATTGGATTGTCTTTTCTTTCATTCATTCCATTACATTAATTGCACTTTATTTTCAGAATCAAGGGAATCCAAGGGTGTAAATGAACTTAGAATAAATGTGATCAATGTTCTCTCATCAGATTCTTTGTTATCACTGAATAAATCCCCCAAATCAAACGCATTTGTTTTCTTGTCAAAAAAAAATGGTGACTCTGCTGGGGATTTGTTATTCGATGGTAACTTAGAAAATATTTAGAGAACATTTATCACTTTTTTGGCATCTGTAAAGATGCCAAAATGGCGACTCTCAACGGGAACATCCTCCCCTTCATCTTTGAAAATAAAGTATGATTTTATTTAATAAATTAACTAACCCTCTGTTCTGAATGATAGATATACCACAGCGATCTTTCTCCCAACTAATATAGTTGTTTACTTCACATCCAATAGACTTCCACCAAAAAAATGTCAGAAAAGTTCAAATTCGTTTCGATCAAAGACAAATAATGTCAGAATGATGACAGTTTCCAGAGAAAGCTAGCTTCTTGTACGGGAGCGATTCAAACAGCAGTTAGTTAGCACATATCTAAGGAAGAGGAACAGGCTGCCTTGATCTGGCAGTTCTTTTACTTGTAAATAAGTTCTCATTCGAAGAACAGGTTGCCTTGATCTAACAGTTCTTTTGCAGCATCCCTTCCCATATGAAAAGCTTCCTCAAAAGGTCATATTCACTTAGATGGAAGGAAAAAAATACTGCCAAGGTCATTAAAAGTTCTAAAGATGATGCTCAACTACAGTGCTATGTGTTCCCACACATGGCCAATTAATAGATTGAACAGAGAAAGGGTGGTGCGCTTTTGAATCTTCTAAGACTGGAAAAAGGAAACATCTGGAGTCAGCTGTTGATTCAATTATAGCACATCCAATTGATGAAATATTATATTGGCACAATGGCATAAAAAGAGAGTTGAATGATATAGTTGAAGATGCAAGGAAGATACAACTTTCGGGAGATTTCTCTGATTTATCAACTTTTAATGAGAGGTTACAATTCATTGCCAAAGTATGCATCTTCCACGACATTGCTGAGGATAAGGTTATATTCCCAGCGGTAGATGGGGAATTATCGTTTGCTCAGGAGCATGCTAAAGAAGAAAGCCAATTCGACAATTTTATATGCTTGATAGAAAGCATTCAGAGTGCTGGAGCCAATTCAAATTTAGTTGATTTTTATGCAAAGTTGTGCTCACACGTTGACCAAATAATGGGCATCATACAGAAGCACTTCCATGGCGAGGAAGTTGAGGTTCTTCCTCTTGCTCGTGAGCATTTCAGTCCTATAAAATAGCGAGAGTGTCTGTATGAAAGCTTGTGTGTGATGTCACTAAAATTGGTATAACGTGTCTTGTCATGGCTGGTAGGATCACTTAGTGAAGAAGAAACGAGGTAATGTCGAAAGTATCAAAAAATAATGCCAGAAAGTATCAAGGAAGATCAAATCAGGTGCGATAAAAAAAAGACAATGCTAGGTAGTGTCGAAAGCAGTTTTTGCTTCATCAGTAGCGTAACGAAACAATGAAGGACAGATGATAGTGTGTTAACGCACAAAAGTATATGAAATTTCCATCATACATTGCCTTTGAGAAATGAGAGGATATTGGAGACAATAAAGAAAGAAGAAAGAAGATTAGAAAGAAAAGATATGTAAAGAAGAATGAGGTAAAGAGTAGGAATTCATGTGTTTGTATCGGTTCACGCAAGCTATGACCGGTTGTGTGGGGCCGCACAAATGGTATAGGATGTCGCATGCACCTATGCAACATTGGACTGACAAGTGTGTTGAGGCCTTTGTGCCGACTTACACAGACCATGAGTGGTTGTGTAGACCCGCGCAAAAGGTATAGGGTTCTGCTCATATAGGAACAATGGTGATTCGATCAAGCTGATGACGATGTCTGAGATTTGGTGAAAGATGGGCTCATGGCATGCATATCAAGAGTTCATATGTATGGGGGTCTAAAACAAATGAAACGTAGTGATATATGAGAAAATGAAGAGTTCAATCTTCTTTTACAAGGAATATTATCTTACCGAGTACGGATAATAGTACATTCGAAGTGTGCAGAAAATAGAAAATTCACCAGAAGATATTAATCAGCCTTCACCAAATGAACGTGTTACTGAAGTCCCTAATTTTCCAACAGCGACTACTATGAATAACAGTAAACCTTGAGGAAAACCCTCAAATGAAAAGTTAGTTTGATTGAATCAGACGTTGCTCGCCAATAAGCAGATGAATCAATTAACGAACTAACGAATTCATCGGTCAATAGAGAACCCTGGGGGCATCATCACAATTTACCAAAGTAGAAGAGCAAGTCCAATTTGTAATTTGAAAAGGGTCAAAGTGAAGCTGCTCAACTCTCATACGAATCAGCTGTTTAAAAGTCTTAAAAGAGTAGTAGCAGATATTGCCGAAGAAAGAAAGCGAAACAAAAGATTCTCAAAGGTAAATAGTTGAAATTTCGCTAAAGAGAACATCGACGATTTTACAAGCAAGAAAGTAAAGAAAGGGTTCGGACAATTTAAAGACTACATGAAATATACATTTGAAGAAGATGGCATACTCCTTATGATTGGTAGTTGCGGCGAAAATTGAATTGCCATGGTTACAGTATTCAAAGGAAATGAAGCAAAGAAGAAAAGAATATTCTACAAGAGATGATTGACAATAGCAAAATTGCCATAAAAAAAGACATGAAATAAAGGAGAAAGTAATGATATATGATCACGATGGAAAAATAGTCACTCGATAAAAGAATTACAGCGTTTTGACTAAGAATAATTACAGTGTTTTAACCTAAGAAGAATTACAGCGTTTTGACTAAGAAGTATCACAGCGTTTTGATCCAGAAGATTCACAGCACAATTATTCAGGGGGCAGACAAGGGCATACAAAATACGTTATCCTTGAAGATAAATTACAGTTTTGATGCTTCCAAATCAAAAAAGGGGTAAGATAAGCAAAGTCTCAGTGACAAAATCTCAGAATCCTAAATGAGGTAATCGTTGATTCCCCGAGATTAAAATTGTTTATGATAATTGTCTATATCAATTTTTGTAGGTTAAAGTTGGGGCAAAAGCAAGCATTGATGATTGCTATCAAGCATTGGCGATTATCACCAACAATTTCAAGAGCAAAAGGATTGCGAAAGACAAAGTCATGTATTCTCCCTTATGCGAATGAATAAAAGCGCAAATTTTCAATTGACTTCGAATTTCAGGAGAAATTTGGGAGATACAATTGAAGAAGAAAGAAAAGTGAATGGCTTGAAGAACAAGTTACAGAAGACGGTTGATAAAAGTAAAATTGTTAAGGTGTACGACATAAGAGAAAAAATAAGAGTACATAGGCTTGACTAGTTCGAGACTGGGGGAAAAGCTAATCTTGGGCAAAAGTATGAAATGATGCAGCGTCAGTATATTTGTTAAAGGTCGCAAATCGTGATTTTGATTATGAAGATTCCCAGAGCAATGCTTCCTAATTAAAAGGGGGCAAGACAGGTGAATAAAAACTGTGAAATGTACTTTTCACCATAGAATGTATTTCTTTCGTGTATATGAATGAAATGCAGGATTTCAAACATATCAATTCATCGCCAAATGCAAGCGTTGAAGATCATTGCCAAGCATTGAAGATTGCTGCCAAGTGTTGATAATTGCTGCCAAACATTGAAGATCGCTGCCAAGCATTAATGATCGCTGCTAAGTGTTGATGATTGTTGTCAAGCATTGACAATTGTCGTCAACGCCAAAGATTTCTGTCAAAATTGCCAGGTACCGATGATTATCACAAAATTAGCAACGATCGTTGTCGCCATCAATCGCTTATCAAAATTGCTATCATCGCCAAGCTGATACACTATTTTAAACATAATATGAATATTCTCAGAACATTATCAGCAGCGGCGAAATATTAATTGTTGATCACCATCTTTTGGCAGTCAAATAAACTATATAGCTAACCACATATAAAGTTGACGACAGCGATGGTTGCTCATCATTTAAGGCAGCCTAGCCAAGCCTATATGGCCAACTATGCACAAGGCCTATCATTTTTGCCATTCGAGCAGCGATGAGAAGCCAGTGGCCCTAAAATGCCCTTGAAGGCCATCGTATGCATACCCATGCAGGCTGCGGATGAAGCCAGCAAGCAAAAGCCTAAAGGGTCAAAAAGTCCTCAACAGCTAGTCACGCGTAACCCCCATGCCGCCTGTATAGCTTCTGGTAGCGTCATGGGGAACGGAGGAAAATGCCATCCCATGAATGGGCTCGACCTTGCAGGCAAAGAAAATGCAGGCCGCAGTGTGAGCTCTTTGGCCATGTCCATAGATAGGCCAACCATGCGTAAGACCCCCCAGATCTACGGCTTGATTTCAATACTAACTCATGAGGAAGGGCATAAACTTACTCATTGACGGACTGGTGGCCCTAGGTTTAGTGCCTCAAAGGTAGCCTTGCGAGCTCTGTGAACTCTAGAGAGTTACCGTGGCCAACCCTGTATGTAAATCCAACCGAGTTCAAGGCCCCGGTAGCTTCACTGGGCCCCTCTGATGGATCGCGGTTTATGAACTCACCAGGCAGTGAGAGGTCCAGTGAACTCCTAAGGGTTACAGAGACATTACGTGAGACCCGACTCCACTACTCAAGAGTCTAAAAAACTATGTGGGCTCCAACTACTTATGAGCTTAAACTGTGTATTGCTCCAACTACTCAAGAGCCTAAATTATGTGTGTAGGTGTTAGTCCAGTAGTGTTAGTCTAGTAGTGTCAGTTCAGTAGTGTTAGTCCAGTTCAGTCAAGTCTAGCCGAGTCAAGTTCAATAAAGTCAAGTCAAGTTTAGTCTTGTACAGTCAAGGTATGGTCAGTCAAGAGTATACTATCTCCATTGCTCGAAAGCATAAACTATGTACGATATTCAAAATCCTGCAGATACATATTTCACTTTAGAAATGCTCAAATATGCAAAGCATAAACTATGTGCAACATTCAAAATGCCGCAGATACATATTTTAAGTTAGATATGCTCAAATATGCAATTGCCTAATGAAAATTTTAAATATTGAATAAACAACATGCAAAAATGCGTTTCTCTTTAATCAGGTTCAAATTATAGCAATAGTAAATGCCTTCAAGATATTGGCGATTATCTACTCAAAAGTTCAAGTCTTTAAGATCAATTAATATATTAACAAGAGCCGTAAGGTCTTTTTGTCTCTTGCCTTCTTGATGTAGAAAGATATTATCACACAATATTCTCAAATGCGGTAGAGAATAAACTAGCGAAGAATCATCATTCTCTCCCGGACAATATAAAGATTTAGATATATTCTTTGGATTCGTTAAAGGAGCAAAAAAGATTATCTATCCTTCAGGGGTATCAGTAGGCTTTACTTTAGAAATATTGTTTTCTAAAGAAATCATTATGCGAAGTTGACTTAGAAAGGGGGTAGGATCTATATCTTCAGAGTAATCTATGCCTTGGTCTTTCTGATAATCTCTTTTGCGTGGTGAAGGAATTCATATGTCGATGCCATAGCTTCTCATTATTCTAGTAGTGATATCGCAAGATTCTAAGTACCAGATCTAAGAGAGACAAAGAACAAACGGAATCATCATCAGTAACTTTTATGGCCTTTGGAAAGTTATTAAATGGAATTGAAAGAATTTTTATTTATTTTTCAAAATCAGTAAAGATCCAAGGAAAAGTCTGAAGAAATGTTAAGGAGTATAAGCTAGAAACAATTCAGCAAAAAAAAAAAGCCTCAATGGTTGAACCTTTGGAGCTGGAAATGATATCTCCAAAAGCATGATATAATGAGCAAAGAATACAATACGAAGCACGATGATAGAGCGAATATCACAATTAGCCTAAAAGAGAGAAGAAGCTTTTAATATATTTCAAAATTATAAATGCTTCATAAAGCTAAATTGAAAAAATTATAATGTATTGAGATACTAATTCCGATTAATTTGGCAGGAGAGACTATCATTCAAAAGCTTGGGTTATGCAGATCATGAATAAAGGAAACAATCAAAAAAGAGTTGTTGTGGTAGGAGCAGCATTAAAGAACAACCCCCTAGATATAAGTTAAAGGAAAGAATCGCCGGAGTTGATCAAAGAGACCGTTGCAGGAGCAGCGGTGTTGAGAGAAAGTTCTCTGATCAACTTGCTCAAAGATGAAGTTGCCATAACTATTACGGTGACAAGTTTTGATGACCAAGATAGTTCTCTCTAGTGAAGCATCTGCTCGACAATGCTAGCAGGGGGCATTCAAGTCTTCCGTTCGAGCGCGATTGTTCAAATCTTCTGTTTGAGCGCGATCATTCAAGTCTTTCAGTCGAGCACGATTGTTCAAATCTTCCGTTCAAACATGAGCATTCATGTCTTCCGTTTGAACGTGATCATTCAAGCCTTTCTTTCGAATGTGAGTATTCAAGTCTTCTGATCGAACGCGATAATTCGATCTTCTGGTCAAGTATGACCATCTAGTCTTCCATGCAAGCATGATCATTCAGTCATCCTTCAGTTGTAGTTCATTCAAGATTCTTCAGGTGGAGGAAGATCGATCCTCCATTTGATTTCCAAAATCAATCAAAGAAGGATCGAGGGGGCATCTATTGAGGCATAAAAAATATTCCATTGCATTGGTCAGAGAATTTCATGGTGCAGATCTTTCCCATGATCATTCACTCCTTATTTTGGTAAAAATCCTAGTCCGGGGATATTTTAGGTATTTTGGTAAAAATCCATATCCAGTGGCATTTTAGGTATTTTGGTAAAAATCCATATCCAAGGGGTATTTTAGGTATTTTGCTTAAATAATCCATGTCCGGGGGTATTTTAGGTATTTTGGTAAAAATCCATGTCCGGGGGTATTTTAAGTATTTTGGTAAAAATCCATGTCCAAGGGTAGTTTATATATTTCAGTAAAAGGCATTAAAGAGGGTGTTTTGGTAATAAAGGGTGCACATGTGTCATTTTAATGGAGAGAGGTTGTACACCACCATTTAAGGGAGAGCTTGGTGGACACCATTGTTTAAGAGAAGAAGTTGTATATATGTGAAGGGATAAGTGGTGGTGATCACCACTTTGTAAGAGATCAAGGGCCTAAAAATACCCCTCCCCTACTTCATTTGAGGGGTTGGATCAGTTGGTGGGCTAGGAAATGAGGAAGAAGTTAGGAGAGAGACAGATGCTGTTACGCGAACCGCGCAAGGAAGAATGCTGTTGCGCGAACCGCACAAGGAAGATTGCTGTTGCGCGAACTGTGTAAGGGAGGAATGATATTGCGCCAACTGCCTAAGGGTAATACACTATTGTATGACCCACACAATAGAAATGGGAGAATTCCCATAAGCCATGTGTCACGGAATGTTGTCTGAGGGGAGATTTCCCTTACGTGGACCGCGCAACCGGCCGAATCTTCAGACGTGCGTAAACAGAGGAAGAAATCTACTTTCCTTCCACCATGCTACTGGTGAGGTCCAGTATAGAAGTCTTTTGAGATATCCACACCGTCCACCAGATTCCTCTTGGGATTTCGACCGTCAATGGCTGATTTTAGTCATCCGTTGATGTGGCCCACCGAGATAATCAGGCTGCAACAACAGCTAAACGGTCTTATTTTGATCGCTGTAACGATCATGTGAATGTACATGGTCGCCAAAGATCAACATGACTTTGATTCGTTTTTCTCCCTCTACCTGATGGATGATTCAGATTAACCCTTTTCTGTATGATGGTGGCCCATAACAGATGAACCCAACCTCTATTACGAAACAGAGCCGACGTACGTCGACTCTATGAAGTATGATGGCCCATTTGTTGAAGCTAAGCAGAAAATCCACTCCATACATTGGATTCAGGGCAAAAAACCATCCAGGAAGGACTGTGTTTAGAGTGAAATTGGTGTGGCCCACAAGGTTGTCTACTCCATCGTTCATCTTATGTTTAACGGCTAGGATTTCGTAACAGCCTGCATGGTGGCAAAAGGACACCTACGCGGGAGTAATACCCACCCTCTGGAGTGAATGGATGGATCGGATCATGCAATGGAGTGGAGAATGGGCCCCACTACTCAAAATCAGCGAAACAGCATCCGCACGCCGTTTCATTTGAGGAGAAGGTCGGGTCAACTGACTTTGACCAAGGGGCTTCGTGTGGTGCGCAGCGAGTGCACGTGCACTTCATGTACATGTAACGTATGTGTAGGTCCATAGTGATGTTCGTGAGAAATCTACTTCGTCCATCGTTTTGCCATTGTATTTAAGGGGTTGAGGCCGAATTTGAAGTGTATCCAAATATTCGGCGGGCCCCAAATCAGGATTTTAGGGGCTGATCTGTTAGTTTGGTCATTTTCACAGGGATCTAGGAGCTAAAATTTGACGTGTACAGTTAATTTGTGATCCTAAGGCTGTATACAAAGTTTCAAGCTGAACGGATGGTGGCAACTCTGTAATCTTACATTTTGGGTGATTTTTTAAGCCCGTTTAATGTGAGTGGCCTGATTTCCTCGGGTCCTGGCCATATTTTAAGAGACTGCTCCATATTTGAAGTAAGAATGACTGGAAGGATGCTTAAAACTGATCTCAACAATTAGATCAAGGGCTTCATGCCCGCATAACCCCCATCTCCTAAAAGATTGGTTGATCAATTCAACATTCTTCCTAAGTCCTAAAAGATGACTGAAGCAACTGTCGAATGACTGCCGAAATTTCTATCGGACTGTCTTCTCTTTTATTCATTTCATTACATTAATTGTACTTTGTTTTCAGAATAAAGAGAATTTAAGGGTGCAAATGAACTTAGAATAAATGTGATCAATGTTCTCTCATCAGATTCTTTGTTATCATTGAATAAATCTCCCAAATCAAATGCATTCGTTTTCTTGTCTAAACAATATAATGCATTCCATATGTTTATTGAAATGTGTGAATAAAATTACTATCATGATTTGTATTTGCCCTGACCATTAATCCAGAATACATGTTTGTTGTATGTATGACAACTCCTTTGCGAAATGATTTGCTATAATATATGCTATAACTAAGTTAGGGCATGTATGTAGTAATGTGTTAGCTAAGTGTTTGATAAAATGTCTGAATGAGTAATTGTTTATTAAATTGGAATTCTTAAGGGTGTTGAGATAGGCTTCTCAACTACCTTAGCTATGTGTATAAATTCTTTTATGTAACCTTACTTTCACACATGTGATTTATGTATAAAAATGCCTATGTATAGTAGTATGCTTTATGTGTTTGATAAAATGCTCAAATGATTATTGTATTTAGATTATTTGTTAAATTTTGTTATGACTATCACATGTGATTACCTATTGCAATTGAATGTGATTAAGACCACTACGTAGTCTAAGTCATTGATAATGGATCCCGATTGAGTGGCCAAACTAGATTCGCCACATTGGATACGTTCGATTAATCCGAGTCGTACGATGATTGTCGACAGTAGTTAGGCCAGGTGGAGTGCTTACGTGCTCTATGTCGATTAATTTAGCGTGTGCTCGTACTAATTGAACTTACCAAATAACCCGATTGGCTTATTGTGTGTTTACCATGTATGGACGCTACTGTTTGAATCTAAGGTACCACTTACCAATGTAAAGCCCGTTTCAACCATGGTATTATGATCCTCTAAGACTCATGAGTCAAACATGGTGGTATGAGATACAGTGGTCAAGCTGTCGGCCTACGTTGGGGTGACGAGCCTCTCCATAGTGTCCAATGAGAAACCTGAACTAGTGAGCCGAATACAGTGGTATGAGACACTGTATTCAAGTTGTTGGCCTACGCTAAGGTGATGAGCCTTTCCATAGTGACCTGGAGTATAAACTAGGCCTACGTCGAGGTGACGAGCCTCCCGAAGTGACCTAAACTTGCCTATCCACTGCTTTTCAATCAGGGGTGATATTGCCCTATAACTTGCCTATCGTATGTGATTAACTAAGATTGACGACCCTAGATGGATCATCATTTGGGTAAATGATATAAAGGGAGGTACCTTAGCTTCTCGAATCTACAGTATGAATAAGCCTAATAAATTACCTAGCTAACACGATCATGCACCGCATTGCATGTGCTTTGACGAGGACGCGCACGTTTAGGGAGTTTGCCATGTGCGACCTTGAGATGAAGTCGCTGAGGGAGTGCAGGCGAGGGTATGCATCATTATATTATATTATTCATACATCAACAAGAGTACTTAGGACATGATTGTTGTACTGCTTTATCATTACTGCTTAACTGAAATGATAACATGTTAACCTTTGCCTTATAGTACCCACTGAGTTGATCACTCACTCCCACTCTAGGACGGTGTTTTAAAACACCAACTAGACTCTGTTGTAGATGCAGGTGGCAACGATGTTTACACTGCTAATTGAGATTTCATAGACAAGGAGGAAGAATTCTCCTATGTTCAGCTATCAGGCGGGTCTATGTAGACTATGTACTAATCGACGGGATTACAGGGATTATGTGATTTAGTCAGACTTTCATATTTTGCATTTCGTATATTTTGGAACAAAACATGTATTTATTCAGCCCAGTAACACACTCATACTCTAGAGGTTGTGAAACACGTATATACTTTACATATCTATCACAGTCTTCAACTTGCCTAATATTCTCTCTCTGGAGCATGATATGCTGATTTAGTGCAATCCCATTCATGTTTAATGCACTAATACGAACAACATTTAATCATCATTATTTATGTTGCATAAGTGATGCGATGGATCTCGGGAGTTGAGCCTTTGCTCGACCCTCAATTTTCGGGGCGTTACAAGTTAGTATCAGAGCATGATTTGGATTAAACTGGACCTGGGTTATGGTAACATGATGCACGCTAACTTACTTTGACTTAAGAGGGGGCGAGGAAATATAAAAACAGTCGTAGGATCCCAAGTTTCACCAACAGGCAAAAAGTGACCGTTGCATATAGCCTGTACGCGACCAAGACCATGTAAAATGATCTCAATTCCTCCTTAGGCCGTCAAATGACTGGTTTAGACTATTACCTGACAAATCCCCGACTCGAAACACGGCAAAAGGCGTGAATATGTGCGAATTGGGGCGAGAAAATGCACTTCACGGCCATAGGGGCCCAAACTGCATAATACGGGGGAAACTAGAGTGGACCCTGCATATTTTCGGCACCCTTGGGGGTGGGGGGGGGGGGGGGGGTGAGTCCACCACCCCCAGGGCAGAGCCACCACCCTAGGGTCAGTGGACCACGGCCATATCGGGCCAACCGCGATGCAACGCGGTCAGGTCCAGTGGGCCGCGGTGGGCTCGTGGGTCCAACGGCCGGCCGCCCCTACCACACACATGTGGGGCTCGGTTTCATGTGGGACTACCCTATTTGGGTCCCCTTTACCCTCCTTTGCTCATTTCACCCCTCCCCTAGCTTTCAAACCCCTCCAAACTTGCAATTTCTCTTTCAAATCTCTCCTTCATACATCACAAAATTCATCTTCTTCCTTTTCTTGTACCCACCTCCACCATTCTCTCAAATTCATCTTCTACTACCTTCAATCCCCTTTATTTCTTCTCATTTGAGTACACAAACCCACCTTTGTGTCTCATAACTTTAAAATCCTCCAACCCATCTTATCCTTCAATCTTGCTCACTCTCATGGCTCTTTTTGAGCTACTAGCTACCATCTTTTCCCTTTTCACACTCCTTTTCCTTATCGGAAAGAAGAGGGCTGCCACGGATGAAGCAGAGCCTAACCACCCTACCCGTCCAAGGAAGTAGAAAGGAGCTGAGTCTAGCACTAGCATTGAGCGAGAGTGAAGGACGAAGCAGGATCTCGATCCCCAAAATCCTCTCAAAAGAGCTCTGCCAGTGGGCATTGGACATGGTAGGTTTCAAGGCGGTAGAGTTATCTTTGAAGCACACGTGGACGAAAGACTATTTGGACTTTATTCGATGATGAACCTCCTATTGGATGCCGAGTGGGGTCCCATATTTGAAGGCAAGTCACGTGGGTGTGAGAGCACTATCCGAGCCTTCTACACCCACATACGAGATCCACTGCTGGAGCCTCTATAGTTCACTATCCCTATGGGAAGGTGGGAAGCCATTGTCGATGTTGGTGTGATAGCCCGAATCATGGGGATTCCACGTGGAGAGGTACACACTAGCGAGAATAATCTCAAGAGTGTGTGAGAAAGAGATCGCCGCACATGATTTCTTTATGGTCGACTGGTTCACTGGAAGTGAGGCAATTACCTCCCAGCAACCGAGATGTCTCATGACTTCTACCTACTCCACATATTCACATACAATGTGTATCTTAGGTGGAGCAACCGCGCCGAATGTACACGTTTGATGGTGAACTTTCTATATAGAACTGGGCAGGGAGACAAGCTGTGTCTGCCTACATACGTACCACTACAGATAGTCCAGACCGCACGCACCGTTAGGATAAATTTTTCACTCCCATTTGGCCGATTCATATGCAAGCTTGCTCATGAATTCGGCTACAGACTTAACACGGATGGGCTTGTGCCCATCCATTTCATCAATGGCACCACTTTTAACAATATGGGCATTAGGCCGCGACAACGTCGTGCCCGACTTGACTAGTATGGTGACGAGATAGAGGAAGAGGAAGGAAGCAGTGAAGAGGAGGAAGAAGAATTTGAAGAAGGAAGTGTGGGTGAAGGAAGTGATGAAGGGGGAAATGATGATGAGGAAGAGCAAGAAGAAGAAGAAGAGGAGGCCCAAGACTCTGATGGGGGCCCTCCTCCTTCTACACATGAGGACCACCGTGATTAGGCTTCTTTAGAAGCCCGCTTGGCTCAGATTGAGGAGAGCCAAGTCACCCTCAGACAGGAGGTCAGAGAGACCCAGGCCGAAGTGAAGCAAAGGCTTGATGAGAGTCAGGCTTACATGAAACAAAGGTTTAAGAAGATGTCTTGCACCTTGAAGGCTCTCCTGTGCTGTATGCAGGACAAGGGTGCTCCTCCACCATCACTAGATTCGAACGAATAGTCAAATGTTGTAGTCGTCTTTTAGTTTGCTTGGTTGCTAGTTTTCTTTTGTATTAGCCTTGGTAGGTTTGGTTGGTTGTTAGTGTGTTTAGCGTTTAAAAACTTGTGCTAGAATAGTTCACATGCATCTTCTGTCATGATCCATGTAAGACTACATCTTATATATTGTGACGAGTTTGGCTAAATAAAATGCATGAAGCTTCTTTTGATTTGGAATGTGAATGATGTTTGGATGCGTGTGTGTTTTTATGTTAAATCTTACACTGGTTGTACCCTATGTTTTATATAGGGAATGCCACTTAAGGCCACTCGAAGCACTGCATGTCTCGTACTTGGCAGATCGTTTAACGGGGCACCTCCCCTAAGCGATAGCCACATGGACACTACTTTGGGCCCTGATAGTGACACCATGCTAGATTCTCAGCCGACCACTGGCGCCATAAATGGGCCAACATCTAGTGCATCACTGATTCCAAAACAGAACCGTGCGTCCACCTTAACGCACGCATGCCTCGTGTAACACCTCGGCCCCTCCGCTAAGATATTGTCCACTTTGGCTAACACAATGTCCACCTTCGCAGCTTTGTTCTCGCAGGTGGAAGCGGTTAGTAAACCACCCGCAAAACGCATCTTATCGATGAAGGCCACAGCCCCACAAATAGTTCAGATCTCTCTGATACCATTTGTAACACCCCGGTCCCAACGGTATGATATTGTCCGCTTTGGCTAGAACAATGTCCACCTTTACGGCTTTGTTCTCATGGGTGGAAACGGTTAGCGAACCACCCGCAAAACACGTCTTATCGGCGAAGGCCGCAGCCCCACAGATAGACCAGATCTCTCAATACTAACTTGTAACGCCCTGAAAATTGGGGGTCGAGCATAGACTCAACTCCTGAGTTCCAACGCATCACTTATGCAACATAGATAATGATGATTAATGTTGTCCACGTTAGTGCCTTAAACATGAATGAGATTATACCAAAACGGCATATCATACTCCAGAGGCAATTAAAGTGCGTTAGTGGAAGACTGTGATTTGTATATAAACTGTACAAAAGTAATAGCAAGCCCTCAGAGTATGAGTGTCTCTAGGTTAAATAATTACAAGTTTGATTCAAAATATACAAAATCAAAATGTGTAATGTTCTCTATCCAAAACCCTGTAGCCCCGACAGCGCAACTCCAGGCCTGCATAGGCCCTCCAAAGAGTTGCATATAAGAGAACTCCTCCTCATCATCGTAATAGTTCGGCTCTACTTCATAAGCATCATCATCACCTGCAGCTAAGACAGAGTCTGGTTGGTGCGTACAACACCGTCCCAGAACGTGGGAGTGAGTGATCAACTCAGTGAAGCTATAAGACAAAGGTTAATATGTTATCAATTCAATCAAGCAGTAATGGTAAAGCAATATAATCAAGCATCCCTAAGTACTCTAGTTAATGTAAAAATGATATATATTAATGATGCATGCTCTCGCCTACAATCCCTCTACCATCTTCCTCTTACAGTCGCGGCATGCACCCCTTCCTCTGTGCTCAATACCAATGCCAAAGGCACATGCAATGCAGTGCATGATCGTGATTACCAAGTTCTTATTAGGCCTTTTCATACAACAGGATTGGAAAGCTAAGGTACCTCCCTTATATCATTTCCCAATTAATGATCTATTCTAGGGTCTTCAGTCCTAGCTAGTCTCATACGATATTACGGTTCTAGGTCGCTACAATGGGCTCGTCACCTCAATACAGGCCTAGCTTATACTCCAGTTGCTACGGAAAGGCTCGTCGCCTTAGCGCAGTCTCAGAGTATGCTCGAGGTCACTACGAATGGCTCATCACCTAGTCGTAGGCCGATAACTCGAATACAGTGTCCTATACCATCGTATTAGGCTCACGATCTTAGGTTCGCTCACTGGACACTATGGGGAGGCTCGACGCACAGAGCCTGACTATTATAATGACGAGGAGGAGTTCTCCTATATGCAACTCTCTGGCGGGTCTATATAAGCCTGGAGTTGCGTTATCGGGGCTACAGGGTTTTGGATCGAGAACATTACACATTTTGATTTTGTATATTTTGAATCAAACTTGTAATTATTTAACCTAGTGACATTCATACTCTGAGGGCTTGCTATTACTTTTGTACAGTTTATATACACTTCATAGTCTTCCGTTAACACACTTTAATTGCCTTTAGAGTATGATATGCTGTTTTGGTATAATCTCATTCATGTTTAAGGCACTAACGTGGACAACATTAATCATCATTATCTATGTTGCATAAGTGATGTGTTGGAACTCGGGAGTTGAATCTATGCTTGACCCCTAATTTTTAGGGCATTACGAGTTGGTATCAGAGAGATCTAGGCTATCTGTGGGGTTGTGGCCTTCACCGATAAGACGCATTTTGTGGGTGGTTTGCTAACTGCTTCCACCTGCGAGAATAAAGCCGTGAAACTGGACATTGTGCTAGCAAAAGCAATCAATATCTTATCGAAGGGGCCGGGGTGTTACACCTCGGGCAGCTTCTCCTCCTGATAGGTTGGAGCAAATGATGCTCCTTATGTAGCAGCAGCAGCAGATTTTGACCACATTGCGGGGGCTCTTGCCCAGAACGTGAACGTGGCCCGCCTACACCACCAGTGCACCCTACTGGAAACATGAATGCCTGTGGTTTATTTGAGCGATTCCAGCGCTTCTGACCTCTCACTTTTTCAGGTACTCATAGACCCGAGGAGGCCGAATACTGGCTTGACCGCATCTCTAAGATACTGAAGCTGCTGCATGTACTGAGGTAGAGCAAGTTGAGTTGGTTACGTACATGTTCAAGAAGGAGGCTAGTCTATGGTGGGACAGCATCCTACGGATAGTGGCTACTGGCTATGTATGGACGTGGGAAGCTTTTGAGACCCACTTCCATGGGAAGTATTTCCCCTCACTTACCATAATAAGGAGGGAGAGTTTCTTCACCTCCGACAGGGAGGGATGACTATGTCGAAATATGAGAACAGGTTCATAGAGCTTTCAAGATACGCTCCTTTGATATTAACAGACGAGCCGATGCGAATGCAGTGATTTTCTGAGGGTTTGGGATTTGAAATATGTACGAAGATGTGTTGCGCTAGCATTCCCAACTATGCTGAGCTAGTGAACATGTCCCTGCGAGCTGAGCAGGATGGGGATAAACTGTCCCGTACACTTGTACCCATGGGTCTGAGGCTCCGATCTGATTTGCTGAGCAGACCGTTCCTGGCAAGAAGCCACGTGTAGATTCACCTCCCAGACTTATGGCTCCACCGACCCAGTTAAGGCGATTAGATTTGTGGTGCACCTACTACAGGAAGTTTGGCCATACGGACACTTATTATTTTACCGAGATGAGGGACAATGGCTTCGCGCCTCCTCAGAAGACCAACCGTCAGATGTTGCAACCTATCTCAGCTCCACCTCTACGATCAGCACCGCTTGCACAGCCATCTTACCGGCCACTCACACCTCGATTTAGGCCACCTCAACGACCTATGGCAACACAAAAGAATCATCCACAACAAGCTCGGGTGGACTCACTTGTAGCTAAGGCTTCCGAGATAGCAAATGCAACACCATTGGCTTTTAAAGTCACAACACATATCCAAGGTATACCAGTATTCCTATTGGTGGACACCGGGTCCACTATTTCAGTAATATCATGCGCAGCAATCAAGCGACTAGTATTGAAAACTTCTTATGGTTAGGATGAGACTCCTTACCACCATAGGAACCTTCTCAGACACTACCAAGATTTTTAAGGGTTGCTCGATAGACCTAGGAAGTAGAATAATACTCATTGACCTAATTGTCACCCCACTGTGTCATTACGATGTCATCCTCGGTATGGATTGGCTCACCGAGATGAAGGCAGAGATCAATTGCGATATTAGAGTGGTGACAGCCCATGGACCTAAGGGCACGACCTTTACTTTCCCAGTTCAAGTTAGTTAGTACTACCTCATTAGTTGTTATGCTATCTTGCCAGAGAATGTTGATGGTCCAACACTTGGGAACACGCCTGCAGTCTGAGATTTTATAGACGTGTTCAGGACAATACCTAGACTACCTCCTCAGCATGAGATCGACTTTACTATTGACCTCGTGCCTGGTGTGATACCCATTTCACTTCCGACATATCGCATGCCTCCATGTGAAATGGAGGTTTGAGGAGACAGATCGATGGTCTATTCGAATCAGGCTTCATACGACCGAGTGTATATCTTTGGGGAGCACCTGTGTTATTTGTGAAGAAGAAGGATGGATCACTGCGACTATGTATTGATTATCATAGGTTGAACCAAGTGACAGTGAAGAACAAGTATCCTTTACCCAGGATTGATGATCTGTTCGACCAGTTGAAAGGGGCACACTATTTTTCAAAGATCGGCTTATAGTCAGGGTATCACCAGTTATGTGTCATGGATGAGGACGTGCAAAAAATAGCATTTAGAACCTTTGGGCACTACGAGTTCCTCGTGATGTCGTTAGGACTCATAAATACACCAGCTACGTTCATGGACCTTATGAACTGGGTGTTTCAGCTGTATCTGTACCAACTTGTCATTGTATTTATAGATGACATCCTGATATACTCCAAGAGTCAGAAAAATCACGAGGAGCACCTGCGAGTAGTCTTTGATACTCTCAGGAAGAACCAGTTATTTGCTCAGTACAAGAAATGAGACTTCTGGAAAGAAGAAGTCAAGTTCCTGTGACATGTGGTGTTCAAGGAAGGAATAGTTGTGGACCTTGCTAAGGTGACCATAGTTCAGGACTAGGAGCAGCCCAGTTCAGTTACTGAAGTGAGGGGTTTCCTTGGCTTGGCAGGTTACTATCGTTGATTCATTAGGGACTTTTCCAAGATAGCCAGACCGTTATCTTAGCTCACTCGGAAAGATCTCAAGTTTGCCTTGAATGAGAAGGCAGAAGTAGTCTTTTAGGAACTGAAGGACAAGTTGACGTCCACACCCATGCTAGTATTACCAGAGCAGGGGGTCAGAGATACCATATACACCGATGCCTCTCGTATTAGTTTGGGTTGTGTTCTTATGCAGAAGGACAAAGTGATTTCCTATGCATCGCGACAGTTGAGGAAACACGAGGAGACTACCCTGCGCACGACATGGAGTTGGCGGCCATCATCTTTGCATTAAAGCTCTAAAGACATTACCTCTACGAAGAGGAGTTCGAGCTCTTTTACGACCACAAGAGCCTCAAGTATATATTCACGCAGAGAGACCTGAATATGAGGCAACGATGATGAAGGGAAACCTTGAAAGACTTCAAATTTAAGGTCTCCTACCATCTTGGCAAGGCCAAGCTTATGGCAGATGTGTTGAGCCGTAAGAAGACGATAGCATTTGCAGCTTCGCTGATGATAGAGGAATGGAATATGGTAGAATTTGTGCGAGACTTCGAGCAGAGGCTTACAGTAGAGGAGCCGTTCGAGAGTGTCGCACATATTCGTGTGCAGCCACTTATCGATGACCAAATCATTATGGCTTAGAGAGAATATGAAGGGTTGATGAAGATGAGAGAGCGGGCAACTAACAGCGAAGAGTCTGAATGGAGAGTTGGTTCGGATGGGGGTTTACGTTATCGTGGCCGCCTATACATCCCAAATCTTCATGACTTCAGAAAGGAAGTTTTAGAAGCCGCTCACAATTCGAGGATGGCAATGCATCCTAGCAATATGAAGATGACATGCGCTCGTACTGGTGGGATAACATAAAGGCCCACATAGAAGACTATGTGTCCCGTTGTCTTATGTGCCAGTAGGTTAAGGCCGAATATCATCGACCTCTTATTTCAGCCCATGCATATAGCTGAATGGAAATGGGATTTCATCTCTATGGATTTCATTTCAAGGTTGCCAAAGATGAGGAAGGGACATGACTCCATTTGGGTGATTGTGGACCGATTGACGAAATCAGCTCATTTCTCCCTAGTAGAGTTTCAAACTCAGCAGATGATTTGGTTAGGTTGTACATTAAGGAGATAGTACGTCTGCATGGAGTGCCTATGGATATTGTGTCAGATTAAGACATACGATTAGTGTCCATCTTCGGGACTCATATCCAGGAAGCAATGGGGGTGAAACTGAAGTTCAGTACCGCGTTCGACCCACAGACTGATGGGCAGATGGAACTGGTAAATCAGGTGTTAGAAGAGATGTTACGGGCATGTGTGCTTAATTTTAAAGACAGTTGGGATGATTGTCTTCCCTATGTAGAGTTTGTTTATAACAATAGCTTTCAAGTGAGCATTGGCATGGCTCCCTATGAGGAACTGTATGAGCATCTATGTCGAGCGCCGCATTGTTGGGAAAAAGTTGGCAAGAGAAGCCTGATTGGCCTAGATTTAGTACAGGCGACCTTTAAGAAAATTGACATTATCAGGCATCGGCTTCTTACAGCACAGAGCAAACAGAAGAGTTATGCCGATATCAGACGGCGACAGCTAAAGTTTGAGGTTGGGGACCATGTATTCCTGAAGGTTTCCCCTATGAAGGGAGTCCTTTGATTTGGTAAGAAGGGGAAACTCACGCCATGATTTATTGGTCCATTACAGATCCTAGATCAAGTGGGTGTGGTGGCATACTGTCTCGCTTTTCCCACACCACTCACTGGCATGCACAATGTATTTCATGTATCGATGTTAAAGAAATACGTTCTTGATCCTTCCCACATTATCAAATGGGAACAGGTACAGTTGAGTGAAGATGTTACTTATGTACTGCAACTGCTGCGTATCCTAGACAGGAAAGAGCAGTTGCTGTGCAGTAAAGTTATCCCGCTTGTGAAACTACTGTGGATGCATCACACTGAGGATGAGGCTACTTGGAAAACAGAAGCCGAGGTCCATAAGAACTACCCTCAGATTCTCGAGGAGTATGAAAAGGTATTAATTTTGAGGATGAATTTTTTTTAAAAGGGGGTAGATTGTAACGTCTCAGAAAAAATCTGTACAAAGACCCGAGTACCACCTCAGGCAGAAATCACTAAGGACCAAATTCTTTAGAATTTAGGCGAAGTTTAATTAAGTATTAAACTGATTTAAATCGAAGAATTAGCTCGAACTACTTTCTATACAAACTGTAAGACCCAAAACCATTAGAATCGCTAGTTCAACATTACCCAAAAACCTAGGAGCAATCTCAAAACCCAGTTGCTTGCGGGAGTACATTGAAACTCCATATCGAACCTGGACCACATGTCGAAAGTCCGATTACCATGGAACTATAAGGTTATGACCACCATACTGGGCTTGACAAGCATTGCAAGAATCAAACCCAAATAGTATCCAGAAATATACAACTTGAGCCTGGAGCGAAGTGTGTGAGAAACGTGAATATCATTAGAAAATGAACTCAAACTTAAGTGAATTGAGCCGTTCGCTTGTATGCCAAATTTAAAGTTTAAGACCGTCAAATGTTGACCCAACTACACCTTTGGATCAGGGAAATTTCCCTGCACATACCGGTACACTTGTGGCCCTGATCGAGTGACAATTATCGTTAAACTGAAATAGGTCCTCCACGTTCAATCCACAAATTCGATCGGTCCAAAATCTTAACCTAGCGTAGATCCAATGTCGTGGAACTTTCTCCAGACCGTATACAAGCAATGGACCTCCAGATGAGCTCCGTTGGCTCGAAACAGCCACCCTTTGGCTATACCCTAAATATACCATGGCCCTGGGGCCATTGACATCAGTTATGGGCCTATATAATGTCCTTAACCAACCCCTCTCTCATTCTATACGAATTTTCTCTAACCCTAGGAGAGAGAGAAGAGAGAAAAGAGGAGAAAAGAGTGGAGATTGAAGGGAAACTTTTGGGGTTTGCTGCAGTACTCCTGTTCTGCTTCTCCACTCATCGAATCGCCCTTCTGTCTAGCTACTCAACTTGTTTCAACTCCATTTTTGAGTAAGAAATCCCAACCCTAATCTGTTTTAGAAATCTAAGTAGAGAAACCGGTGAAATAACTAACCTATTTTAATGTTTAGGTAGCCTTTGTGCCATAGAGAAAGACAGGGTGTACGAACCGAGTTTGTAACGAGTGTACTGATGAAAGGTGCGGACTATAAACATTTAGGTTATGGTTTTTAATGCTTTCAATGTCAGCTAATGATTTATGTCTGACTTGTTCGGCACCATATGATCTTAGTTACAATGTATTCGATAGATTATACATGTGCGTGAACTGTGTTAATATATAATGCATTCCATGTGTTTGTTGACATGTGTGAATGAAATTACTATCATGATTTGTACTTTCCATGACCATTAATCTAGAATACATGTTTGTTGTATGAATGGCAACTCCTTTACGAAAGGATTTGCTATAATATATGTTATAACTAAGTTAGGGCATGTATATAGTAATGTGTAGGCTAAGTGTTTGATAAAATGTCTGAATGAGTAATTGTTCGTTAAATTGGAATTCTTAAGGGTGTTGAGATAGGCTTCTCAACTATCTTAGCTATGTGTATAAATTCTTTTATGTAACCTTAATTGCACACACGTGATTTATGTATAAAAATGCCTATGTATGTGGTATGCTTTATGTGTTTGATAAAATGCTCAAACAATTATTATATTTGGATTGTTTGTTAAATGTTCTTATGACTATCACATGTGATTACCTATTGCGATTGAATGCGATTGGGATTGCTATGTAGTCCAGGCCATCGGTAATGGATCCCATTTGAGTGCCCGAACTAGATTCGCCACATTCGATACGTTCAATGAATCTGAGTCGTACGATGATTTTCGACAGTAGTTAGGCCACATAGAGTGCTTATGTGGTCCATGTTGATTAATTCAGTGTGGGCTCGTACTAATCAAACTTGCCATATAACCCGATTGGCCTATTGTGTGTTTACCATGTATGAATGCTACTATTTGAATCTAAGGAACCACTTACCATGTAAAGCCCGTTTCAACCATGGTACCATGATCCGCTAAGACTCATGAGTCGAGTATGGTGGTATGGGATACCGTGGTTGGGTTGTCGACCTACGCTAGGGTAACGAGCCTCCTCGTAGTGTCCAATGAGCAACCTAAACTCGTGAGCCAAATACAGTGGTATGGGACACTGTATTCGAACTGTCGACCTATGCTAAGGTGACGAGCCTTTCCGTAGTGACCTCGAGTGTAAACTAGGCCTACATCGAGGTGACGAGCCTCCCATAGTGACCTCAACTTGCCTATCCACTATTTTTCAATCATGGGTGATGTTGCCCTATAACTTGCCTATCGTATGTGATTAACTAGGATTGACGACCCTAGATGGATTATCATTTGGGTAAATGATATAAAGGGAGGTACCTTAGCTTCCCGAATTTACTGTATGAATAAGCCTAATAAATTACCTGGCTAACACGATCATGCACCGCATTGCATGTGCTTTGGCGAGGAAGTGCATGTTTAGGGAGTTTGTCATGTGCGACCGCGAGATGAAGTCGTTGAAGGAGTGCAGGCGAGGGCAAGCATCATTATAGCATATCATTCCTGCATTAACAAGAGTACTTAGGACATGATTTTGTACTGCCTTATCATTACTACTTGACTGAATTGATAACATGTTAACATTTGCCTTTTAGTACCACTAAGTTGATCACTCACTCCCACTCTGGGATGGTGCTTTAAAAAACCAACCAGACTCTATTGTAGATGCAGGTGGCGACGATGTCTATGCTGCTGATTGGGATTTCACAGATGAGGAAGAGTTCTCCTACCAGCTATCAGGCGGGTCTATATAAACCATGTACTGATCGACGAGATTACAGGGATTATATGATTTAGTCGGACTTTCATATTTTGCCATTTTGTATATTTTGGAACGAAACATGTATTTGTTCAGCCTAGTAACACACTCATACTCCGGAGGTTGTGAAACATGTATATACTTTACATATCTATCATAGTCTTCCACTTGCCTAATAGTCTCTCTTTGGAGTATGATATGCTGATTTAGTGTAATCCCATTCATCTTTAATGCACTAATACAGACAACATTTAATCATCCTTATCTATGTTGCATAAGTGATGCGACGGATCTCGGGAGTTGAGCCTTTGTTCGACCCTCAATTTTTGAGGCGTTATAAGTTAGTATCAGAGCATGATTTGGATTAAACTGGACCTAGGTTATGGTAACATGACGTACACAGACATACTTTGACTTAGGAGGGGGAGATGAAATGTAGAAACAGTCCTAAGATCCCAAGTTTCACCAACAGGTGAAAAGTGACCATTGCATATAGCCCGTACAAGATCGAGATAATGTAAAATGATCTTAATTCCTCCTTAGGCCATCAAATGAGTGGTTTAGACTATTACCCAACAAATCCTCGACTCGAAACATGCCAAAAGGTGTGAATATGTGCGAATTGGGGTGAGAAAACGCACTTCAAGGCCACAGGGGCCTAAACCGCACAATACGAGGGGAACTAGAGTGGCCACCACACATATTCGGCACCCGGGGGGGGGGGGAGTCCACCACCCCCAGGGTAGAGCCACCGCCCTAGGGTCAGTGGACCACGGCCCCATCGCGCCGACCGCAATGCATCGCGGTCGGGTCCATTGGGCAGCGGCGGGCTCATTGTTTCACCAGCCCGCCACCCCTCCTACACACATGTGGGGCCCAGTTTCATGTGGGACTACCCTATTTGGGTCCCCTTTACCCTCCTTTGCTCATTTCACCCCTCCCTTAGCTTTCAAACCCTCCAAACTTGCAATTTCTCTTTCAAATCTCTTCTCCATACATCACAAACTTCATCTTCTTCCTTTTCTTGCACCCACCTCCACCATTCTCTCAAATCCATCTTCTACTACCTTCAATCCCCTTTATTTCTTCTCATTTGAGTACACAAACCCACCTTTGTGTCTCATAAACTTCAAAATCCCCCAACTCATGTTATCCTTCAATCTTGCTCACTCTCATGGCTCTTTTTGAGCTAGTGGCTACCATCTTTTCCCTTTCCACACTCCTTTTCCTTATCGAAAAGAAGAGGGCGGCTGCAGATGAAGCCAGGCCTAGCCGCCCTACCCATCCAAGGCAGCAGAAAGGCACTGAGGCTAGCACTAGCATTGAGCGAGAGCGAAGGACGAAGCGGGATCTTGATCCCTAAATTCCTCTCGAAAGAGCTCTGCTGGTGGGCATTGGACATGGTAGGTTTCAAGGCGATAGAGTTATCTTTGAAGCACATGTGAACGAAAGATTATTTGGGCTTTATCCGATGATGAACCTCCTATTGGATGCCAGGTGGGGTCCCATATTTGAAGGTAGGTCACATGGGTGTGAGAGCACTATCCGAACCTTCTATACCCATATACGAGATCCACTGCTGGATCCTCTGCGGTTCATTATCCCCATGGGAAGGCGGGAAGCCATTGTCGATGTTGGTGTGATAGCCCGAATCATGGGGATTCCACGTGAAGAGGTACACGCTAGCGAGAAGAATCTCAGGAGTATACGAGAAAGAGATCGCCACACGTGATTTCTTTACGACCGACTGGTTCACTGGAAGCGAGGCAATTACCTCCCAGTGACCTAGATGTCTCATGACTTCCACCTACTCCACCACATATTCACTTACAACGTGTATCCTAGGTGGAGCAACTACGCCGAATGCACACGTTTGATGGTGGACTTTCTATATAGAAATGGGCAGGGAGACATGTTGTGTCTGCCTACGTACATACTACTATAGATAGTCCAGACCGCACGCACTGTTAGGACGGATATTTCACTCCCATTTGGCCGATTCATATGCAAGCTTGCTCATGAATTTGGTACAAAATAATGCGGATCAGCTTACGCTGATCTATTTCATCAATGACACCACACTTAACAATGGGGGCATTAGGGTGCGACAAAGTCATGCCCAACTAAACCAGTATGGTGACGAGATAGAGGAAGAGGAAGGAAGCAGTGAAGAGGAGGAAGAAGAATTTGAAGAAGGAAGTGTGGGTGCAAGAAGTGATGAAGGGGGAAGTGATGATGAGGAAGATCAGGAAGAAGAAGAAGAGGAGGCCCAAGACTTTGATGGGGTCCCTCCTCCTTCTACACATGAGCACCACCGTGATCGGGATACTTTAGAAGCCTACTTGGCTCGGATTGAGGAGAGCCAAGTCACCCTGAGAAAGGAGGTCAGAGAGACCCGGGTCAAAGTGAAGCAAAGGCTTGATGAGAGTCAGGCTTACATGAAACAAACGTTTAAGAAGGCGTCTCGCACCTTGAAGGCTCTCCTGTGTTATATGCAGGACAAGGGTACTCCTCCACAATCACCAGATTCGGACGACTAGTCATATGTTGTAGTCATCTTTTAGTTTTCTTTACTGCTAGTTTTCTTTTGTATTAGCTTTGGTGGGCTTGGTTGGTTGTTAGTGTGTTTTGCGTTCAAAAACTTATGTTAAAATAGCTCACATGCATCTTTTGTCATGATCCATATAAGACTACATCTCATATATTGTGATGATTTTAGTAAAATAAAATGCATGAAGCTTCTTTTGATTTGGAATGTGAATGATGTTTGGATGCGTGTGTGTTTTTATGCTAAATCTTGCACGGGTTGCACCCTATGTTTTATATAGGGAATGCCACCTAAGGCCACTCGGAGTACTGCACGTCTCATATTTGGCGGAGCGTTTGACGGGGCACCTCCCCTAAGCGATAGCCACACAGACACTACTTTAAGCCCTGATAGTGACACCATGCTGGATTCTCAACCGGCCACTAGCCCCACAAATGGGCCAACACCTAGTGCACCACCTGTTCCGGAACAGAACCGTGCGTCCACCTCGACACCACACATGTCTCAAGTGGCTTCTCATCTTGATAGGTTGGAGTAGATGATGCTCCTTATGCAGTAGCAATAGATTTGGACCACCATTGCGGGGGCTCTTGCCCAGAACATGATCGTGGCCCCACCTACACCACCTGTGCACCCTGTTGGAAACATGAATGCTTGCGGTTTATTTGAACGATTCTAGCACTTCCGACCTCCCACTTTTGCGGGTACTTACAGACCCGAGGAGGCCGAATATTGGCTTGACTGCATCTCTAAGATGCTGAAGCCGCTGCACGTACTAAGGCAGAGCAGGTTGAGCTGGTTACATACATGTTCGAGAAGGAGGCTAGTCTATGGTGGGACAGCACCCTATAGACAGTGGCTGGTGGGTATGTATGGATGTGGGAAGCTTTTGAGACCTGCTTCCATGGGAAGTACTTCCCCTCACTTACCTTAATGAGAAGGAGGGAGAGTTTCTTCACTTTCGACAGGGAGGGATGACCGTGTTGGAATATGAGAACAGGTTCATGGAGCTGGCTAGATACGCTCCTTTGATACTACCAGACGAGCCAATGCGAATGCAGTGATTTTCTTAGGCTCTAATCTGAAATACATATGAAGATGTGTTGCCTTAGCATTTCCAACTATGCTGAGATAGCAAACATGTCCCTGTGAGCTGAGTAGGATGGGGATAGGCTGTCCCATACACGTCTACCCATGGGTCCGAGGCCTCGACTTGATTTGCTGAGCAGACCGTTCCTCGGCAAGAGGCCACCTGTAGATTTGCCTCCCAGACTTATGGCTCCACCAACCCAATTGAGGTGATCAGATTTGTGGTGCACCTACTGCAAGAGGTTGGGCCATACAGACACTTATTATTTTACCAAGATGAGGGACAATGGCTTTGCGCCTCCTTAGAAGACTAACCGTCAGTTGCTGCAACCTATCTCAGCTCCACCTCTATGATTAGCACCGCCTGCACAACCATCTTACTGGCCACCCGCACCTCGATTTAGGCCACCTCAACGACCTATGGCAGCGTAACAGAATCGTCCTCAACAAGCTCGGGTGCACTCACTTGTAGCTAAGGCTTCCGAGACAGCAAACGTAACACCATTGGCTTTCAAAGTCATAGCACATAACCAAGGTATACCAGTCTTCCTATTGGTGGACACCAGGTCCACTATTTCAATAATATCATGCGCAGCAATTAAGCAACTAGTATTGGAAACTACTCCTATAGTGGGGATAAGACTCCTTACTGCCATAGGAACCTTCTCAGACACTACCAAGATTTTTAAGGGTTGCTTGATAGACCTAGGAAGCAGAACAGTACTCGTTGACCTAATTGTCACCCTGCTATGTCATTACGATGTCATCCTCGGTATGGATTGGCTCACCGAGATGAAGGCAGAGATCGATTGCGATACTAGAGTGGTGACAGCCCATGGACCTGAGGGCACGACCTTTACTTTTCCAGTTCAGGTCAGTTGGTACTACCACATTAGTTGTTATGTTACCTTGCTAGAGAATGTTAATGGTCCGACACTTGGGAACACGCATGTAGTATGAGATTTTATGGAACTGTTCAGGAAGATTCCTAGACTATCTCCTTGGCGTGAGATCGACTTTACTATCGACCTTGTGCCTTGTGCGATACCCATTTCACTACCGACATATCGCATTCCTCCATGTAAAGTGGAGGAATTGAGGAGACAGATCGACGGTCTATTGGAAATAGGCTTCATACGATCGAGTGTATCTCCTTGGGGAGCACCTGTGTTGTTTGTGGAGAAGAAGGATGGATCACTGCGATTGTGTATTGATTATCATAGGTTGAACCAAGTGATTGTGAAGAACAAGTATCCTCTACCTAGGATTGATGATCTATTCGACCAGTTAAAAGGGGCATAGTATTTTTCAAAGATCGACTTATAGTCAGGGTATCACAACTTGCGTGTTAAGAATGAGGACATGCAGAAAATAGCGTTTAGAACCAGCTTTAGGCACTACGAGTTCCTTGTGATGTCGTTTGGACTCACAAACGCACCAGCTATATTCATGGACCTTATGAACCAGGTGTTTCGCCCGTATCTGTATCGATTTATTATCGTATTTATAGATGACATCCTGATATACTCCAAGAGTTGGAAAAATCACGAGGAGCACCTGCGAGCAGTCTTTGATACTCTTAGGAAGAACCAGTTATTTACTCAATACAAGGAATGTGACTTCTGGAAAGAAGAAGTCAAGTTCCTGGGACATGTGGTGTCCAAGGAAGGAATAGCTATAGACCTTGCTAAGGTGACTGCAGTTTAGGACTAGGAGCAGCCCAGTTTAGTTACTGAAGTGAGGGGTTTCCTCGGCCTGTCAGGTTACTATCGTTGATTCATTAGGGATTTTTCCAAGATAGCCAGACCGTTGTCGTATCTCACTCAGAAAGATCTCAAGTTTGCCTGGAATGAGAAGGCAGAAGCAACCTTTCAGGAACTAAAAGACAAGTTGACGTCCACACCTGTGCTAGTATTATCAGAGCAGGGGGTCAGATATACCATATACACCGACGCCTCTCTTTTTGGTTTGGGTTGTGTTCTTATGCAGAAGGATAGAGTAATTGCCTATGCATCGCGACAGTTGAGGAAACACGAGGAGATAACCCTACACATGACCTAGAGTTGGCGGTCATTATCTTTGCATTAAAGCTCTAGAGACATTACCTCTATGGAGAGGAGTTCGAGCTCTTTTGCGACCACAAGAGCCTCAGGTACATATTCACGCAAAAAGACCTGAATATGAGGCAACGACGATGGATGGAAACCTTGAAAGACTTCAAGTTTAAGATCTCCTACCATCCTGGCAAGGCCAACCTTGTGGCAGACTTGTTGAGCCGCAAGAAGACGATAGCATTTGCAGCTCCGCCGATGATAGAGGAATGGAATATGGTAAAATTTATGCGAGACTTCGAGCAGAGGCTTACAGTAGAAGAACCATTCAAGAGCATCGCCCATATTCGTGTGCAGCCACTTATCGATGACCGAATCATTGTGGCTCAGAGAGAAGATGAAGGGTTGATGAAGATGAGAGAGCGAGCAACTGACAACGAAGAGTCTGAATGGAGAGTTGGTTCGGATGGGGGTTTACATTATCGTGGCCGCCCATGCGTCCCAAATCTTCATGACTTAAGAAGGGAAGTTCTAGATGTCACTCACAATTCGAGGATGACAATGCATCCTAACAATATGAAGATGTACCGAGATATACGCTCGTACTGGTGGGACAACATGAAGGCCCACATAGCAGACTAGTGTCCCACTGTCTTACGTGCCAGCAGGTCAAGGCTGAATATCACCTACCTCCTAGTTTACTTCAGCCCATGCATATAGCTGAATGGAAATGAGATTTCATCTCTATGGATTTCATTTCAGGGTTGCCGAAGACGAGGAAGGGTCGTGACTCCATTTGGGTGATTGTGGACCGATTGACAAAATCAGCTCATTTTCTCCCTATTAGAATTTCAAACTCAGCAGATGATTTGGCCAGGTTGTACATCAAGGAGATAGTACGTCTGCATGGAGTGCCTATGGAGATTTTGTCGGATTAAGACATGCGATTCACGTCCATCTTCTGAACTCGTGACCAAGAAGCGATGGGGGTGAAACTAAAGCTCAGTACCGCGTTCAACCCACAGACTGACAGGTAGACGGAAGGGGTAAATCAGGTGTTAGAAGATATATTGCGGGCATGTGTACTCGATTTCAAAGATAGTTGGGATGATTGTCTTCCCTACGCAAAGTTCGCTTATAACAATAGCTTTCAAGCGAGCATTGGCATGGCTCCCTATGAGGCACTATATGGGTGTCGGTGTCGAGCACCGCATTGTTGGGCAAAAGTTGGCGAGAGAAGCCTGATTGGCCCAGATTTAGTACAGGCGACCTCTAAGAAGATTGACATTATCAGGCGTCGACTTCTTACGGCACAGAGAAGATAGAAGAGTTACGCTAATATGAAGCGGCGACAGCTAAAGTTTGAGGTTGGGGACCATGTATTTTTGAAGGTTTCGCCCATGAAGGGAGTCCTTCGATTTGGCAAGAATGGGAAACTCACGCCACGATTTATTGGTCCATTCTAGATCCTAGACCAGTGGGTGTGGTGGCATACCGTATCGCAGTTCCCACACCACTCGTAGGCGTGTACAATGTATTTCATGTATTAATGTTAAAGAAATACGTTCCTGATCTTTCCCACATTATCAAATGGGAGCAGGTACAATTGAGTGAAGATGCTACTTATGTACTGCAACCAACGCGTATCCTTGATAGGAAAGAGCAGGTGATGCGCAATAAAGTTTCCCGCTTATGAAAATACTGTGGACGCATCACACTGAGGAAGAGGCTACTTGGGAAATAGAAGTCGCGGTCCGTAAGAACTACCCTCCGATTTTTGAGAAGTATGAAATGGTATTAATTTCGATGACGAAATTTTTCTTTAAGGGGGATAGATTGTAACATCTTAGAAAAATCTGTACAAAGACCCGAGTACCACCTCAGGCAGAAATCACTAAGGACCAAATTCTTTAGAATTTAGGCGAAGTTTAATTAAGTATTAAACTGATTTAAATTGAAGAATTAGCTCGAACCACTTTCTATACGAACTACAAGACCCAAAACCAATGGAATCGCTAGTTCAACATTACCCAAAAACCTAGGAGCAATCTCAAAACCCAGTTGCTTGCGGGAGCACATTGAAACTCCGTATCGGACCTGGACTACGCGTCAATATTCTGATTACCATGAAACTAGAAGGTTATAACCACCATACTGGGCTTGACAAGCATCGCGGGAATCAAATCCAAATAGTATCCAGAAATGTACAACTTGAGCTTAGAGCGAAGTGTGTAAGAAAAATGAATATTATTAGAGAATGAACTCAAACTTAAGTGAATTGAGCCGTTTGCTTGCACGCCAAATTTAAAGTTTCATACCATCAGATGTTGACCTAACTACACCTTTGGATCTAGGAAATTTCTCTACACATACCGGTACACTTATGGCCTTGATCGAGTGACGATGATCGTTGAATTGAAACGGGTCCTCCACAGTCAATCCACAAATCCGATCAGATCGAAATCTTAACCTAGCATAGATCAAATGTTGGGAAACTTTCTCCAGACTGTATATGAGCAATGGACCTCCAGATGAGCTCCGTTGACCCGAAACAGCCACCCTTTGGCTATACCCTAAGTATACCATGGCCCTGGGGCCATTGACATCAGTTATGGGCCAATATAATTTCCTTAACCCACCCCTCTCTCATTCCATACGAATTTTCTCTAACCCTAGGAGAGAGAGAAGAGAGAAAAGAGGAGAAGAGTGGAGATTGAAGAGAAACTTTTGGGGTTTGCTGCAGTACTCCTATTCTGCTTCTCCACTCATCGAATCGCCCTTATGTCTAGCTACTCAACTCATTTCAACTCTGTTTTTGGGTAAGAAATCTTAACCCTAATCTGTTTTAGAAATCTAAATAGAGAAACCGGTGAAATAGCTAACCTATTTCAATGTTTAGTTAGCCATTGTTGTAAGTGTCATAGTTTATAGCCCTTTCTGTTGTCAAATTTATTGTGCCAAAGACACTGTTATGAAGCTTGCATCTATGAAGAACAATGCTCTACTCAAGATCAACTTAGGTTGACAAGAACTGTTCACAAGTCAAGAATCTCAAGAAGCTTCCAAGTTCAACCTCAAGATCTCAAGAAGCTTTCAAGTTCAATCTCAAGATCTCAAAAAGCTCTCAAGTTTAAACGACATCAAGACTTCAAGCTCCATTACTTTTAAAGGTCACTCGTCTCTAAAGTTTCAATGTCCTTACTTCACTATTGAGGTATGATTGACCTTAGGTTGACCTTTAGAGTAGGCCATTTTGGATACATAATTCATATGTTTTATATAAGTGAGTTTGGTCTGTTCTATGACTAGTCTTGGACTTTGTTCGACTAGTCTTAGCACTGCTTCGACCTGTCTAAACATTTCCTGGATCAGTCGTAAGTTTGTTACAAAAATCAAAAATTTTCTGTTAGGATTCGACTAGTCCTAGGGACTGTTCGACCAGTCATAGGAACAGTGTCGACTGCATCTTCAACCAATCGTAGACCTACGACTCAAAGAACAGCATTGAAATTCGGCCACCTACAACTAGTCGAAGGGATCCTACAACCAGTCTAAAGAGACCTACGACCAGTCGAAGGAAACCTACGACCAGTCATGAAATTGCCAAATCTTATCACGCCCGAATTTTCAAATATTTGTTGGTTCTACGACCAGTCGTAGAGGTCCTTAGACCAGTCGAAGGCATGATTTGCTCACCTATAAATAGAGCACAAATCTTAGAATTATATATGGAAATTAAAGAACTTCAAGCTAAATTAATTCGACCTTCTGAGAGATAAGTCAGTGCTCCATATAAGCTAAGTGTGCATATTTAATATTCTCTTTCTTTAGCTTTCTTAATTGATTTTGTTTCTTGTATTCCAATCTAATCTGAAAAGAGGAATTGTTGTTTTCCTTTTTCTGGAATTAAAGTCAATTAGAGCTAGCCCTTTTATTTTAATTTAAAATTTATTAGAACCTAGAACCATTATAAAGTGAGTATTGGACATTGAACTTTGACATTCAAATCTCTACTCCAACTTGGTTCTTCTGGGCTGTTACAATGAAGGATAAAATCAGGTATTTTACAATTTGTGTAATTTACATTCTTTGGTTTTATTTGAGGTTATGCCAGAAAAATCTCAAAGTTATTGGTTATCTGAAGAGAGCTAGAAAACTCAGAAGTGAGGGTTTTTGAATTGTGTAACCCTTTGAAAAAGACACAATTGTGAAGGTTTTGGGTGAACCTGTGAAAACCTATTTGATAGTGAACGCGAATATCCCCTGTGTGAGGATATTAGGAGTGGAGTAGCATTTTATGTGGCTGTTGTTTAACAGTTGGTGAACACACAGGCGAACCACTATAATTCTTTGTGTTGTGGATGTGTGATTTATATTTCCTATCTTTTATCATTCAGAATTGTGGAATGTATGTGTGGATGTGAATGTTGTAAATTTTACATTTCAAGCACAGTGGGGAATGTTGTAATAATTTAGATTTACATTTCAGCATTATATTTTTGCTATCTCTTTATTACTTTGAGCTTCAGTTTCTCTATTTGTTCTAGTAAGGTTGCCCTGCCATTTTTATGGTGCATGGTTGTCCTTAGAACTATCAATATTTTGAGCTAGCATTCAACAATGTGAATTGATTTATTTATTCAGTTCTATCTTTCTATATTTCCGCTGTATTTATCTTAAAATTTGGCATAGTCTTATTCACCCCCCTCTAGGACATATAGCTTGGCCATTTCAAGTGGTATCAGAGCCTAATAGCTCGCTCTTATTGCTTTTTATTTGGATTTAATTCCTAAGCTAACGATCTCAGCTATATAAAAGATGTCAAATTTTGTTAGCCTATCAGTCACTAGGCCTCCACCCTTTGATGGCTCCAACTATACCTATTGGAAAGCCAGGATGAGGATCTTCCTTAAATCCATGGATGAAAATGTGTGGCTTTCCACAGTGAATGAATGGACCCCTCCTACCACTGAAGTAACCGGGATTGATGGTTCAAAATCTATAAAAATTACGCCGTATTTCTCTTGGACCACACTTCAAAAAACTGAGAGTAGTGTAAATGCTAAAGCACTAAATGCAATTACTTGTGCACTATCACTGGATGAATTCAAAAGAATTATATCCTGTGATTCTGCAAAACATGCTTGGGATATATTGGAAATGACACACCAGGGTACTTTAATTGTCAAGAAATCTAAGATACAAATCCTCACAACTAAATTTGAGGAAATAGGTATGGAAGAAAATGAAATGTTCATGGACTTCTATACCAGATTAAATGACATTGTAAACTCTATGTGGGGTCTAGGCGATAAAATTCCTGAAAGCAAGATATGTGCTAAAATACTACGCTCACTTCCTGAACAGTTCAATTCTAAAGTAACCGCAATCCAAGAACTTCGTGATACGAACAATATGAGGGTTGAGGAATTAGTTGGCTCATTACAGACTTATGAGTTAACCTTTAAAGCTCTAAAAGGTAAATTTATTGCTTTAAAAACTTCTAAAAATAGTTTTCATGAAAATGATTTAAACTCTGATTTAGAAAACTCTGAGGATGATATGGCTCTTTTCGCAAAGAGATTTTATAAAATTTTTAAAGTAAAAAGAGGGTTGATTTTTAAAAAGCATTTAACAAAAAGAAACCTAAACCTAAAACTAGAAAATCATTAAAAGACAGTCAATGTTACAACTACCATGAGTATGGGCATTTGGTTAACAAATGTCCTAATAAGGGCAAGTCAAAAAAGAAAAAGTATGATGGCTACTTGGGATGAGTCCTCTGATTCTGAAGTCTCTTCTAAATTAGAAGATTCTGAAACTGAGTCAGGGTGTGATGTTAATGCCCTTATGACTCTAGCCAAATTCACCTTTTTAGATAATGATGACTCGACTAATGAAGAAAATATGAATAGTGAATATGAAAATGAAGATGATCTTCAAGATGCTTACAATGCCCTATACAAGGAAAGTTGTAAAATTGCTGTGAAATTGAAACTTCAAAAAGAGAAATCTTCTAAACTCAAAGAAATTTATGAATCTCTTGTTTTAGAAAAGTCCCATATTTCAGACTGTTTTGAAAAGACAAAATGTGATTTAGATTTTAAAACCTCCCAGTTTGAAAATATTAAATCTGAAAACGAACAACTAAAACATGAAGTCTCTTCTCTCTTGGGTTTAAAGGAAACCTAAAAATATGCCCAAGGTGATCCTAAATTAGAAAAACTCTTATCTGGATCGAGAAAATGTGGCAATCGATCCGGTCTGGGCTATGACAAGAGTGTTCCTCCTAAACCGAAGAATACTTCTCCCACGTTTGTAAAGGGAGAAATCTTAAACTCAAATGGGAAAGATTAAATGTTTTCTAAAAACTTTAAATCTTTTCAAAAATCTAAAATACATATCAACTATAAAAAGCAAAACCAAAGTCCTTTGGCAGAAAAGATTGTTGATTTACTTAAGGAGCTTCTAAAGTCTAACTCACTAGGTCATACTTATAACTCTTATAATCGAAAGAAGACCTGCTATCCTCCTAAACCCAAAATGGTTATGAAATGGGTTCCAAAGGTCACTTGCTTGGTTGCCCACACCACTTTCAAAGCAACAAGCCATTCTAAGTGGTACCTAGATAGTGGATGCTCCAGGCATATGACAGGCGACAAGGCTTTATTCACCGATCTCAAAGACATGACTGACGGTTCAGTCACATTTGGAGATGGCAGCAACTGCAAGATTATGGGCCAAGGTACGGTTCAACTCTATAACCTTCCTTTGATTAAAAATGTGTTATATGTTGAAGGACTGAAATATAATCTTCTAAGCATATCTCAGATTTGTGATAATAACCATAGTGTACGGTTTTCTAATCAAAGCTGTGAGATTCTAAACAACAAGGGTTCAGTAATACTAACTGGACGTAGAACGTCTGAAAACTGCTATATTGTTAGCGAATCCAGCTCATCTAATCAATCATGTTACATGGTCTAAACAGACGAGACTGATTTATGGCACAAACGTCTTGGACATGTACACTACCGAAATTTACATAGATTGAGCAAATGGGAACTTATAAGAGGTCTACTCAAACTATAAAAATTAGATAAAATATGTGGTGAATGCCAGATTGGTAAACAAATAAGGAATTCACACAAAAAGGTGAATTCCAATAACACATCAAGACCACTCGAGCTTCTCCATATGGATCTAGTAGGACCTACCAGGACGGAAAGTCGAGGTGGCAAAAGATATATTTTGATAATAGTAGATGACTTTACCAGATATACATGGGTTGTCTTCTTAAGGGATAAATTAGAAACCCTTGAAGAAGTAAAAAAAGGTTTTCAAAAGGATTCAAACTGAAAAAGGTTCTCAAGTTAGTAAGATTCATAGTGATCATGGATCTGAATTTGAGAATAGTGGTTTTGAGAAGTTCTGTAGCGACCAGGGAATATTACATGAATTCTCAGCACCCAAAACTCCACAACAAAATGGTATAGTTGAAAGGAAAAATAGAGTGCTTCAAGAAATGACTAATGTCATGTTGAATAGTATGAAGCTCTCTAAGAATCTTTGGGCTGAAGCAGTTAATATAGCTTGCTATATTATTAACCGGGTTTACACTAGTAAAGGTAATAATAAAATGGCTTATGAAATGTGGTTCGATAAAAAGCCTACTGTCAAATACTTTCAAGTTTTTGGCAGCAAGTGCTATATTTTATGAGATCGTGAACATCTGGAAAAGTTTGATAAGAAGAGTGATGAAGGGATCTTTTTAGGATACTCTTTAAACAGTCGAGCTTATAGGGTTCTGAACAAAAGGACCGGTGTGATTCAAGAATCCACAATGTGGTCATTAATGATCACTTAAACACACCATTCTCAAATTCAGATAATGATGAAGTACTAGTAATTAATAAATCTGATATTTCATCTGATCAGACTGATTTTGAACTGAGGACTGTTAAAGATCATGTAACCAGACAGATTCTTTGAAACCCTCTCACTGGTGTTCGTACCCGTAGATAACTTGAGGATATATGCAATTACGTATGTTTTACATCCCAGATAGAACCATCTAACGTAAAAAAAGCTCTTACTGATGAAAACTGGATTGTTGCGATGCAAGAAGAACTTAACCAATTTGTGAGAAATGATGTTTGGTATCTCGTACCTAGACCTAAAGATAAACATATCATTGGAACCAAATGGATTTTCAAAAATAAGTCTGACGAACTTCGCAATATAATTAGAAACAAGGCTAGACTAGTGGTAGAAGGTTATACTCAAATTGAAGGTATTGACTATGATGAAACCTTTGCACCAGTAGCACATGTTGAATCAATCAGACTCTTTATATCCATTGCGTGTTTTAAAAAGTTTAAAATTTACCATATGGATGTGAAAAGTGCATTTTTAAATGGCGATCTGCATGAGGAAGTTTATGTTGAACAACTAATGGGTTTTGAAGACCCTAAAAATGTTGATCATGTGTATCGTCTTAAAAAGGCACTTTACGGTTTAAAACAAGCTCCTAGGGCATGGTACGAGAAACTAACAAATTTTCTATTAAGCCATAATTTTCAAATGGGATGTGTTGATAAAATTTTGTTTGTTAAAAAACATAAGGATCACATCTTATTAGTACAAATCTATGTTGATGATATCATTTATGGATCTACCTGTATTGACATAACTATTGAGTTTGCAGATTTAATGAAATCTCAGTTTGAAATGAGCTTCGTTGGGGAATTGAATTATTTCTTCGGGTTGCAAGTAAAACAAAGACCTAATGGAATATTCATTTCTCAATCTAAATATGCTATGAACTTGATTAAGAGATTTGGATTTGAGAATGGTAAGAACTTTGATACTCCTATAAGTACAACCTTGAAACTCTCAAAAGATTCTGTGGGTAAAAATGTGGATTCGAAATTATATCAGAGTATGATAGGTAGTCTATTGTATTTAACTGCTAGTAGACCCGATATTGCTCTAAGTGTTGGTATTTGCACTGGATATCAGTCTGAACATAATGAGTCGCACTAGACTGCTGTCAAGCGGATTATACGATATGTCGCAAGTACTGTTAATCTCGGTCTCTGGTATCCTCATGAGACTAATGTTCAATTAGCTGGGTACTCGGATGTTGACTGGGCTGGTAATCTTGATGATCGAAAATCAACCAGTGATGGTTTTTTTATATCAGAAATTGTTTAATTTCTTAGTTTAGTAAGAAATAAAGTTCTATATCACTTTCAATAGCTAAAGCTGAATATATCGCAGCTGGTAATGCGTGTACACAGCTTGTTTGGATGAAACGTATGCTAAGTGATTATGGAATTAAACAGGATTCTATGTTATTATATTGTGATAATTCCAGTGCCATAAATATTTTGAAAAATCCAATTCAGCATTCTCGTACTAAGCACATTGATATTAGATTTCATTATATTCGGGAATTAATTGAAGAAAAGGTTATATATTTGGAATATATCCCTACTGAGAATCAACGTGCTGATATTTTCACTAAACCACTCGACAAAAGCAAGTTTAAAAAAATAAAATTTGATCTCGGCATGTGCATTTTAAAATGATTAATTATGCCTATTTGTATCACAGTGTATATATTTGCTAGTTTAGTTTTCAAATCTTGAAAAATATGCAAAAATCAGATTTTTTGGCCTGTACTCGACCAATCGTGAGTATCCACGACCAGTTGTGCTACGACCGGTCGTGTATATCCACGACTAGTCGTGAATCGCGTGGATTCACTTTAAATTTAGGGAAAATCATCTTCTTCTTCATTTCAACTTCACTCTCCAACGAGCCGACACATGACTAGTCGAACCCATCTTCCAAAATCTTCAAAGTTAGTGCTCCATTTACATTTTGCTTATAGATTTTTGTCTAGATTACTTCTACTTCTCTCTTGGAGTTGTCTATTTCGAATTTAGTTGAGATTTAGAGTTTTTCTTTTGAAAAATCAGATTTGAGAAAACTCTTTTCTCAATCCTTTGCAACTCTTTATATTCTTGAAATCCTTGTTGTATATGGCTTCTAGAGGAAGAAAATCAATGTCCCATGATCCGTCTTCTTCTTCCAGATCGGCCCCTATCACTAAGCATCATCTTAGGGCTCCTGAGGATGATCTATCGTATGTTTGGGACATCAGATTGCGTAATGTTATTGTTGAGCATCCAGTTGATATTAATCATGTTGCTCCTTTTGATATTTTTCCTATGCTCCAATCTGTAGGTTGGAATAACTTATTACTTTGAGGTGGGCCAGCATACTGATCCATTGCCCAATCCATGTTTGCATGCATATGTGCTTTCTCACTAGAAAATTTAACTTTTTCTATCTCCATAAGAGAAGGGCCATTTGAAGTTGATCGTCATTTGATTTCAGCCCTTATGGATATTCCAGTGAATGATGAGGGTATTCCCATCCATACTTTATCTGATAAACCCTCTGTCGTTGAAAAACGTATGCTGACTAAGGACTTATGCAATTTGGATGTATAATGAACGCATAAAGGGAATGCGCTTCCCTCAAGGTATTTGTTACCCAAATACAGAGTTCTTCACAAAATCTTTGTGTCTAATTTGTATCCTCGGTCGGGTAATAAATTTGAATTGACCTCCTTCATGATTCGTTTTCTTCATTCTGTTGTCAGAAGTGTTAACATTTGTTTACCATCCTTGATTTGTCACTTCATCATTCAGTTTTGACTCCATCCTGGTCATAGTGACATTCCTTTTGGATATTTGATGACTGTGTTGGCTACACATATGTCAGTCGACATGCCGGTTGGAGAGGCCCCTATTCATCATCTGATATTTAACAATTTCAATATCAATAAGATGAAGCTAGATTTCCTTCCTGGCCAAGGTGATGGTGTTGGCAGTGCTGAAACTGAACATGAGGAAGAAGCTGGTGATCTTACTCCTGATGATATTAACATGGATGATATTTTTGAAGAACTTAAGTCCAATTCTATAAATGATCCAGATTATGAGCCTTCTTCATTTGATGCATGTCTGAGTGCATTGGAAGATAAAGTTCAGAATCTAAATGTTAAGATGGAAAACATGTTTGTTGCCCATAATTTACAGTTCAAATATATGCGCAAATATCTTAGGCGCTTGAACAAAGGCATGCATCAACTTGATCCTTCCATTCCTACTCCTTCATCTAGGTCAGATTAGTATTTTTAAGATTACTGGTCTATAATAACTTCAGTACTCTTAACTAGTTTTGAGTTTGTCACTCTCTTTAACTTAGCTTAGTCTATGAATTATGTGTGTTTCTTATGCTATGTTCTCATATCTTGACTAGTTACCTCTTATATTTCTCATTGATTATTTCACCTCATCCATCTGTTCTGTGCTTCCTTTGTCCTATTGTGACAAAAAGGGGGAGTATGGATATGTTATGGATATGTATATGGATATGGATGTTGTCATGAAGAGAGAGTAGCATTGTATTGTATGGTGTTTTATGAGCATGTTACTCAGGGGGAGTATGTTACTCAGAGGGAGTATGTGCAGAGGTGTGCAGAGGTGGATTGTATGTTGAATAATATTGATTTACAAGTCTACAGGATGCCGGTTGATAACAAGTGGTGCATGATTCTTTAATCAGATATTCTGTGTTATGTAACATATTTTGAAAGTGTGTTTTGTCACTAATATGACAAAGGGGGAGATTGTAAGTGCCATAGTTTATAGCCCTTTGTGTTATCAAATTTGTGGTGTCAAAGACACTGTTATGAAGCTTACATATGTGAAGAACAATGCTCTACTTAAGATCAACTTAGGTTGACAAGCATTGTTCACAAGTCAAGAATCTCAAGAAGCTTTCAAGTTCAACCTCAAGATCTCAAGAAGCTTTCAAGCTCAATCTTAAGATCTTAAAAATCTATCAAGTTTAAACGACATCAATACTTCAAGCTCCATTACTTTCAAAGGTCACTCGTCTCTAAAGTTTCAATGTCCCTACTTCACTATTGAGGTATGACTGACCTTAGGTTGACCTTTAGAGTAGGCCATTTTGGATACATAATTCATATGTTTTATATAAGTGAGTTTGGTCTGTTCTAAGACTAGTCTTGGACTTTGTTCGACTAGTCCTAGCAATACTTCGACCTGTCTAAACATTTCCTGGATCAGTCGTAAGTTTGTTACAAAAATCAAAAATTTTCTGTTAAGCTTCGACTAGTCCTGGGGACTGTTCGACAAGTCATAGGAATAGTGTCGACCGCATCTTCGACCAGTCGTAGACCTATGACTCAAAGAACAGCGTTGAAATTCGGCCACCTACGACCAGTTGAAGGAGACCTATGACCAGTCAAAGGAAATCTTATCGCGCCCGAATTTTCAAATATCTGTTGGTTCTACGACCAGTCGTAGAGGTCCTTAGACCAGTCGAAGGCATGATTTGCTCACCTATAAATAGAGCACGAATCTCAGAATTATATATGGAAATTAAAGAACTTCAAGCTAAATTAATTCGGCCTTTTGAGAGATAAGTCGGTGCTCCATATAAGCTAAGTGTGCATATTTAATATTATCTTTCTTTAGCTTTCTTAATTGATTTTGTTTCTTGTATTCCAATTTAATCTGAAAAGAGGAATTGTTGTTTTCCTTTTTATGGAATCAAAATCAATTAGAGTTAGCCCTTTTGTTTTAATTTAAAATCTATTAGAACATAGAACCATTATAAAGTGAGTATTGGACATTGAACTTTGACATTCAAATCTCTACTCCGACTTGGTTCTTCTGGGCTGCTACAACGAAGGAGAAAATCAGGTATTTTACAATTTGTATAATTTACATTCTTTGATTTTTTTTGAGGTTAAGCCAGAAAAATCTCAAAGTTGTTGGTTATCTGAGGAGAGCTAGAAAACTCAGAAGTGAGTGTTTTTTGAATTGTATAAGCCCTTTGAAAAAGACACAATTGTGAAGGTTTTGGGTGAACCTATGAAAACCTATTTGATAGTGAACGCTAATATCCCCTGTGTGAGGATATTAGGAGTGGAGTAGCATTCTGTGTGGTTGTTGTTTAACAGTTGATGAACACACAGGCGAACCACTATAATTCTTTGTGTTGTGGATGTGTAATTTTTGCTATCTCTTTATTACGTTGAGCTTCAGTTTCTCTATTTGTTCTAGTAAGGTTGCCCTGCCATTTTTATGGTGCATGGTTGTCCTTAGAACTATCAATATTTTGAGCTAGCATTCAACAGTGTGAATTGATTTATTTATTCAGTTCTATCTTTATATATTTTCATTGTATTTATCTTAAAATTTGGCATAGTCCTATTCACCCCCCCTCTAGGACATATAGCTTGGCCATTTCAATTATGCCTAGAGAAAGACATGGTGTACGAACTGAGTTTGTAACGAGCGTACCGACGAAAGGTGCAAACTATAAACGTTTAGGTTATAGTTTTCAAGGCTTTCAATGTCAACTAATGATTTATGTCTGACTTGTTCGGCACCATATGATCTTAGTTACAATGTATCCGATAGATTATACATGTGCGTGAACTATGTGAATATATAATGCATTCCATGTGTTTGTTGAAATGTGTGAATGAAATTACTATCATGATTTGTACTTGCCATGACCATTAATCTAGAATACATGTTTGTTGTATGTATGACAACTCCTTTACGAAAGGATTTGCTATAATATATGTTATAACTAAGTTAGGGCATGTGTGTAGTAATGTGTAGGCTAAGTGTTTGATAAAATGTCTGAATGAGTAATTGTTTGTTAAATTGGAATTCTTAAGGGTGTTGAGATAGTCTTCTCAACTACCTTAGCTATGTGTATAAATTCTTTCATGTAACCTTAATTTCACACACGTGATTTATGTATAAAAATGCCTATGTATAGTAGCATGCTTTATGTGCTTGATAAAATGCTCAAATGATTATTATATTTGGATTGTTTGTTAAATGTTGTTATGACTATCACATGTGATTACCTATTGCGAATGAATGCGATTGGGATTGCTATGTAGTCCAAGCCATCGGTAATGGATCCAGGTTGAGTGGTCGAACTAGATTCGCCACATTGGATACGTTCGATGAATTCGAGTCGTACGCTGATTGTCGACAGTAGTTAGGCCATGTGGAGTGCTTACGAGCTCCATGTCGATTAATTCAGCGTGCACTCGTACTAGTCAAACTTTCCAAATAACCCGATTGGCCTATTGTGTGTTTACCATGTATGGACGTTACTGTTTGAATCTAAGGTACCACTTACCAATGTAAAGTCTGTTTCAACCATGGTACCATGATCCGTTAAGACTCATGTGTTGGGTATGGTGGTATGGGATACTATGCTCGAGGCCTTTCCATAGTGACCTCGAGTATAACTAGGCCTACATCGAGGTGACGAGCCTCCCGTAGCGACCTCAACTTGCCTATCCACTGCTTTTCAATAAGGGGTGATGTTGCCTTATAACTTGCCTATCGTATGTGATTAACTAGGATTGACGACCCTAGATGGATCATCATTTGGGTAAATGGTATAAACAGAGGCACCTTAGCTTCCCGAATCTGCTGTATGAATAAGCTTAATAAATTACCTGGCTAACACGATCATACACTGTATTGCATGTGCTTTGGCGAGGAAGAGCACGTTTAGGGAGTTTGTCATGCGCGACCGTGAGATGAAGTCACTGAGGGAGTGCAGGCGAGGGCATGCATCATTATAGCATATCATTCCTACATTAACAAGAGTACTTAGGACATGATTGTTATACTGCTTTATCATTACTGCTTGACTAAATTGATAACATGTTAACCTTTGCCTGATAGTATCACTGAGTTAATCACTCACTCCCACTCTGGGACGGTATTTTAAAACACCAACTAGACTCTATTGTAGATGTAGGTGGCGACGATGTCTACGCTGCTATTTGGGATTTCATAGATGAGGAGGAAGAATTCTCCTACGTTCAGCTATCAGGCGGGTCTATGTAGACCATGTACTGATCGACGGGATTACAGGGATTATATGATTTAATTAGACTTTCATATTTTGCCATTTTGTATATTTTAGAATGAAACATGTATTTGTTCAGCCCAGTCACACACTCATACTCTAGAGGCTGTGAAACACGTATATACTTTACATATCTATCACAGTCTTTCGCTTGCCTAATATTCTCTCTCTGGAGTATGATATGCTGATTTAGTGTAATCTCATTAATGTTTAATGTACTAATACGGACAACATTTAATCATCATTATCTATGTTGCATGAGTGATGCGATAGATCTCGGGAGTTGAGCCTTTGCTCAACCCTCGATTTTCGGGGCGTTACATTTGAGGTTTTGGTTTTAACCCATGTGGAGCATTGTTAGGTCATCATTCTCATCTAATTCTGTGTCCTTAGACTTTTTAGCCCTCACAGGAATAGATTTGTCAATTGTCTTCCCACTATTAAGAGTGGTGATAGATTTAACTTGCTCCCAATCTCTGTTTTGAAGAGATTTGGTCACTAATTTCATATTATTGTTTTGGATTGGGGAGAGGCTGAGTTGGAAGGTTCCTTTTCTCCCCAAATGAATTTTTTGTTTCAAGCCCTTTTGTAAGGCCTGTATCCTAGTCTGTACCATTCTTTAGACTTCTGCAATCCTCCCCGTCGAATTCTGGCAACCCGTGATCTGTAATCGGCATTTACGTGTGACCCTAAGTCGCATTCCATAGATCTGAGTTGACTCGACTGGAGACTTGTACCCTAGCGACGATGCCGTCGCCGCGGTTCCAACGCCATGTCTTTCACACCGATGCGATACCCAGGCCAAGAGTTGTGGGCTCGCATTTATTTTGAGGAAAACACTGCGCATTGCGAATCCTGAGAGAATCTCTACCCAATCCATCACATTAATCAATCAATCACAAGTCAAGTACATCTTATCATAACCCATACCTAGCCCATCCCTCTCATACCAAAGGCATGACACCTATCCCTCTCTCATCCAAAAGTCAAAACACACCCATCCCTCTCTCCTTACATCTCCTCTCTCTCTCTCTCTCTCTCTCTCATTTTCTCCACCATTTTCCAAGCATCAAAGAGAGTAGACGTCTAAGCTTCCCAAGGAGACCCAAAGTGTGGCCCACTTCCTATCCCCTCATCTCTCATCCTAGCCCTTCAATCTTCATCATCCTCCTTCAAACTTGAAGCCAAGGAGCTTAGCATTCGAAGGAGCCAAAAAGGAGTAAAAACGGTAGGTGATCTTGGGAATTCCACCCTTGATTTCTATTTGAGGGTCCACTTGTGGTGGGACCCATTGTTGTATGCATTGTAAACCGAGAGGAGCTCATAGTGGTGGAGCTCCTCCCTCTCCACTGAATCTCTCTCTCTCTCTCTCTCTCTCTCTCTCTCTCTCTCTCTTTATCTCCCTCCTTTTCATATTTTACTGGCCCACCTAAGGGTGATCCAGACTGTCCAGTAGGTGGGACGGCTTTGCTGACCACCCTACTGGACTGACCATCCAGATGGACTGTTTGGATGATGGGAAAACACAAATATCAGTTTGGTCCAACAGGTGGGCCACGTTGACATGGACCCCACCTTGATGCACGATGCATCCACGCCGTCCATCTGTGGTCACCACCGTGATACATGTATTTTATCCCACCGTCCATCTGGACAGTGGGGGCCACTAGCTATAAAGCTATTGGATTGATGTCAGCAGTTCTGTGGGTCTGATCATGAGGTATGTAAATCGTCCATCTGTGAGGGACGCACCGTGATGTAGGTGTTTTATCACCATGATGTAGGCCACATGTGTGGGGCCTACCATGATGTATGTATTTTACATCCTCACCATCCAAACTGTTGGACGGTGGGACACACTGTGATGTAAGTGTTTCATTCACTTCGTCTGCCCATGGACCCCACCTTGATATTTGTATTTCATCCAAACCATCCAATGGTGGGGCCCTGGCATGATGTATGTGTTCTATTCGAGCCGTCCAATCTAGCTGGACATGGACCCCACCTCAATGTATGTGGCTGTCCACACCGTCCACGTGGGACGTGGACCCCACCAGGATTTATGTATTTCATCCACGCCGTCCATGGAATGCTGTTGGATTGTTGTCCACTAACTGCAGCGGCCCACCGTGTGATGTATCTATTTTATCCACACCGTCCAGATAGGGCTATGGGCCCTGATTGATGTATGTGTTGCATCTCCACTATCTAACGTGGATGGTGGGACTCATCCCGATGTATGTGTTCCATATCCATGTTGTCTATCCGTTTTGATGGCATAGGGCCCACCTAACTACTCAGTCCCACCTTGATGAGTATGTTGCACATGCTGCCCATCCATTTTTACTAAATCATGTGAAAGTGCCCTGGTTTGTCAATTAGAGTGAGTGTTGAGTTAGCAAGATAAGTGAGCCCCATATGAAGATTGTTCAAGCATCTGCCTCAACTGGATGTGTGTCCGAACTCGTCAAAGGTAAACCTTAGCCTCACATCCCATGTCCCAAAACACCAGGTATATAAAACCCTTAAAATTAGATAGAACATCATAGGATTTTAGGCAAGAAAACTAAATCAAGAAAATCTTTAAGTTTTCTGCCTTTGTTGATTTATCGACACATGGTTAGATGAAATCGAACCCTATTATTGATGTCATCGAAACCCACTCGATAATATCGAATTGAGGACTCATGATGTCCAACAACTACAAAGAACTCTAGACTGAATTATCGATGAATCGATGGACTGTTCAATATCATCGAATTTTGAATCTCGAGTCCATCGAGACGTCTCGATAAAATCGACTTCTAGTCAGTTGTGTCCAATATACTGCTAAGGCAAATCATGTGATTCTTGATATACCAAAGAGAGCCTCAATAACCTCAAAATTCAAATCTCGATGATATCGATAGACCTTCGATGATATTGGATTGGGACACTAAACCACCCAGCAAGTTTTCAGGTAAAATATTTCACGTATCGAGGATCACTCGATAAAATTAATATTCAAATATCGATCATATCGAGATGTGGTTGATGTCATCGAAACAGGACAAAAATCGTCCAACAAGCTTATAGGAAAATTCTTGAAAATTTTGATGAATCGACACCGTCATCGATACCATCGATATTCAAATTCCGATGACATCGAAGGATCCTCGACCATATCATATACCTGATAAGTTTCAAAGGCATCTGCTCTCTCATTTTCAAATGTTGAGGAATCGAACCTCGTTTCAATGAAATCGGAGTTCAAAATCTGATGACATCAAAGCATGTTTGATACCCTCGACCAGTTGGCAAAAAGGTTCAAAAGCATTTGATAGGTTGAGTTCATATCATCGAGCGGCCATTTGATGCTATCGAAAGTATACGCTCGATGATATCGAACTCTGTCAAAAAATATGACTATTTTATATCCGTTGAAACTTTTTGCCTATTTAAAGAGAGCTTGCCTTTGGTTGTTTGCAGAGAAAATAGAGAGTGCTTTTGAGTGTTTAAACCCATATCATATACCCTAAGCCTTTTCTCTCATGGAAGTTCATCCTCCAATCCACCCTCATCATTGATATTTAATAGAGTGGATTGGGGAATGAACTTCTGCATTCAAGGATCCTACAACTACCATCTTAATGGCAAATCATTAACCTAGGATACCTTAAATGCATAGATGATCGAAATCACTCTGTCTCCTTTATATGAAAATATTTAATAGAGTAGGATTCCATCATAACCTTAACCCAACTCGATACCTTACATTGGAGCATCATCTTTGTTATGGTTCAAGGGAGCTGAAGATTCTTCATCATCAAAGGAGGAGATCTTCATCAACATGCTTACTAGGACTCATCTACTTATCTATAAGTCATTAGAGTCTAGAGAACTCTTCTGATCATTCCTGTTATAGGATTGGGTCAATGGTGCTTCTCACCCCTTTCAAGTCCTCATTGGAGGCCTCCGACGGGAGTGTACATGGGGGTGCTTTGTGTTAACCCTTGCTCTGTGGACAGCATAAACTGGTAGGTTCCGTACGTGGATCCTTGGCCTATGTGGCCTAAAATCTGAGTGTTGTATGTTGACCCTTGCTCATGGGAGCATAAACTAGTAGGTTCCTTGTGTGAATCCTTGGCCTGTGTAGCCTAAAACTTGGGTGTTGTGTGTTGACCCTTGCTCCTGTGTGGGGCATAAACTTATGTCGTGGAGCCATGTTAGAGTCAGCCTAGAGTAGGTTGTACTGGTTTGAGGTGAACCTGATTTGAAACCTCCATTAGTGAGATCCGGTACACTCAAGTTGAGTGTGTCCGCCAGAAGTCGAGTAGACATGTAGTCGAACCACTATAAAAATGACTGTGTTTGAGATTGCCATTTACTTCTGCTATTTGTGTGATTTCTCTTATTGTTTTCATATTACATATGTACATGATTTTCTGGAACTAAGTAGAATCACACCTTACACACAGTCACATCCATCATGAACTATGTTATGCATATTGTTTATCTTCTGAACAGTTTTGTGATTGGATCCTCTATTTGGCTTGGAAGCCATTAACATTATTTTTAAGAAATCCTAATACTTGCATATTTATTCAGGATAGGGTTGATAGGTTTTAAATTATCATAAAAAATTAAAAAGTCTTATTCACCCCCCTTTAGGACATCTTAGCATATTCCTACTTCAACTTAAGTGGTCATTACCGTAATTTCAATTAGTATCGGAGCTGGTCTCTCTTAAGGGCTTCACCGCCTAGAGAGTGATCTTGACTGAAGTTGGTAATATGGCCAAAGAAGAGGGCTCATCTGTAACTAGACCTCCAGTGTTTGATGGATCAAATTATGTGTACTGGAAGGCTAGGATGCACTACTTTCTGAGGTCTTTTGGATCATGATATTTGGGATATTGTTGAAAAAGGATATGTGCCACCAACTGAATAAATAGTACTTGAAAATGGCATAACTATCACCAAACTAAAATTCAAAGAAATGTGGACAGCATTCGATAAGGAAAAACAAACCTCTAAAGCTAAAGCAATGAATGCTATCTACTATGTTGTTGTAAGTGCTATAGTTTATATCCCTGTCTGTTGTCAAATTTGTGGTGCCAAAATCACTGTTATATATAACTTGCATAAGTGAAGCTCTCTCAAGGATCAACATTCATAAACAAGCTAAGCTCACAACAAGCAAAGCTCACAAGTACAAGGATCAATCTTGAATGCAAGAACTACTCACAAGACAAGACTCAAGCTGCAAGACTTCAAGAAGAGTACAAGGCAGTTTGTAAAGAACTCAAGACACTTCAAGATTGAGCTACATCAAGATTTTAACTACATCAAGACTTCAAGGCTTATACTTCAAGGTCACTAGTTCCTAATGTTTCAATGTCCTTACTTCATGGTTGAGGTTTGACTGACCTTAGGTTGACCTTAGAAGTAGGTCACTTTGGATACATAAATCGAATGTTTATTTTACATAAGTTTGGTCTGTTCTTCGACTAGTCATAGGCCTTCTTCGACTAGTCCTAGAGTTGCTTCGACCAGTCTAAGAAATTCCTCGATCAGTCGTGAGTTTGTTACAAATTTTGGATAAAATCTGTTAGGCTTCGACTAGTCCAGGAATCTGTTCGACCAGTCGAAGGAACAGTGTCGACTGCATCTTCGACCAGTCAAAAATCTTCGACTCAAAATCCAGCGATGTTTTTCAGGTTCTTCGACCAGTCGAAGGTGACTTACGACCAGTCGAAGGAGACCTTTGACTAGTCGTAGAATGGTCAAAGCTTATCGCGCCTGATTTCTTAAATATCTATTATTGCTTCGACTAGTCGAAGAACTCCCCAGACCAGTCGAAGACGCGATCTGCTTACCTATAAATAGTGCACGAATCTCAGAAGAAATCATCGAATTAATTAATCCATTCGAGCCAATCTTCATCAAACTTCTGAGAGATAATTCTGTGCTCCATCTAAGCTAAGTGTGCTTATTTAATATTCTCTTTCCTTAGCTTTATTTAATTGATTTTGTTTCTGCTATTCCAATCTAATTTGATAAGAGGAATTGTTATTCCCTTTCTTTGGAATCAAAATCAATTAAGACAAGCCCTATTTGGTTTAATTTAAAATCTATTAGAATTAGAACCATTATAATTGAGTACTGGACATTGAACTTGGACATTCAATCATCTACTCTGATTTGGTTCTACCGGGTTGCTACAACGAAGGAGATAATCAGGTATTTTACATTTAATTGTAAATTCCTTTCTGTTTTGGTTTCTTTCAAGATTTGCCAGAAAAATCTTGTTGTATTGGTTATCTGAGGAGAGCCAGGAAAACTCAGAAGTGGGGTTTTTTAATTGTGTAAGCCCACAGACAAAGACACAATTGTAAAGATTTTGGGTGAACCTAGGAAAACCTATTTTGTTAGTGAACGCTAATATCCCCTGTGTGAGGATATTAGGAGTGGAGTAGCATTCTGTGTGGCTGTTGTTTAACAGTTGGTGAACACACAGGCGAACTACTATAATCCCTTGTGTTGTGGTTAAATGATTTATACTTCTGATCTTTAATTATTCTTTTGTGGGATGTATGTATGGTGGTGAATGTTGTAATCATTTAATTCAAGCATTGTGAGAATTTTGTAATAGTTTGGAATTTATTTTCTGCTATTCCTTTATTAGCTTGATATTCAATTTCCTTTAAAAGTTATTCCAGCAAGGTTGCCCTGCCATTTTTATGGTGTATGGCTGTCCCTAGAACAATACATTTGTGATTACAATTTATTTTAATTCAGTTTGTATTTATTTATGTATTCCTCTTCGGTTTGAGATTTGATACAAAGATCTTTCTAGAAATAAGGTTGTCCTACCATAAACTCTGGTTTTTGGTGTAAGATTGTCCTTAGAACAACATTTGTATCAACCTCTCAAGATCTAAATTTTGAGGCTGTTTTACTTTCTTGCATTGTGATTTATTTTGGCTATCATATTTTTTTTTAATTCCGCTGTTATAAGTTTTATTCGGCATTGTCCTATTCACCCCCCCTCTAGGACATATAGCTAGGCCTTTTCAAGTGGTATCAGAGCCTGATAGCTCTTTTTTAATTCTTGGATTTAATTCCTGAGCTAACGATTTAAGCTATTTAAGATGTCAAATTTTGATAGCCTTTCAATCACAAGGCCTCCACCCTTTGACGGCTCCAACTATGCCTATTGGAAAGCCAGAATGAGGATCTTCCTCAAATCAATGGATGAAAATGTGTGGCAAGCCACAGTGACTGAATGGAAACCTCCTATCATGGAAGTTACTGGGGTTGATGGTTCAAAATCTATGAAAGTTACACCATATTACCAATGGACCACTCTTTAGAAAAGTGAGAGTAGTGCAAATGCTAAAGCACTAAATGCAATTACTTACGCACTATCACCGGATGAGTTCAAAAGAATCATTTCCTGTGATACTGCAAAGTAAGCTTGGGATATATTAGAAATGACACACGAGGGTACTACAATTGTCAAAAAATCTAAAGTCCAACTCCTCACAACTAGATTTGAAGAAATTCATATGGAGGAAAATGAAATGTTTATGAACTTTTACACTAGATTGAATGACATTGTAAACTCAATGTGGGGTCTTGGCGATAAAATCCCAGAAAGTAAAGTGTGTGCAAAAATATTACGCTCACTTCCTGAACGGTTCAATTCTAAAGTAACCGCGATCCAGGAACTTCGTGATACGGATAATATGAGGGTAGAAGAACTAGTTGGTTCTCTACAAACCTACGAGTTAAACTTTAAAGCTCCTAAAGGTAAATCTATCGCACTAAAATCTTCTAAATGTAATTCAGAAGAAAATTCTGATTTAGAAGATGATATGGCTCTTTTAGCTAAGAAATTTTACAAGATTTTCAAATGCAAAAAAAGGGTTGATTTTCGAAAATCAAATGATAAAAAGAAGTTTAGACCCAAATCTTGAAAATCTTTGAAAGATAGTCAATGTTACAACTGTCAAGAATATGGGCACTTAGCAAATAGATGTCCTAAAAGGGACAAACCCAAGAAGAAGGGTATGTTGGCTATATGGGATGAATCATCTGATTCTGAAGGTTCTTCTGAATCAGAAGATTCTGAAACTGAGTCGGGCAATGAGGTTAAAGCTCTTATGACTCTAGCCAAATTCACATTTTCAGATAATGACTCAACAAGTGAAGAAAATCTGAGTAGTGAATGTGAAAATGAAGATGATCTTCAAGACACTTACAATGCCCTATATAATGAAAGTTGTAAAATTGCTGTCAAACTTAAACTTCAAAAAGAAAAGTTTTCTAAACTCAAAAAATGTTTTGAATCACTTGTCTTAGAAAAATCACAAATTTCAGATTGTTTTGAAAAATCAAAATGCGATTTGGAATTCAAAAACTCTCTAATCATTGATTTAAAATCTGAAATTGAGAAACTTAAAACTGAAGTATCTTCTCTTCTGAGTCTAAAGGACATATGGAAATATGCCCAAGGTGATCCAAAGTTAGAGAAACTTTTAACCGGATCAAGAAAATGTGGCGATCTATCCGGGTTGGGCTATGATAAAAATCTACCTCCTAAATAAAAGTATACTCCTCCTATGTTTGTTAAAGGAGAGTCCTCAAACTCAAAAGGGAAAAGTACTTATCAAGATTTTTCTAGAAATTCAAAAACTTTTCAAAAACCTAGAAGCAGCCATGTCAACTTTAATCAGAAACGAAATCCACTAGCTGAAAAGATAGTTGATTTAGTCAAGGAGCTCTTAAAATCTAACTCTATAGGTCATTCCTACAAATATACACAAAAGAAGACCAATTATGTTCCTAAACCCAAAACAGTTATGAAATGGGTTCCTAAAGTTACCTGCTTGGTTGCTCACACTGCTTTCAAAGCAACAAGTCATTCAAAGTGGTACCTAGACAGTGGATGCTCCAGGCATATGACAGGTGACAAAGCTTTATTCACGGATCTGAAAGATATGACTGATGGTTCAGTCACATTTGGTGATGGTAGCAACTGCAAGATTATAGGCCAAGGTACGGTTCAACTTTTTAATCTTCCTATGTTTAAAAATGTTTTATATGTTGAAGGCTTAAAATATAACTTGCTTAGTATATCTCAAATATGTGATAATAACCATAATGTTCGGTTTTCTAATCAAAGCTGTGAGATACTAAACAATAAGGGTTCTGTAATATTAACTGGACGTAGAACGTCTGAAAATTGCTATATTATTAGCGAATCCAACTTATCTAATCAAACATGTTACATGGTCCATACAGACGAGACTGATTTATGGCACAAACGTCTTGGACATGTACATTATCGAAATTTATATAGATTGAGCAAACGAGAACTTATAAGAGGTTTACCCAAACTTCAGAAATTAGATAAAATATGTGGTGAGTGCCAGATAGGCAAACAAACAAAGAACTCACATAAAAAGGTGAATTCAAATGCCACATCAAGACCACTCGAACTTCTCCACATAGATCTGATAGGACCTACCAGAACAGAAAGTCGTGGTGGGAAAAAGTATATCCTGGTAATAGTTGATGACTTTACCAGATTCACTTGGGTAGTCTTCTTAAGGGATAAATCTGAAACCCTTGAAGAAGTAAGAAAAGTTTTCAAAAGGATTCAAACTAAAAAATCTTCTCAAATCAGTAAAATTCGTAGTGATCATGGATCTGAATTTGAGAATAGCAATTTTGAGAAGTTCTGTACCGACCAAGGAATATTACATGAATTCTCTGCTCCCAAAACTCCACAACAAAATGGAATTGTAGAAAGAAAGAATAGGGTGCTTCAAGAAATGGCTAATGTCATGTTGAATAGCATGAAGCTCTCTAAAAATCTTTGGGCTGAAGCAGTCAACACAGCTTGCTATATTATTAACCGAGTCTACACTAGCAAAGATAATAATAAAATGGTTTACGAATTATGGTTCAATAAAAAGCCTACTGTTAAATACTTTCGAGTTTTTGGTAGCAAGTGCTATATTTTACGTGATCGTGAAAATTTGGGAAAATTCGATACGAAGAGTGATGAAGGTATTTTTCTAGGATATTCCTTAAACAGTCGAGCTTATAGGGTTCTGAACAAAAGGACTGGTGTGATTCAAGAATCCATTAATGTTGTCATTGATGATCACTTAAACATGCCAATTTCTAATTCAGATAATGATGAAGTACTAATCATTGATAAACCCGATACTTCATCGAATCAGACTGATTCTGAGTTGAGGACTGTTAAAGATCATCCAACCACACAAATTCTTGGAAATCCTCTCACTGGTGTTCGCACCCATAGACAACTTGAGGATATATGTAATTATGTATGTTTTACATCCCAAATAGAACCATCTAACGTAAAAGAAGCTCTTGCTGATGAGAACTGGATTGTTGCGATGCAAGAAGAACTCAACCAATTCGTAAGAAATGATGTTTGGTATCTCGTACCAAGACCTAAAGATAAACACATCATTGGAACAAAATGGATTTTCAAAAATAAGTCTGACGAGTGTGGAAATATAATTAGAAACAAGGCTAGACTAGTGGTACAAGGTTATACTCAAATTGAAGGGATTGATTTCGATGAAACTTTTGCACCAGTAGCACGACTTGAATCTATCAGACTATTTATATCCATTGCATGTTTTAGAAAGATAAAGATCTATTAGATGGATGTGAAAAGTTCTTTTCTAAATGGCGATTTACATGAAGAAGTCTATGTTGAACAGCTAATGGGTTTTGAAGATTCAAAAAATACTGATTATGTATATCGGCTTAAAAAGGCACTTTATGGATTAAAACAAGCACCTACGGCATGGTATGAGAGACTAACGAAATTTCTTTTAAGTCATAATTTTCAAATGGGATCTGTTGATAAAACTCTGTTTGTTAAAAAACATAATGATCATATCTTAATGGTGCAGATTTATGTTGATGATATCATTTATGGATCAACTTGTACTGACTTGACTACTGAGTTTGCAGATTTGATGAAATCACAGTTCGAAATAAGCATGGTTGGGGAATTGACTTATTTCCTTGGATTGCAAGTAAAGCAACAACCTGAAGGAATATTCATTTTTCAATCTAAGTATGCTTTGAATCTAATCAAGAGATTTGGATTTGAGAATGGCAAGAATTTCGATACTCCTATGAGTACTACCCTGAAACTCTCAAAAGACTCTAATGGTAAAAATGTTGACTCAAAACTTTATCGGAGTATGATTTGTAGTTTGTTATATTTAACTGCTAGTAGACCTGATATTTCTCTAAGTGTTGGTATTTGCACAAGATATCAATCTGATCCAAAAGAATCTCACTTGATTGCTGTCAAGCGAATTATTAGATTTGTCGCAAGTACTGTAAATCTCGGTCTCTGGTATCCTTATGAGACCAGTGTCCAATTAGCTGGGTACTCGGATGCTGACTGGGCTGGTAATCTAGATGATAGAAAATCAACCAGTGGTGGTTGTTTTTACATTGGAAATTGTCTAGTTTCCTGGTTTAGTAAAAATTAAATTCTATATCACTTTCAACAACTGAAGCTGAGTATATCGCAGCTGGTAATGTATGTACACAGCTTGTTTGGATGTAACGAATGCTAAGTGATTATGGAATTAAACAGGATTCTATGTTATTACATTGTGATAATTCCAGTGCGATAAATATTTCAAAAAATCCTATTCAACATTCTCGTACTAAGCACATTGACATTAGATTTCATTATATAAGGGAATTAGTAGAAGAAAAAGTTATATCTCTAGAATATATTCCTACCGAAGATCAACGAGCTAACATTTTCACAAAACCTCTCGATAAAAGCAAGTTCAAAAAGATGAAATTTGATCTTGGCATGTGCATTTTAAAATGACTATTTCTGCCTACTTGTACTATAGTGTATATATTTACTAGATTGAATTCCAATTTTTGTATAATTTACAAGAAATATGAATTTTTGGACATTCTTCGACCTGTCGTGAGTATACTCGACCAGTTGACCTTCGACCGGTCGTAGATATCCACGACCAGTCGTAGAACTCGGGAATCACTTAAAATTTAGGGATTTTTGCTTTCTTCCTCATTCCGTTTTTTTCTCTCTAAGGAGCTGAGCTTCGACTTGTCGAACCCATCTTTCATGTTCTTCAAGGTTAGTGTTCCAAATCACATTTTTCTTGCAGATTTATGTCTAGATTGCTTACTTTTCAAGGTTTAAGCTTTGTATTTTGGATTTCATTGAGATTTGGGGTTTGGATTTTGAAAAAATCTGCTTTGTGTAAACCCACTTCTCAATCCTTTGCAACTTCTTATTTCCTTGATATCCTTGTTGCAAATGGCTTCTAGAGGTAGAAAAACTACTTCCCGTGGTCCTTCTTCTTCCTCCAGATCGTCCATTATCTCTAAGCGTCATCTTCTTGTTCCCAATGATGATCCATCATATGTTAGGGACATTAGATTACGTAATGTTATTGTTGAACATCCTGTTGATGTTAATCATATTGCACCTTTTGACATCATTCCTATGCTTGAAGTTGTAGGTTAGGTTAACTTATTACATTGGGGTGGGCCTGCATACCGGTCCATTGCCCAATCCATGTTTACATGTATTAGTGCTTTCTCACAGAATAATTTAACTTTTAAAATATCTACTAGAGAAGGGCCTTTTGACATTGATCGTCATTTAATTTCAGCCCTTATGGACATTCCTGTGAATGATGAGGGTATTCCTATCCATAACTTAACTGATAAACCCTCAATGTCTGAAAAACACATGCTCACTAAAGACTTGTGCAACATGGATGTTCAATGGACACAAAAAGGGAATGCGCTTCCCGCAAGGTATTTGTTACCCAAGTACAGAATTCTCTACAAAATCTTTGTGTCTAATCTGTATCCTCGTTCGGGTAATAAAACTGACTTGACTTCGTTTATGGTTTGTGTTATCCATGCTATTTCCAATGGTACTCAGATTTGTTTACCATCCTTAATCTGTCATTTCATTCTTCAGTTTAGACTCCATTCTGGTCATAGTGACATTCCTTTTGCCTATTTAATGACTGTATTGGCTACACATATGTTAGTCGATATGCCGGTTGATGAGGCACCTATCCATCATCTGATCTTCAACAATACTAATATCAATAAGATGAAGCTGCATCTACTTCCTGAACAAGGTGGTGGTGGTAGTGGTGGTCATGAAGAAGCTGGTGATGACATTAATATGGATGACATTTTTGAGGAACTGGATTCTGACTCAACAAATGATCCAGATTTTGAACCATCTAATGTTGATGCTCGTCTTAGTGCATTAGAGGATAAAGTTGAGAATATAAATGTAAAGATGGAAAACATGTCTGTTGCTCATGATTTACAATTCAAGTACATGCGCAAATATCTTAGGCGATTGAACAAATGCATGCACCAACTTGATCCCTCTATTCCTGCTCCGTCATCTGGTTCTGGTTCTGACTAGTTTATATGAGACTTCTGGTCTGTAATAACTTTATAACTTAACACTTGGTTGACTGATTTTGAGTTGGATACTATCTATGTTTTATGCTGGATATTTATTCTATGTGAAGCTATGCTGAGTATCTCTATCACTGTTTTGCTATACTCTCATAACTCCTCATGTTCACTCTCATATATCCCTTTATTTAGTTCTCCTTTATTGTTGTTTCCTTTGTCATATTCTGACAAAAAGGGGGGAATGGTTTGTTCTTAACGATGTGATTGTGAGAGGAGTGGCATTGGTTATGTTACTCAGGGGGAGTATGTTTGAACTAGTTGAATGAAACTGGTTGAATGTTGAATGTTGAATATTGAATATTGATTTGCAGGTAAGCCAGTTGATATGACCTGGTTCATAACTCTTTAACCAGTTGTTTTACTTTATGTTTATCTTGGTTAAGTGTTTTGTCACTAATTTGACAAAGGGGGAGATTGTAAGTGCTATAGTTTATATCCCTGTCTGTTGTCAAATTTGTGGTGCCAAAATCACTGTTATATATAACTTGCATAAGTGAAGCTCTCTCAAGGATCAACATTCATAAACAAGCTAAGCTCACAACAAGCAAAGCTCACAAGTACAAGGATCAATCTTGAATGCAAGAACTGCTCACAAGACAAGACTCAAGCTGTAAGACTTCGAGAAGAGTACAAGGCAATTTGTAAAGAACTCAAGACACTTTCAAGATTGAGCTACATCAAGATTTCAACTACATTAAGACTTCAAGGCTCATACTTCAAGGTCACTAGTTCCGAATGTTTCAATGTCCTTACTTCATGGTTGAGGTTTGACTGACCTTAGGTTGACCTTAGAAGTAGGTCACTTTGGATACATAAATCGAATGTTTATTTTACATAAGTTTGGTCTGTTCTTCGACTAGTCCTAGGCCTTCTTCGACTACTCCTAAAGTTGTTTCGACCAGTCTAAGAAATTCCTCGATCAGTCGTGAGTTTGTTACAAATTTCGGATAAAATCTGTTAGACTTCGACTAGTCCAGGAATCTGTTCGACCAGTCGAAGGAACAGTGTCGACTGCATTTTCGACCAGTCGAAAATCTTCGACTCAAAATCCACCGATGTTTTTCAGGTTCTTCGACCAGTCGAAGGAGACCTTTGACCAGTCGTAGAACGGTCAAAGCGTATCGCGCCTGATTTTTCAAATATCTGTTATTGCTTCGACTAGTCGAAGAGCTCCCTAAACCAGTCGAAGACGCAATCTGCTCACCTATAAATATTGTACGAATCTCAGAAGAAATCATCGAATTAATTAATCCATTCAAGCCAATCTTCGTCGAACTTCTGAGAGATAATTCTGTGCTCCATCTAAGCTAAGTGTGTTTATTTAATATTCTCTTTCCTTAGCTTTATTTAATTGATTTTATTTCTGCTATTCCAATCTAATTTGATAAGAGGAATTGTTATTCCCTTTCTTTGGAATCAAAATCAATTAAGGCAAGCCCTATTTGGTTTAATTTAAAATCTATTAGAATTAGAACCATTGTAATTGAGTACTGGACATTAAACTTGGACATTCAATCATCTACTCTGATTTGGTTCTACCGGGCTACTACAACGAAGGAGATAATCAGGTATTTTACATTTAATTGTAAATTCCGTTCTGTTTTGGTTTCTTTCAAGATTTGCCAGAAAAATCTTGTTGTATTGGTTATCTGAGGAGAGCCAAGAAAACTCAGAAGTGGGATTTTTTAATTGTGTAAGCCCACAGACAAAGACACAATTGTAAAGGTTTTGGGTGAACCTGGGAAAACCTATTTTGTTAGTGAACGCTAATATCCCCTGTACGAGGATATTAGGAGTGGAGTAGCATTCTGTGTGGCTGTTGTTTAACAGTTGGTGAACACACAGGCGAACCACTATAATCCCTTGTGTTGTGGTTGAATGATTTATACTTCTGATCTTTAATTATTCTTTTGTGGGTGTATGTATGGTGGTGAATGTTGTAATCATTTAATTCAAGCATTGTGAGAATTTTGTAATAGTTTAGAATTTATTTTCTGCTATTCCTTTATCAGCTTGATATTCAATTTCCTTTAAAAGTTGTTCCAGCAAGGTTGCCCTGCCATATTTATGGTGTATGGTTGTCCCTAGAACAATACATTCGTGATTACAATTTATTTTAATTCAGTTTGTATTTATTTCTGTATTCCTCTTCGGTTTGAGATTTGATACAAAGATCTTTCTAGAAATAAGGTTGTCCTACCATAAACGCTGGTTTTTGGTGTAAGGTTGTCCTTAGAACAACATTTGTATCAACCTCTCAAGATCTAAATTTTGAGGCTATTTTACTTTCTTGCATTGTGATTTATTTTGGCTATCATATTCTTTTTAATTCCGCTGTTATAAGTTTTATTTGGCATTGTCCTATTCACCCCCCCTCTAGGACATATAGCTAGGCCTTTTCAGTTGTGTCCCAAGAAGTCTTCAATCAAATCAGTATGTGTGGAATAGCTAAAGAAGCATGGGACTTGTTGGAAACAACCCATGAGGAAACCAGCACAGTGAAAAGATCCAAACCGCAACTCCTAACATCATAGTTTAAAAGTCTCAGAATGGAAGAGCATGAGACCTTAATGGAGATTTTCATGAAACTAAATATTATCTGCAACTCCATGGGTGGATTAGGTTAAAAAGTTCCGGTCCCAAAAATCTGTAGGAAAACACTGAGATCATTACCTGAATGATTCGATTCAAAAGTCACAACTATTGAAGAATGTAGAAACATGGATGAAATGAAAGTAGAAGAACTTGCAGGTTCCTTACAAACATTTGAACTTCACTTCAAGCAAACTTCTAAACCTAAAAACACTGTCCTCAAAACTTCAAAGAACACTACAAATGAGGAAGATGAAAGTGAAAGGGAGAATGAAGATCTAGAAGTAGTTTTGTTGGCTCAACGGTTCAGAAAGTTCTTTCATAAAAATCATGGTCGACCATTTAAAGGAAGATAATTAGACAACAAACATTTTACAGGTAAATCTAATAAAAAGTCTAAGGAACCGCAATGCTATACCTGTCGAAAGTTTGGACATATATCCACTGAATGCCTAAATAGGAAAACCAAAGGAAGGGCAATGGCAACCACATGGGATGATACTGAAGAGTCAAATTCAGAATGTAGTGATTCGAAGTGATGAAGACCGAAAATCCTTGAAAATTCTTATGGTCTCTACAGCCTCCATCATTCCCATAGAAACAGAGAAAATTGAAGAACCTCAAGCCATTGAATCATTCCATCTGATGATGAGGAAACAGAGAAAGAAGAAGAAGAAAAGGATAAACTGCAAGATGCCTATAATCAATTGTATATCCATAGCATCAATATCCTTACAAGACTTGGGATAAATGAAAACAAAAATAAATTACTGCAAAAAGACCTAGATAAAACATTGAAAATGAATACGCACTTTGTAAATGATCTACAGTAATACCACTCTGAAAATGATAAGTTGGAAAGGATCAATCGGTCTCTAAAATTTGAATCATCAAAACTTACTAAACAGATTGATCTGTTGGAAGAAGAAATTGAGTACTTAAAGAATGAAAATCACACACTTAGGTTTGATGTAAAACAATCCAGGAAGTCAGTTGAACTAAGTTACAAATTCTCCCATAGTAGTGAAAAATTAGAAAAACTCTTAGGGAAGGGAAGACCTGGAAAAGACAAGAGTGGATTAGGATATGACAAATTCAAAGCAAAATTCAAAAATGCAGCACCAATGTTTGAAAAATCAGCTGCATCAGCAAGCAAAACAAAAACTACTCATGTTTGTCATTCTTGTGGAGATTCTGGCCATTATAAATTTGAATGCATGACACCTAGGAGGACTCAACTCAATTCTAGTCAAAATCATATTGGTAAATACAGATCAACCAGAAGAACAAGACAAAATGACAAGAGTCCACCGAGGAATATGGCTAGAGGTAATGCATATCCATCACCACCCAAAAGAATGAAGGAGCTATTGAATCAGGTGGTTGAATTAAATCAGAAAACTAATGAATTTATAAAACAAGGAAACTTGGTTTAGTTACCCAACATGCCTACCAAAATCTGTAATGAAACTACCATAAAAAGAAATCCTTTCTCAAAATGGGTAGTGAAAGAAAAGAAAAATTGTCTTGTTATACACTCAAATCATTCAACAAGCAATTGTACTAAATGGTATCTAGACAGTGGGTGCTCAAGACGTGTCACATGTAATAAATCTCTTCTCTCAAATTATTCAGATCTTAATGATAAGATTGTCACTTACGGTGATGGAAGCACTGCTAAGGTATTAGGATGTGGAACCATAAAAGGAATGGAAATGCTAAAAAAGGAGAATGCTTTTTGCATAAAAGGATTGACTCATAATCTTTTAAGAATCTCTCAAATATGTGACAGCAAACATGTGGTTACCTTTGACAAACTAAAGTGCAAGATCCTGGACTTATCAGGAAAATCGGTTATGGAGGGTCTTTACACCAGTGACCACTGTTATGTCATTAAAAGAAATGGAAAGTCTGATCCACATGCTTAGTAACAATTAAGCATGGAAAACATGTCCAGGTCATGCATCTAGATCTGGATGGTTGTTGAAATGATGCAATTTTGATGGTTTTCATGAGATATCTGCGGTCTCTAAACCTCATTTTTTTTGTCTATAAACATTCTAATGTTTATAATTTTGATGGTACAACTTATGTACAAATTTTGATGTGTATACTGAAGCTGACATGAAAATATTTGAAGATATACATATATGGAAGATTATCAAAAACTGGAGATCACCTGTCCCATCCTCTCGATAAGTGAATCGTTGAATCGAATGAATCGTCGATATCATCAGAACAAAATTGATCCCATCGACGACCACTTGAGAATCTAAAACGTCGGGTCAATTGGTGTAAGACCCGTATCCTAGCCTGTACCATTTCGTTGACTTCTGCGATCCTTCTAGTTGAATTTCGGTGACCCGTGATCTGTTATCGACAGTTGCATGCAACCCTGAGTTGTATCCCATATTTCAGAGTCGACTCGACTTGAGACTTGCACCTTTACGACCACACCATCACCACGGTTCTGATGCCACATCTCACGCGCTGAGGTGATACTTGGGTCAGGAGATGTGGGCCCGTGTTAAGTTCAAGGAAAATGTCGCACTTTACAAAACCTAAGAGAACATTCAAATCAATCAACCAATCACATCAATCAAGTACACATCAAAGGTCAAGTACATATCCCAACACTCCCTTACCAAAGCAACCCCAAAGTCAAAGCAACCTATTCCTTACATGTCAAGTACACATCACCCATCAGTCACTCACCCATCCCTCTCTCTTTACATCCCATCCTCTCTCTCTCTCTCTCTCTCATTTTCTCCATTTTTCAAGCAAACCCCAAACAACCCACGTCCAAGCAAGAGAGCTCCATGAGAGGAGCTTTAGTGTGGCCCACTTCCTACCCTCTCATCTCCCATCTCAACCCTCCATTTTTCATCATCTTCCATCAAGATTGAAGCCAAGGAGTTCAATGTTCCATTGGACCAAGAAGGAGGCTAATAGGTGGGTGATTTTTTTTGGATTTGATGATTGAGGGCCCACATATGTTGGGACCCATCTTGATGTATGTGATTCTAAGCTTGAGGGGCCCATAGCGGCGGGGTCCCTCCTATTTCCACCGATCTCTCTTTTTCTCTATTTCTCTCTCTCTATCTTTTGTTATGGTATTGATGATAGTGAGGTGTGGCCCACCTGATGTGTGTGTGTGTGTGTGGCCCACTTGATCCAGTTGGTGGATCCCACATTGCGGTCCATGGTGGGACAGGCCCGGATGGAGGAAATCACAAATAACAATTTGATCCAAACTATAGTGGCACATCCTCATGGCACCACATGATGTATGTGCCTTATTTACACTGTCCAGCCATGGACCCCACCACTTAGGACCCACCCCACACTGCTGCACATGTGGGGGTGGGGCCCACCATGATGCCGTGTTATATATCCCAGCCATCCATCATGAGGGATGGTTACATCCGAACCGTCCACCAGCAATTGTCCAAGGTCTGGACAATTCATATATATATATATATATATATATATAATATAATATAACATAATATAATATAATATATATGCAATAGCATATCTGTATAGCTAGTGGGCCCCACGTGGACCCACCAGATGCAGTGTTTTATCCTTCTCACCCACTGTCCAGTGGATTGGACAGTGGATAATCCACCATGATGTATGTGTTTTTACATCCATGTCGTCCACTATTTGGACGGTGGTATCCCGCTATTAGCATGTCTGATCCAGATCATCCATATCATGGGCAACCCGTGATACAAGTGTTTTATTCCACACTATCCGGATAAGCTGGACGGTGGAGTCTGCAATGAAGTGGGTGTTTTAATCCACACGTGTGGACTACACCATGATGCATGAGTCTCATCCTCACTATCCACATGATTAGGACGGTGGGATGCCACCATGATGTAAGTGTTTTATGCTAGTTATCCATCCAAGTTGGTGGGTCCCACACATGTGGACCCACCTGGGAAGCAAATTGGCTGGTACGCCACCCAACTGTGTAGTTGTTGTACCATTTAGATGGTGCTATCTTGCCCCACCTTGATGCATTTGTTGTGTCCTGGCTCACCTTAATGCATTTGTTGTACTCAGGCCATCCAGCAACGTTGGACGTGGCCCACCTTGATGTATGTATTAGATTCGGGCCGTCTAGCAGCGCTGGACGTTGCCCACCTTGATGTATGTGTTTTAATGTAACGCCCTGAAATTCGAGGGTCGAGCATAACTCAGCTCCCGAGTTCCAAAACATCACTTATGCAACATATTTAATGATGGATGTATGTTGTCTGTATTAGTGCATAAAACATGGAATAGATTAAGCCAAATAGCAAATATAATTCAGGGATAAGTGAAGAAAGCAAGCGGAAGACTTATAGAAATATATGTGTACAAGTGAAAATTCCTAAAGTACATATACATACCAGGTCGATCTGACAAGTGTTACTAGCAAAATTACAAGTATTAGATTACATCAAGTATTAGATTACATCATTTAATTTCCCAAAGAAATCCCAGCATCCCGCGCATCAGAACAAGGCTCACTAGAATCCGTCTGAAAACTGCATAAAAGAGAAAGTAGCCTCATCATCATCCATCTCTCGCTCTGCCTCAGAAGTCGCATCAACATCTGCAACATCAACAACTAAGACAGAGTCTGGTGGGTGTTTAACACTGCCCCAGAACGTGGGAGTGAGTGATCAACTCAGTGGAACAATAAAGCACAGGTTAACATGTTATCAGTTCAATCAAGTAGTAACGATAAAGCAGAACAACTAAACATGTCCTAAGTACTCTTGTTAATGCAAGGATGCATGCAGAATGATGCGTGCCCTCATGCATACACCCTCAGCATCTTCATCTTACGTTACGCATGACATCGCCTCAAAGTGCACCACGTCTACAAAGCACATGCAAATGCGGTGCATGAACATGATTACCAAGTTGTTATTAGTCCTTTTCATACAGTAGGATTGTGAAGCTAAGATACCTTCCTCATATCACCATCCAAACAGTGATCCATTCTAGGGTCGTCAGTCCTAGACATCTCATATGATCATATGTTTTCAGGTCGTTGCAAAGGGCTCATCACCAATCAATGCACGCCTATCATACCTTCGTTACTACACTAAGGCTCGTCACCTCAATGCGGTATCCAGGCATGCTCGAGGTCACTAAAAAGGGCTCGTCACCAATCAATGTAGGCTGACAGTGCGAATATAGTGTCCCATACCACCATAATCGGCTCACGAGTTTAGTTGCTCACTGATCACTACGGGGAGGCTCGTCACCCCAGCGTAGGCCGACAGCTCGACCACGGTGTCCCATACCACCATGTCCGGCTCATGAGTCTTAGCGGATCAAGGTACCATGGTTAATAGGATTTCATCGGTAAGTTTGGTACCCTAGATTCAAACAGTAGCGTCCATACATGGTGAACATACATCGGTCAATCGGGTTACTTGACGAACTCGACTAACACGAGCGCACGTTGGGTTGAACGACATAGAGTGCGCAAACACTCTGCGTGGCCAAACCACTGCCGACAACTGTAATACGACTCAGGTTCTTCTAATACGTCCTACGTGGCGAAAGCAACCTCAGCCACGATCTTAAGGCCGATTACCGATTTCCTGGACTAATGCATAGTCCCACACACATTCCACTACAACAGATATTCACAACTACAATTTAGAATAGTAATGGAACAATAACTCAAATCATGTGGTACTCAAGCATTTGAAGAATATCAACTTAACATGAATGTAAGCATAAGTAATACTTGAACTTAAACAACAAGGAATGTAACTTACATAAAGGAAATCATACACACTAGTGGGAGAGTTGAGAATCTCTTCTCAACGCCCATACTAGGTTGATAAATCACACTTTAGATCATTCAGACATTTCTACAAACACTTAGAATACATAATACAACATACATGACGTATGTTAAAATACACACATTTGGACAATTCCTTTTACCAAGGAGTTGCCGCACATACAATTAGCATACATACATGACAAATAATCATGGCAAACACAAGTGCATATTTTATACGTATACGGTACTTTATACATACACATAGAATACACAAATCTCAATATAACACATGCATATCAGGAACGCAACATAAAATGACATTTAGCATGTGAAATCTCATCCATAGCAAGAATAAACCATTAACTGGCATTGAAAGCCTTGAAAACCATAACCTATACACTTAAAGTCCGCACCTTAAGCCAGAAAAGAACACCGAACTGATTTCAGACGATATGTCTTCGTCAACGGCGACAAGATAACCTAAAGCAAGAATAGAAATGAGATACAACAACACCAAGACTATTCTAAGCTCTAACACAGATTAGGGTTAGGTTAACTTACCCAAAGATGAACTCAGAATCGTCAGAATAACGATTTAAAGTGAAGGTTCAAGGATGAAGAAGAACAGGAAAGAATCTAAGATGATTCACCAACTTGTCTCTCACTTTCTCTCTCTTTTCCTTTCTCTTTCTTAGGTAGGGTTAGGAAATTCGTATGGAAAAGAGAGCTAGGGTTTTAAGGTCTATAAATAGGCCTAATATTGATGAAAATAACCTCAGGGCCAAGGTATACTTAGGGTATAACTAAAACCAGCCTATCACGATCCAGCGAAGCACTTTCGGTGGGCCTATTACCACGAAAGGTCAGACTTAAGCTCACTGACCATGGATCTAGGTCAAGCTGAGTTTTCGTACCGACCGGATCTTCAGATCAGCCGTGGTAGACCACACTCAATTCAACGGTCACTGAATCTCGATCAGGTCCACAAGCACAAGGACATGCCTGGGCCACCTTCCCTGATCAGAGGGTAAAATTGGGTCAGAATCCAACGGTCAGATTGCTTAAAATCATCGCGCAAGTGACACGACTCAGATTTCATAAAATCTTAATAAATATCCAACCGTTCTCACACTCTTCACTCCGAACTCAATCAAATCGACCCAGAACATCACATGGACTTGATTTTTGAGGTGATGGTCAAGTCCAACATGGTGACCGCAACAACCTAAGATCATCGCTATCGGACTTTCGACGCGCGGTCCAGGTCCGATCCAGAATTTCCAAAAATTCCCAAGAGCAACTGGCTTTAGCGATGAATCCCAGATTTCAGAGTAACATAGCGCTAACTAATCTACAGGTTTTGAGTCATGCAGATACAATTTAAAGTGATTGATGTAAATTTCACAAGCAATCGAGTATAACGCTAATTACCCCAAAAGCTACTAAGGAAAGAATAACACAAAATTTTTAGGGTCATTACATTTAACCACACCATCCGTCCATTTTCCTTAGCCCATGCGGCCCTCGCGATGCATGTGTTGCACGTCCAAGCGATTCAACAAGTGGGACCCATTTATTAGGCACAAGGCCCACTTGCTATGTAAGCACAGGACCCACCTATTGGGTGGCCTAATGTGATGTATATGGGCCTGATATGTGGCCCACTTGATGTGTATCAGGCCCATGAGATGTGTCGCATTGCGATATGTATGGTGATGTATTTGAGACTCATGTGCAGGGCCCACCGGTTACGTATTTATGGCCCATATGATGAGGCCTATTATGATGTATTTTCAGCCCATTTGATAAGACCAATGTGATGTATTTGAGGCCCATGTGCAGGGCCCACCTGTTGTGTATTTTTGGCCCATTTGGCGAGGCCCATTGTGACGTATATGAGCCCATATGATGAGGCCCATTATGATGTAATTTCAGCCTATGTAATGAGGCCCATTGTAATGTGTATTAGGCCCAGGTATGTAGCCCATTGCGATGTATATTAGCCCTTTGTGTGAGGCCATGGGCCCACGATACTTTTGGCTCTATGTGGGCCACTCTATGGGAGCAATGATGGTTAAATGTCCACGTTGATGGGCGATGATGGTTAAATGTCCACATTGTGACCTTCCCTTGGGCCCTTTGTTAGGCCGATTTTTATTATCGAGGCTGATTCTAATTATCGAGGCCGATTCTAATTCCAATTGTTGAGGCCGATTATTGAGGCCAATTCCGATTGTTGAGGCCAAATGTTGAAGATGATTCTGATTCTGATTGTTGAGGTCGATTATCAAGGCTGATTCTGATTGTCAATTTCGATTTCGATTGTCAAGGCTGATTGTTGAGGGCGATTCCAATTCTAATTGTCGAGGCTGATTTCGATTATCGATACTGATTCCGATTGTCGTGGCTGATTATTGAGGCCGATTCCGATTTTGATTATCGAGGCTGATTATTGAGGTTGATTCTTATTCCGATTGTCGAGGCCGATTGTTGAGGTCGATTCTGATTCCGGTTGTTGAGGCCGATTGTTGAGGCTGACTCCGATTCTTATTGTCGAGGCTGATTATTTAAGCCGATTCCAATTCCGATTGTTGATACCGATTTTGATTGTCGAGGCCAATTGTTGAGGCCAATTATGATTTTGATTGTCGAGGCCGATTCTAATTCCGATTGTCGAGGCCGATTATTAAGGCCGATTCTAATTCTGATTATTGAGGCCGATTGTTTAGGCCGATTCCAATTTCGATTGTCGAGGCCGATTGTTAAGGCCAAATTCGATTCTGATTAACAAGGCCGATTGTTGAGGCTGATTTCAATTTCAATTGTTGAGGCCGATTCCAATTCTGACTGTCAAGGTCGATTGTTGACGTCGATTTTGATTCTGATTGTCAAGGCCGATTGTTGAGGCCGATTAAGATTTCGATTCCCGAGGCCAATTATTGAGGCCGATTTCAATTTCGATTGTCGAGGCCAATTGTTTAGGCTGATTTCAATTACAATTATTAAGGCCAATTCTGATTGTTAAGGCCGATTGTTGGGGCCGATTTTGATTCCGATTGTCTAGGTCGATTATCGAGGCCAATTCTGATTCTGATTGATGAGGCCGATTCTGATTTCGATTATCAGGGCCGATTATCGAGGCCAATTTCGATTGTCGAGGCCTAATGAGATGCATATGCAGCCCGTATTTAAGGCCCATTGGGATGTGCATTCGACCCGTGTTTGAGGCCCAATGTGATGTATATGCGGCCCGTGTTTGAGGCCCGTTGTGATATGTATTCAGCCCGTGTATAAGGCCCACTGTGATGTATTTTAGGCCCATGTGAAAGGCCCATCATGATGTGTATTAAGCTCTTGAGTGAGGCCCATGGTGTTGTATATTTGGCCATTGTGTGAGGCCATGGGTCCACTATATGTTAGGCTCTATGTGAGCCATTTCTTGGGGGCAATGTTGGTTAAATGTTCGCATCGTAGAGGTCGATTGTCGTTGCTGATTATTGATACCGATTAGAGTATGTGACAGTATAACATCATGATACATGCCAATACGCATCATTTGCATGTTTGATTATGAGATAGGATTGACCATTGCATATGCCATAGTGCTTGTTGTTATAAGACTCCCTGATAGGCGGAGATTGTCTCACATGAGTGCACGGTATGCGCAGGATTAATGCATGATTGGATTGTATGACTCATGCATCTTGCATTGTGTGCTGTGATTACTGTACGTCTTAGTGACATCAGGGCCGTAGCCTCCGTGGATGGCCAGATGGGACACCGAAAATCTGTTATACATGGGGTGCTATAGATATCCCTGGGTGAAAGTTCCAGAACCCTCTTAGTTCCAGAGGTTGCTCTAAGGTTAGACCGAGTGGATGTATGAATGCATGAGGGTTGTATATCATTAGGCCGCGTCTCCCACTGTGTCATGGTCGGTTGGAAGGGGGTACGGCCTTACTTGCCTAAGAGGAGGCAATGCTAGGCTAAGTCTGACCAGCTCGAGGAATGGGTCCACTATTGACGAGTCGGGCCCAATATTGTAGACAGATAGTGAGGTCTCTTTCACTCACCTTGTTGCGCACGATGGGGCGGCAATCTGGTTTGGAGTATAATAGACCCCGGTGATTTCTCAAAAAGGAACTATACTGATATGTGGACTATTGAGCAGGATATGTGGACTTATTGAGCAGGAGTTGCATACTTATTCATTCATTCATTCACTATCCACTTGGGCTAGTGGTGCGCAACTATTTGTTACGTGTATCTTCGCAATGACTAGGATTTCGGTTGGGGCGCACGACTAACCTAAGATCAGGAGTTTACCACATTGAGTCTGACTATTCAAATTTAGGTATGAGACTGGTTTGGATAGAAGTCCCTTGTGGGGGACCCCATAGCCTGTGATACTACGTACTATCATCCCGACTTCACACTCCAGCTTGGTCATTTCATTCGCATCGCATTGCATCCTCAGCACATAGCATCTGGTTTACTGTGCTTCTATATTGCATAACATAATTAAGGTTGACAGTATTCGTGGACTCAATATCTGATATTTGGCTTACTATGTCTCCCCATTGCATAGCTGGTCTACATTGCTTCCTCAGTATATGATATTGGTTTATTATATTTTTGCATCGCATAGCCTGGATAAGGCTGATAGTATTTATGGGCTTATCAGCATGTTTTCGCATTACTCTAATATTGTATGTTTATTAACATGCCCATATTACTGATATCATTTATGGACTCGTCAATATTTTTGCTTACTTTGATATCGTATGATTCATGATCTTACCAGTATTTTCGATGTTGTATGATTTACGGGCTTGTCAATATTTCTACTTACTCTGATTACTTTGATATTACTTACTTGGCACTTACCTTGCATACACACTTTCACCACCCTCTAAGCTTTTTATAAGCTTGTGCACGATAGATGCATGCAGGTGGCATTAAGTCGCAGCAACGTCAAGCTTGGAGCATGCAGCAAACTTTTGGAGCTTTGATTGATATATGTATTCCCTTTCAGCACTGTATTCAAATGTTTATATTAGTGGATATGTGATGATGATGCTACCTTTGTGATTTGTGTATACTTGTGGCTAAGCTTCTTATGAGACAAATGTACGTTGAAAATCCTCCTCGTAGGATCCTAGGATCGGAATCTGGCGTATGGCGCTGGAAGCCGAGAATGGGGTACTATGGAGGCTGTCAGCACCGAATTCGGCGATCAAAAATTTTGTGGGCCCGGTTTCTGAGTTTGGGGCGTGACAATTGGTCTGCCCTCGAACTCATCATTGATAACATCGATTAGGGTATATCGATATCATCAAAACCATGTTCGATGATATCGAAGTTTACTATTTAATAAAATTCGGGATTACGAGAAAAGGGTTTCACTCGTCTTCCTTCTCCATCTCATTTTGGTGTTTCATCTTCCATTGCATTTTTCGTTATCTTGGTTAGTTGTCTGTATTTAGAATCTGAGTCTCCTTTCATTCAAAGCAGCAATGACTAAAGACAAGGGTCTGTTTCTCCTACAAAGTGACTCAACTGAGCGGAAGAAAGGTAAGGAAAACACAACTGTCTCATCTTCATTTTCAGACTTAGAAATCGTGGCAGAACGAGCTATTCATAGTAAGTGCGTTGAACCCTTTGGGATCATCAATCTCCTGAAAATGATTGGGTGGGGCAATATCATGAATTTTAGAGAGGAATTTCAGTATGATCTTGTGCATCAGTTTCTGAACTTAATCTACAACGTTGAGAATAATCCCCCACTCATTTCAGTCGGTGTCATGAATAGGACTGAGCACATCACTCCCGGTCTGATAAGTCATCTAGTAGGTGTAGAAGTCACTGGGATACCTATAACTGAACGGAATATGAATGGTCTTGGAGTATGGGGAGAAGTTAATCGAGCATTATGTAATGGTGCTACAATACCCAGAAATGTGAAGAACGTTCTTCATGTTAAGCACCTCGATCCCTTCTATAAAATACTTCACAGCATCTTCAGCACAAATGTCTACCCCTGTGAAGTTTCTGGAAAAAAGCTTTCTCCATACATTCTCAATATCCTGTATGATGTTCATCAAGGTATTCAAGTGTGTCTACCCACTCTTCTTCTACAACGGTTAATTTGTGTGACTATAGAGGAATAGATCACTACCCTTCCGTTCCCATGTCTTATGTCCAAGCTTTCCCGACAAATTGGGTTACCTCCTGCGAATGATTCCCCACACCCTTGTGCCTGGTTCAACTACGAAGACATTTGCAATTTGAATATCATTGACAACGTGTTTCGTGGGTGTCCAACCAATCAAATCTCAGGGAAGGGAAATCCTGTGCACAGCGTCGACTCTGTCAATATCATTAAGTCTTTCACAGAACAAGATATTGCGCAACATCTTCTAGATGGACAATCTCACATGATGAAATGACTTGATAACTATAAAGCCTGTCTTTCAGAGATTAAGCACATGATGATGGCTCTGTAACATACTACAGAACAAATTCTGGCTTCCCTACCTTAGCACTAAGTACACCCAAGCTTTCATAATCTGTAGTGCTACTCTTTCCTCATCACACACCTAGATTATCCATGGGGTACTTAGGGCATAAATATCTTTTTAGATGGCCTAAGTGTGTGTGTGTGTGTGTGTGTGTGTGTGTGTGTGTGTGTGTTTGTGTGTATCTATGTGTGTGTGTGTGTGTGTGTGATAAACGACTGACCTGGATAAGCTAGTATTTTGTGATCGAAACATTTTGGGGCTATTCATCCACTGGAAGAGGAAAATACCTTATTTTGATGTGCTCATGGTTGGGCCTGAATTTTGGTGTGATTGTTTTGGGTTGGAAAATGAGATACTGCCAAGCTTGGGCAGTTTTTATTTTGGATATTTCTTGTTGTTGGCTGTTTGATCATTCATATATCTTTGCTGCCATCTCTCTGCTATCAATTATGCGCCTAAGTCTGTGGAATACTAGTATACATTGTGGTTGCTTACTTTTGCATATTCCTTATCACTTGAGCATTAATTTTATGATTTATGCCTATAATGCTATTATCTATTAAAATCACAGCTCTCCTTTGACTAGGCATGCATAAATGTTTTTTATAAAAGATGTCATTATCTGTCTTACACCTATCTCTTCTGATTATGCATTTTATTTTGAGCTACTATCTGGGTCTTGATTCTCCCATATGCTTCAACTTCAGTCAACATCTATTGCTATTTTTCCCTTTGCCAATGACTGACAAAAAGAGGGAGAACAAATCCCACCACGGAGGAAAATTGTGTGTATTTGTTTGTTAATAGTGATACAGGTGTTAGGGGGAGCAGTTGCAAGAAGACAAGGGGAGCAGCTATGCCAATGAATGATACAGTCGTGTGTGTGTGTGTGTGTATGAACTGACTAGCTTTGTAAAATTGTGTAAAGTTCATATACACACAATTTAGGGTGTTAGTTTAGATGCAGTTCTAGGTCTTTAGGGTGTTTTGTCGCGTAATTGACAAAGGGGGAGATTGAAAGTACCCTGGTTTGTCAATTAGCGTGAGTGTTGAGTCAGTAAGACAAGTGAGCCCCATATGAAGATTGTTCAAGCGTCTGCCTCAACTGGATGTGTGCCCGAACTCGTTAAAGGTAAACCTTAGCCTCATATCCTATGTCCCAAAACACCAGGTATATAAAACCCTTAAAATTGGATAGAACATCCAAGGGTTTTAGGTAAGAAAACTAATTTGCAAAATTAGGAAAATCTTTAAGTTTTCTGCCTTTGTCGATTTATCGACACGTGGTTCAATGAAATCGAACCTGTTATTGATGTCCTTGAAACTCACTTGATAATATCGTATTGAGGACTTCTGTGCCCAGCAACTACAAAGAACTCTGGACTGAATTATCGATGAATTGATGGACTGTTCGATATCATCGAATTTTGAATCTTGAGTCCATCAAGACGTCTTGATAAAATTAACATCTAGTCAGTTGTGTCCAATATACTGCTAAGGCAAATCATGTGATTCTCGATATATCGAAGAGAGCCTCGATATCCTCAAAATTCAAATCTCGATGATATCGATAGACCTTTAATGATATCGGATTGGGACACTAAACTACCTAGCAAGTTTTCAGGTAAAATATTTCACGTATCAAGGATCACTTGATAAAATCGATATTCAAATATCGATCATATCGAGACGTGGTCGATGTCATCGAAATATGACAAAAATCGTCCAGCAAGCTGTAACGACTTAAAATTCGGGGGTCGAGCATAACTCAGCTCCCAAGTTTCAAACCATCACTTATGCAACATATTTAATGATGGATGTATGTTGTCTGTATGAGTACATAAAACATTGAATAGATTAAGCCAAACTGCAAACATAATTCAGGGATAAGTGAAGGACGCAAGCGGAAGACTTAAAGAAACATAAGTGTACATGTGCAAGTCCCTGAAATACGTATACATGCCAGGTCATACTTATAAGTGTTGCTATAAAAAAAATACAAGCATCAGATGACATTATCTAATCCAAATGAAAATCTAAAATTCCCGCACATCAGGACATGACTCACAAGAACCCGCCTGGGAACTACATAAAAGAAAATGCGGCCTCATCATCCTCGAACTCCTGCTCTGCCTCAGGGGTCGCGTCAAGATCTGCATCTAAGACATAGTCTAGTTGGTGTTTAACACCGCCCCAGAACGTGGGAGTGAGTGATCAACTCAGTGGACCAATAAAGCAAAGGTTAACATGTTATCAATTCAATCAAGCTGTAATGATAAAGCAGAACAATCTAACATGTCCTAATTACTCTTGTTAGTGCAAGGATGTATCTATAAATGATGTATGCCCTCGCCTTACTCCCTCAGCGTCTTCATCTTACATTACGCATGACATCCTCCCGCAGTGCCAACGACTTCCACGCACATGCAAATGCGGTGCATGAACATGATTACCAAGTTATTATTAGTCCTTTTCATACAGCAGGATTGGGAAGCTAAGGTACCTTCCTCATATGAATTTCCACACAGTGATCCATTCTAGGGTCGTCAGTCCTAGGCCATCTCATACGATCATATGGTTTTAGGTCGCTGCAAAGGGCTCGTCACCAATCAATGCAGGCCTATTATACCTTCGTTACTACTCTAAGGCTCGTCGCCCTAATGCAGTATCCAGGTATGCTCGAGGTCACTACAAAGGGCTTGTCACCAATCAATGTAGGCCGACAGCACGAATATAGTGTCCCATACCACCATAATCGGCTCATGAGTCTGGTGTGCTCACTGGTCACTAGGGGAGGCTTGTCACCCCAGCGTAAGCCGACAGCTCGACCACGGTGTCCCATACCACCATGTCCGGCTCATGAGTCTTAGCGGATCAAGGTACAACGGTTAACAGGATTTCATCGGTAAGTTTGGTACCCTAGATTCAAACAATAGTGTCCATACATGGTGAACATAAATCGGACAATCGGGTTACTTGACGAACTCGACTAGCACGAGCGCACGTTAGGTTGAATGACATAGAGTGCGCAAACACTCCATGTGGCCAAACCACTGCCGACAACTCTAATATGACTCGGGTTCATCAAATCACGTCCTTCGTGGCGAAAGCAACCTCAGCCACGAAGGCCGATTACCGATTTCCTGGACTATTTCATAGTCCCAAACACATTTCATTATAACAAATATGCATATACAATTTAGAATAGTAAAGGAACTACAATTCAAATCATGTAATATGTGAGCATTTGAAGCATATCAACTTAACATGGATTTACACATAAGTAATACTTGAAATTAAACAACAGAGAATGTGACTTGCATGTAGGAAATCATACACACCTATAGGAGAGTTGAGAATCGCTTCTCAACACCCGCAAATAGGATAATATATTACACTTTAAACTATTCAGACATTTCTACAAACACTTAGACTACATAGTTCAACATACATGACGTATGTTGGAATACACGCATTTGGACAATTCCTTTTGCCAAGGAGTTGACACACATACAATTAGCACAAGTACACGACAAATAATCATGACAAACACATGTTCATATTTTATACGTATACGATACTTCCTACATATACATAGAATACACAAATCTCAATAAAACACATACATATCAGGAATGCAAAATAAACATAGCATTTGGCATGTGAAATTGCACCCACAATAAGAATAAACCATTAACTGATGTTGAAAGCCTTGAAAACCATAACCTATACGAATATAGTCCGCACCTTAAACCAGAAAAAGCGCACCGAACTGATTCAGACCATATGTCTTCGTCAACGGCGACTAGATAACCTAAGGCAAGAATAGAAATGAGCTACATCAACACATAGACTATTCTAAGCTCTAAACAGATTAGGGTTAGATTAACTTATCCAAGAAGGAACTTACAATCGTCGGAATAACGATTCAAAAGTGATGGTTTAAGGATGTGGAGTAACAGGAAAGAATCTTAAGATGATCCACCAACTTCTCTCTCACTTTCTCTCTCTTATCCTCTCTCTTTCTTAGCTAGAGTTAGGAAATTGGTATGGAAAAGAGAGTGAGGGTTTTAAGGTCATTATATAGGCTTAACATTGATGAAAATAGCCCCAGGGCCAAGGTATACTTAAGTTATAACCAAATCAGGCCTCTCTCGATCCAACGGAGCACTTCCGGTGGTCCTTTCTCTACGTGCGGTCGGACTTAAGCTCACTGACCATGGATCTAGGTCAGGCTGAGTTTTCGTACCGATCGAATTTACAGATCAGCCGTGGCGGACCACACTCAATTCAACGGTCACCGAAACTCGATCAGGTCCACAAGCACAATGACATGCCTAGGCCATCTTCCCTGATCCGAGGGTAAAATTGGGTCAGAATCCAATAGTCAGATTGCTTAAAATCATCGTGCAAGCGACACAACTCAGATTTCATAAAATCACATTTAATTTCTCACCGTTCTCACACTCTTTACTCTGGACTCAAATCAAATCGACCCAGGACATCATCTAGACTTGATTTTTGAGGTGATGGTCAAGTCCAACATGGTGACCGTAATTGTCTAAGATCATCGCTATCGGACTTTCGACGCGCGGTCCAGGTCCAATCCAAAGCTTCTAAAAATTCCTAAGAGCAACTGGATATAGCGTTGAATCCCAGATTTCAGAGTAACATAGCGCTAACGATACTACAGGTTTTGAGTCCTGCAGATCAAATTTAAAGTGATTGATGCTAATTTCACAAGCAATCGAGTTTAGTGCTAATTAACCCACAAATAACTTCTAAGGAAAATAGAGGTAGTACTCGGGTCTTAGTAGGAAATTTTCTGGGTCATTACACAAGCTTATAGGAAAATTCTTGAATTTTTCGATGAATTGACACCATCATCGAGACTATCAATATTCAAATTTCGATGATATGGAAGGATCCTCGATCATATCATATACCTAATAAGTTTCAAAGGCATCTGCTCTCTCATTTTCAAATGTTGAGGAATCAAACCTCGTTTCGATGAAATCGAAGTTCGAAATCTGATGACATCGAAACATGTTCGATCCCCTCGACTAGTTGGCAAAAAGGTTCAAAAGCGTTTGACAGGTTGAGTTCGTATCATCGAGTGGCCATTCGATGCTATCGAGAGTATACACTTGATGATATCGAACTCTGTAAAAAATATGCCTATTTTATATCCATTGGAACTTTTTACCTATTTAATAAGAGCTTGCCTTTGGTTGTTTGTAAAGAAAATAGAGAGTGCTTTTGGGTGTTTAAACCCAGATCATATACCCTAAGCCTTTTCTCCCATGGGAGTTCATCCTCCAATCCACCCTCATCATTGATATTCAATAGAGTGGATTGGGGAATGAACTTCCGCATTCAAGGATACTACAACTACCACCTTAATAGCAAATCATTAAGTTGGGATATCTTAAATGCATAGATAATCAGAAGCATTGTCTCCTTTATAGGAAAACATTTAATAGAGTAGGATTCCATCATAACCTTGACCTAACCCGGTACCTTACATTGGAGCATCATCTGTGTTGCGGTTCAAGGGAGGTGAGGATTCTTCGTCATCAAAGGAGGAGATCTTCATCAACGTCCTTAATGGGACTCATCTACTTATCTATAAGTCATTAGAGTCCAGAGAACCCTTGTGATAATTCCTTTTGTAGGATTGGCTCAAAGGTGCTTCTCACCCCTTTCAAGTCCTCATTGGAGGCCTCCGACGGGAGTACACGTGAGGGTGCTTTGTATTGACTCCTGCTCTGTGGAGAGCATAAACAAGTAGGTTCCGTGTATGGATCATTGGCCTATGTGGCCTAAAATTTGGGTGTTGTGTGTTGACCCTCGCTCATGGGAGCATAAACTGGTAGGTTCCTTGTATGGATCCTTGACCTGTGTGGCCTAAAACTTGGGTACTATGTGTTGACCCTTGCTCCTGTGTGGGGCATAAACTTGTGTTGTGGAGACACGTTAGAGTCAGCCTAGAGTAATTTGTACTGGTTTGCGGTGAACTTGATTTAAAACCTCCATTAGTGAGATCTGGTACACTCAAGGGTTGAGTGCGTTCGCTGAAAGTGGAGTAGACACATAGTCGAACCACTATAAAAATGACTGTGTTTGAGATTGCCATTTACTTCTACTATTTGTGTGATTTCTCTTATTATTTTCATATTGCATATGCACATGATTTTCTGGAACTAAGTAGAATCACACCTCACACACAGTCACATTCATCATGAACTATGTTATGCATCTTGTTTATCTTTTGAATAGTTTTGTGATTAAATCCTTTACTTGCCTTGGAGGCCATTAGAGTTATTTTGAAGAAATCCTAATACTTGCATATTTATTTAGGATAGGGTTGATAGGTTTTAAATTATCATAAAAAATTAAAAAAGTCCTATTCACCCCCCTCTAGGACATCTTGGCATATTCCTACTTCAACTTAAGCGGTCTTTGCCGCAATTTCATCATGGGTCGCCCCTTGTGTTTGGCCCAATGTGATGTATTTGAAGCCCATGTTTGTGGCCCATGTGTGAGGCCCGATGTGATGTATATGAGGCCCTTATGATGAGGCCCATTGTGATGTATATAGGCCCATGAGATGCGAGCCATTATGATGTATATAGGCCCATAAGATGCGGCCCATCGTGATGTATATAAGCCCATGTGATGCGGCCCATTGTGATTTATTTAAAGCCCATATGATGTGGCTCATTGTGATGTATTTAAAGCCTATATGATACGGCCCATTGTGATGTATTTGAAGCCCATGTGATGCGGCCCATTGTAATGTATTTGAGGCCCATGGATGTGCCCCATTGTGATGTATTTGAGGCCCATGGATGTGGCCCACTGTGATGTATTTGAGGCCCATGAGATATGGCCCAATGTAATGTACATGTGAGGCCCAATGTGATGTGTATGAGGCCTTTGTGATGAGGCTCATTGTGGTGCATATGAGGCTTATGTGATAAAGCCCAATTGTGATATGTGAGTCCACCATAATGAGTGTGGTAATGTTTATGATGCCTATCTATCTCCTAGTTAGTATAAGGACTATGGGCCCCCATTATAGGATAGGTTCTAATGGGCCAAGCCTTAGGAGCAATGGTTGTTAAATGTCCACATTGTAAGAGCAGTGGTGGTTAAATGTCCACATTGTAATCCTCCATAAGGCCCATTGACTAGGCCCATTCTCATCTCCTCTTAATGTACTAACCTAAATCATTGGATCCCCATTGTGAATTATGTTTCCACCATGCCTTGTAGAGCCCACCTTGTGCCTATTGGGCCCTTAGGAAGCCTAGATTGCTATGTAATGGGATGAGCAAGGAAGCCCACTCCTTGATCTTAGGACCATTCTTGATATGAGTAGGCCATCTAGGCCCATCCTTGATATGAGGGGAGTGCATCATCACTGCAGATGAAAGGATCAGTGGTATCAGATTTTTTATATCCACTGTTGAGGACCAATCCTCATGTTATGAATTAGATCAACGGTCCTTCTATGGACCCCCGCCATGTATATAGGCCGGTTATTGATTACGACTCTGTTAGTATACGCACTGAGTATGTGTTAGCATAGCATTATGATTGTATGAGTCCCTTGTGTGAGGCCGATTGTGATGTATGAGGCTCATTGTGATCGCACGAGGCCCATTGTGTGATTGTATGAGGCCCATTGTGATTGTATGAGGCCCATTGTGATCATATGAGGCCCATTGTGATCGTATGAGGCCCATTGTGTGATTGTATGAGGCCCATTTGAGCCAATTATGATCATATGTGGCCCATTGTGATCGTACGAGGCCCATTGTGTGATTGTTTGAGGCCCATTGTGTTTTATGGGGCCCATTGTGATTATGTGAGACCCATTGTGATTGTACGAGGTCCACTGTGATTGTATGAGGTCTATTGAGATTGTATAAGGCTCATTGTGATTGTATGAGGCTCATTATGATTATGTGAGACCCACCGTGATTGTATGAGGTCCATTGGGATTGTATGAGGCCCATTGTGTGAGGCTTAATTGTGTGTGTGTGATTATGTGCACACCACTCATTCATTTACACGAGCCATGGGCTGCCTTATACATGCCCACCATGATGTATGTATAATCATGCTTAGTATACTTCATGATACATGCCCATATGCATCATCCACGTGCTTGTTATGAGGAGTGATTGAGCATAGCATGTGCTATTGGGCTGATTATTTATATGACTCCCTGAGAGGCGAAGTTGCCCACATGAGTGTGCGGTACGCGTGGGTTCAATGCATGACTGGATGGTATGACTCATGCATCTCACATTTTGTGATATGACCACCATACGCCCTAGTGACATCAGGGTCGTGGCCTCCACAGGCATATCATGGATGGCTAAATGGGACACCAAAAATGTTTTGAAACATGGGGTGCCATAAATGTCCCTGGGTGAAATTCCCTAAACCCCCGAGGCCAGGGGATGCTCCAACGTCTAGACCGAGTGGATATATATGAGTGCATGAGGGTCGTATACCAGTAGACCACATCTCCGACTGTGTCGTAATCGGTTGGGAGGGGTTGTGGCCATACCTGCATGAGGGAGTAGACAATGTTAGGCTGAGTCTGACCAACTTATAAATGGTTCCACTATTGATGAGCCGGGCCAATATTGGTAGGCGGATAGTGAGGTCTCTTCCACTTACCCAGTTATGCGCTTGATGGGGCGGCAAGCTGGCGTGGAGTGTACTAGACCCCGGTGATGATCCCAGAGATGTACGGTACTAATATGTAGACCTACTGAGTATGAGTTACATACTCAACATTTGATTTATTCATGCATTCACTATCCACTCGGGCTAGTGGTGCGCAATCAAATCATTATGTGTATCTTCACAGTGGCTAGAATTTTGGTTGGGGCATGCGACCAACCTGAGATCAGGAGTTTACCACATTAAGTCTGACTATCCAAATTTAGGTATGAGACTAGTTTAGATAGAAGTCCCTTGTGATGGACCCACAGCCTACGATACTATGTACTTTATCCCGACTTCACGCCCTAGCTTGGTCATTTCTTTCACACCACATATTGCATTGCATCCCTAGCACATGGCATTTGGTTTACCACAACCCCACATTACATAGCCGATCTGTATTGCATACTCTGATATTATATGACTCATGGACTTGTCAATATTTCTGCTTACTCCAATATTATATGACTCATGGACTTGTCAGTATTTCTGCTTACTCTGATATTGTATTACTCATGGAGTTGTCAGTATTTCTGCTTACTCTGTTATCATATGACTTATGAACTTACCAGTATTTCTGATATTGTATGAATTGTGGACTTGTATTGTATACTTGGAACCTTCGTTGCGTACACATGTACACCACCCTCTAAGCTTTCTATAAGCTTATGCATGATAGATGCGTGCACTTGACGCTTAGACGCAGTAGCGCTGAGAGAGGAGCGTGCGGTAGAGCTTTTAGAGTTTTTGATATCTATCTTGTATTTTCCTTCCGTATTGTACTCAAACACTTTGATTATAGTGGATATGTGGTGATGTTATTTGTGACTTGGTTATGCTTATGGTTATGCATCTTGAAAAAAAAGTTTATGTTTTAAATCGTCCTTGTAAGATCCCAGGATCGAAACCTGGCATATAGGTGTCAAGAGCTAAGAATGGGATACTATAGAGGCTATCGACACCGAATTCACCGATTGAGAATTTTGTGCATCCAATTTTCGAGTTTGGGCATAACACCTTTTATGGCCTTTATAAGGTCTTGAAAGGCTTGCAGCATACCCTGATTAAAAAGCTCCTAGTTTTGTATATGTTTTAAGGCCAGATCCTCTTGAGGTTTCTTTTGATTCAGAAATTGGTTAAGGATCCCTTGAGGAGTTGCCGTTTATCCGTTCCTCCAACTGAAGTTTGGATGATTCCTCCAGCTTGAGTTATATGTATTTGAGGTGGGTCTACTAAAAGGTTTTTGGTAGTTTTTTACGGCATTTGATTTCTCATTCAATATCTTTTGAAAAGCAGGAATTGTTGAGCAATTTTCAGTTGTATGTACGTTACAAGTACAAATACTATAAATAACTTTCACAGTCTTTTCGGGTTCTACATTCTTAAGTTAAATGGCCTCAACTTTTCTTGTGAGTTTGGCCATTCTTGCATTTATATCATCTTCCTCTTTTAAAACATAAATTCCTCTCCTTTCATTTGATTAAGTAAGCTTAGAAGTGGTAATTCTTGAAGAGGTATCCCATGATTGCGCATTTTCAGCAAGTTTATCAAAATAATCCCACTCATCATCAGCTTCCTTATTCATGAATTCCGCATTACACATCGTCTCCATAAATTGGCGCATGGGTGAGGTCAATCCCTTATAGAAAAAGCTTATTATACGCCATATTTCGTAGCCATGTTATGGACATGAATTTATGAGATCCTTACATCGCTCCCAACATTAGAAGGTCTCATAATCTTTTTGTGCAAAATTCATGATTGCTTTCCTTAAGGCATTTGTTTTCTAATAGGGAAAGAACCTTTTAAGGAAATCCCTTATCATCTCAGCCCACGTGCCAATAGACCTTGGTCTTAAGGAATGTAACCACTACTTGGCCTTTTCTTTTAAAGAGAAAGGAACATAATTTCAGCCTAACTATGTACTCAAACACGTTTGGAAAGTGTACTGTAGATATGATTTCATCGAACTCTTTTATATTCAAGTATGGACTTTCAGATTCTAGTCCATGAAACTTAGGGAGGAGTTGAATTACCCCTGCTCTAATATCCATGGTTGCTGCATTCAATGGAAATATCATGCAAGAAGGTGTACTCACCTCCGCCGGTTGCAAATAATTTCATAGAGTACGAGGCGGGGTGCATTATGTACCTTGTTTTCATCTTGAACTTCCTCAACTAGAGGTTGAGGTTGATTTACGGCCATCACTTCTATTGACTCAGAGGGTCTCAAGTGGTGTCTAATCCTGTGATGGATAGGAAACCCTTCGACTAATCCTCCTTCACTTAAGAGACATTGAGTGTTATCATGAACCCACTTGGAAATGAAACATTCGCAGCCCTTAAGTAACTAAACAAACTAAACCTAACAAAAAGAAAAATAAAACCTATAGCAAATAAGAAATCTAAAAAGAAAGAGACAATTGGAAAGAGGTTACCAAATTGGAGTGGCTATGTTAGGATCCTACAAAACAAAAAATAATGTTAGTTTCTAAAAATAATTTCAGAAAAAAATCCTAACCTAAAAACAAAGCAGAAATTAACCCTAATCTTAAGCTAATTCCAAAATTAATTAATCTTAGAAAAACATAGTCATAGTCCCGGGCAACGGTGCTAAAAACTTGTTCACAACCCTAAGTGTATGATCATGATTTGGTAATAACTCGGTAAGACCGAGGTCGAATCCATAGGGACTAAACCTGTACGTATTCTGAAAAAAATAGAACTAGAACTAGAAAAAGATCTAAATTGAAATATGAATAATTGAGAGAAATGGTGAATAATGTTGATTAAAACTTATCAATTTAAAGGTGGGAACTAAGGTGCCAAGGATCCACTTGTAGCTATCAAGATGCTACCTTACTTGATTCATGGAACACAATTGGAATTGGAGTCCTATCTTATCTAATTGGAAGATAAAGTAATTTAAGTCAAATCTGAACTTTTCATTGACCTAATTCTTAATGGAGGAGAATTGTGATGATTGGAAGGGATTTCATCACCCTACCATGCCCAGGAGACAATGGTGAACAACGGGATTTACCAATCTCACTATCTCAAAACAGGAAAAGAAGATAATCAAAGCTATCACAACATCTATTGTACTTTGAGTCACAATAAATCATAAAAAAACTAAAAATATTCCCTTAATATCAAAGTAGAAATCAATGAAGTTTAATAAGAATAAGAATCAAAGTAAAATAAACATTCAAACACGGTACAAGCTGTACCTCTTAGCCCTAACTAAGAGTTTTAGCCAACCATAGACATGATTGAAACTAAATTTCTTAAACAAAGCATAAAAAATAAACTAGGGAAGAGGAAAAACTCTTTGGTGGTTGCTCCATCATTGTGTATACTCCTTGAGACCTTTCCAAAACCTAGAAAATGTTTTGAAGCATCCTAAGGAGTCCTATTTATAGTTGTGGAACTCCAACCTTCGCACTGAGTTGGAAAAATCTAGAAACAGCCTCAAATTTATGTACTCTGCGCAATTTTCCAAAATAGACTCGGAGTTTAAACCACCTCAAATTTATGCACTCTACGCAGTTTTCCAAAATAAACTCGGAGTTTCAGAATATGCTTTTTCAGGACAATTTTAGGATTCTTTTTCTTCACTTTAAATCTTTGATTCTCTTCATTCCTCACTTAGTTTTCTTAGATCATTGACATGTGAATTCTTCATTAATGACTTCCAAATCTCCAAATCTTCATTTAATAATCTTTTAAGTATAAATCTTCCTTTTAGCATCAATTTCATCTTAAACTCTTGAAATCACCTTGCACATGAAAACATGCATAATTAAATCGATTGCACTATCATGTTTATAAAGCTAAGGTATAAATAGGAGGAATATGCAATATTTCACACTTAATGACAGATTTTGGGCAGACTACATAAATTTGAGGCGATGTCCGGATTTTTCCAACTCGGTGTGAAAGTTGGAATTCCCCAACTATAAATAGGAGTTCTTAGGATGCTCTAAAGCATCTTCTAAGATTTAGAAAGGGAAAGGAGGCCTACGTGGAGCACCGATGATATTCTTTTACTTCGATTTCTTCATGGGTTCTAGTAGATTTTCTTATTTTTCTTATGTTTTTGAGTTACCTATGACTAGTTAAGCTCTTAGCTAGGGCTAAGAGGTAAAGCTTGTAGCATGTTAGGATGTTTATCTTGCTTTAATTATTGTTTATGTTGAACTTCATTGATTTCTAGTTTGATATTAAAGGAATATTTTCAGTTTTCTATGACTTATTATGATTAAAATTACAATAAAAGTTGTGATAGCTTTGAATATCTTCTTTTCTTATTTTGAGGTTGTAAATTTGGTAAATCTTGTTGTTCACAATCGTCTCCTGGGCATGGTAGGGTGATGGAATCCCTTCCAATCCTCATAATTCTCCTCCATTGAGAAATAGGTCAATGAAAAGTTCAGAGATTTGATTATGTCATCTTCCAATTGGATAAGATAGGACTCCAATTCCAATTATGTTCTTAAATCAAGTAAGGTAAATCCTAATAGTTGCAAGTAGATCCTTCGCACCCTAGTTCCCACCTTTTAATTGATAGTTCTAAATCAACATCATTCACAATTACTTCGTTATATTCCAAATTTAGATTTAAATCTTCTTCTAGTTCTAGTTATAGTTACTTTCAGAATACGTACAAGTTTAGTCCCTGTGGATTCGACCTCGGTCTTACCGAGGTTATTACTACATTGTGACCCTACACTTGGGGTTGTGAATAATAGATAGTGAAGTTCAAATTCTTTAAATTTCTACACTCTGTACTTTCGACTTCCTTCCTTCTCCACTTGGTTTCCTTGAATCTTGGTCTCTTAAGATCCATCCCTTGCCTTGGTAATTCTTGAGCATCAAATCCATGCTTTTAACATTCTTTTCAATCCAAGCTCTCAGATTCACCTCACAATACAAATATGTATAAAATATACCCATTAAGTGTTATCATGTTCAAAAAACTATGTTACAAACAGGGGGAAATATGGAATATTTGATACTTAACAACTGGAGTATATTGAAAAGGAGAAATCCTAACTCCCGAACACAGCGAAAAATAAGAGATCCTCCTAAACCTAGAACGGTAATGAAATGGGTTCCAAGGGTTAAGTGTCTTGTTGCCCACACAACTTTCAAAGCTATTAGCCATTTAAGATGGTACTTGGATAGTGGATGTTTGAGACACATGATAGGTGATAAGGCTATATTCTTAAACATCACTGAAGTACATTTGAAGATGGAAGCAACTGCAAGATAATTGGCCAAGGTAATGTATAACTTCCTAACTTACCTCTCTTCAAAAATGCTCTATATGCTGAATGATTAAAACATAATATTTTGAGCATATCTCAGTTCTTTTATAATAAGCATAGTGTAAAAATTTCAAATCATGGTGTGAGATTATAAATGAGAAAGGAAATATAATATTGGATGGTCACAGAACATCTGAAAATTGCTATATAATTGACAACTCTTGCTCAACAAACCATTCATGTTACATAGTTCAAACTGACGAGACTGAACTATGGCATAAACGTCTTGGACATGTAAACTATGGAGAGATATATAAATTGAGCAAAAGAGATCACTTACATAGCCTACCCAAACCAAAAAAGATAGAAAAAGTTTGTAGTGCATCTTAAATTGGCAAGCAAATTTGGAATAGTCACAAGAAAGTGAATTCCTTAGCCATGGCCAAGCCTCTTAAACTTTTCCATATGGATTTAGTCGTACCAACTAGAACGGAGAGTAGACGTGGAAAGAAATGTTTTCTAGAGGCAATTGATGACTACACTAAATATACTTAGGTAGCCTTTCTAAGAGAAAAAATCAGATACTCTTAATGAAGTTAGAAATTTTTTAAAACATATCTAGATTGAAAATTAGAAGTGATCATGGTATCGAATTCAAAAATACCAATTTTGAGAAATACTGCAATGATCATGGTATATCGAATGAATTTTCTACACCAAAACACCTCAACAAAATGGAATTTTTGAAAGAAAAAAATAGAATTGATCAAGAGATGGCTAGTGTAATGCTAAATAGCATGAATGTTGAGGGTCAAATATTGCATATTATCCCCCATTTATTTCTTAGTTTTATGAACATGATAATGCTTAATGTTTTATTTTACTTATGTTTATGTTGCAAGGTAAATTTAAGAGCTTGGATTGAAAAGGGTGCTAAAAGCATGGATTTGATGCTCAAGAATCACCACAGTAAGGGATGGATCTTAGGAGGCCAAGATCGAAGAATTCACATACCAAAGATCCAAAAAAAAAAACAAGTGAAGAATGAAGAGAATCAAAGATTTGAAGTGAAGAAGAGGAATCTTGAAATCGTCTTGAAAAGCATATTCTGAAACTCTAGGTCATTCTGTGAAATTACAAAGAGTGAAGTCTATTTTGGGAAAATACGTAAATTTGAAGCCGTTTATAGAGTTTTCCAATTAGGTGCAAAAGTTAGAGTTCCACAACTATAAGTAGGACTCCCTAGGATGCTCTAAGGCATCTTCTAGGTTTTAAGGAATGGAGAAAAAGGGTGGAGAAGCTATCGCCGAGAGTTTTTCTTCTTCTTCCTAAGTTGTTTTCATATTTTTCTTAAGAGACTTTGGTCCAATCATGTCTATGGTTGGCTAAACCTCTTAGTTAGGTCTAAGAGGTGAAGCTTATAACATGATGGGATCTTTCTACTGCTTTGATTCATGTTATATTGAACTCCATGAATTCTAATTTGATATTTAAGGAATACTTTCAGTTTTTAATGGTTTATTATTACTCAAATTATAGTAGATCTGCAATAGCTTTGGGTATCTTCTTTTCCTAATTTGAGATTATGAAATTAGTAAGTCTTATTGTTCACCATCATCCCTTAGGCAAGGTAGGGTGATGGAATCATTCCTAATCTTCACAATTTTCCTGCTTTGAGATTATGGGATTGGTAAATCCTGTTGTTTGCCATTGTCTCCTGGGCATGGTTTGGTGATGGAATCCTTGTCAATTATCATAGTTCTCCTTCATTGAGAATTAGGTCAATGGAAGTTCAGATTTAGTTTTATTGATATATTTTTCAATTAGATAGGATAGGACTCCAATTCTAATTATGTTACTTAAATCAAGCAAGAGGGCTCCCTAATCACTACAAGTGGATCCTTGGCACCTTAGTTCCCACCTTTAAATTCTTAGTTTTAATTACTTAATTCACAAACTCTCTTAATCATTTCAGAATTAGTTTTACATCTTCTTCTAGATCTACTTCTAGTTAATTTCAAAAACGAATAAGATCAGTCCTTGTGGATTCGACCTCGATCTTATCGAGATTTTTACTACATCGCGACCCTACACTTGGGGTTGTGAATAAGTTTTTGGTGCTGTTGCCGGGGATTGACGGTTGCGTTTTCTAGATTTGATTAGTTTTGAAATTATCTTAAGATTAGGATTTATTTACTTTCTGTTTTTAGGTTAGTGTTCTTTCTAATTTGTTTTTAGAAAGTAACTTTTCTTTTTATTTCTAGATTTAGAAACTTTCCTAATTTATTTTTAGAAACTAACTTAGCTTTCTATTTCTAGGTTTAGAAACTTTCCTTTTTCATTTTTAGAAACTAGGTTGTTTTTTTAAAAACTTTCCTAATTTATTTTTAGAAACTTTCCTTTTTCATTTCTAGAAACTAGGTTGCTTTTTTTAGAAACTTTCCTAATTTTTTTTTATAAACTTTCCTAATTTGTTTTTAGAAACTTTCCCTTTTTTTATTTTTAAAAACTTTCCTTTTTCATTTTTAGAAACTAGGTTGTTTGTTTAGAAACTTTTATTTTTAGTTTTAGACACTAACTCATCTTTTTATTTCTATTTTTAGAAACTTTCTTATTTCTTTTTTAGAAACTAATTCACTCTCCTTTTTCTTTTGCAGGATCCTAATATAGAAACTTCTAATATGGTAACTTCTTTCAAATTCTCTCTCTTTATATTTCTAGATTTCTATTTCCCTTCTTTCTTTTAGGTTTAGGTTAGATTCTGAAATTAAGGGCTAAGAGTGTTTCATGCCCAAGTGGGTCCATGATAATAGTCGACGTCTCTTGAGTGAAGGAGGATTGGTTGAGGGGTTATCTATCCATCATAAGATTAGACACCACTCGATATCTACAGAGTTAACTGAAGTTATGGCTGCCAATCAACCTCCAAATCCTCAACTAGGGTTGAGGAAATCCAGGATGAGAATGAGGTGCATCAAGTACCCTCGCCTTGTACTTTACGAGATTATTTACAACTGGCAAGGGTGAGCACACCTTCTTGTATGATTTTTCTAGAGAATGCAGGACATATAAATATCAAGTCGAGATTGATCCAACTCCTTCCAAAATTCCATAGACTTGAATATAAAAATTCATATCTACACTTGAAAGAGTTTGATGAGATAATAGCCACTTTATACTTTTCTAATGTGTTTGAGGACACGATCAAGCTGAAACTCTTTCCCTTCTCCTTAAAAGAAAAGGCCAAGACATGGTTACACTCACTACGTCCACGATCGATTGGCAGATGGAATGACATGATAAGGGAGTTCTCTAAAAAAAATTTCCCATACCATAAAACGAACACCCTCAAAAAGTCAATTATGAACTTCACCCAAAAGGAAGATGAAAAATTCTTCCAATGTTGCGAGCGATTCAAGGATCTTATCAATTCATGTCCACAGCACGGTTTTGAAATGTGGTATATTACAAATTTCTTTTACGATGGACTGACATCTTTCATGTACCAATTGTTCAAGATGATGTGCAATGAGGAATTCATAAATAAAGATGTCAATGATGTGTGGGATTATTTAGACAGACTTGCTAAAAACGAACAATCATGTAACATCTCTCCAAAACCCGCAACTTCTAAACCTACTTAATTAAAGGAAAGGGGAGGAATGTATGTTATAAAAGAAGAAGATGACTTGAGTGCAAGGGTGGCCAATCTCACAAGAAGAGTCGAGGCCATGGAACAACAGAAGGATAAAGCTAAGAAAGAAGTTTGCGGTATTTAGGCTTGCAACATACATACAACTGAAAATTGCCCAACAATACCTACTTTTTAAGAAATTATGAATGAGCAGTCAAATGCCATGAACAACTACCAAAGACCTTTCAGTGGACCCACCTCAAATACATACAACTTCAGCTGAAGGAATGGACAAACTAGTACTCCTCAAGGATTCCCTAACCAATTCCTGAATCAAGGGAACCTTTAAGAGGATCTAGTCTTAAAACACCTTCAAAATCAAGATCTTTTCAACCAGAGTATAATGCAGGCCATTCAAGACCTTTCAAAGGCTATACAAGGGTGTGAGATAAAAATTTCGAGTGGAAAGAAAGTGATCTTTCCATCCCAACCTCTCCCCAATCCTAAAATGCAATATGAAATTAGTGAACCAAGCTCTTCAAATCAATATGTGGAACACTTTAAGTCTATCACCAATCTTAGGAGTGGTAAAACAATTGATAAATCTATTTCGATAAAGACTAAAAAGTTAAGGACCAGGAAGAAGACAGGGATGATAGACCTAGCATTACTCCACATAGATTAGAACCATAACCTCAAGGCAAGCCGATTGCTTTATTCCCTTAATGATTGATTGCACAAAAACCTCTATCAAACTCTCAGGATATTCTAGAGATGCTTAAGCAAGTGAAGGTCAACATCCCGCTACTGGATGTCATTAAACAAATCCCTTCATACGCTAAATTTTTGAAAGATTTATGCACTACCAAGAGACGAAAGACTATTCAACAAAGAATTTTTCAGATAGAAAAAGTGAGTGCCGTCCTCAAGCACGACATGCCACAAAAGTACAAAGACCTCGGTAGTCCAACCATCACTTGTGTAATTGGGAACTACCGAATCGAGCATGCAGTTCTTAACTTAGGGGCAAGTGTTAATCTGATTCCTTACTCGATTTACGAATAACTAGACCTAGGGGAATTAAAACCCACTCGGACCACATTAAAACTTGTCAATCGATCAATTCGTCTACCGAGAGGGATTATTAAGGATGTGTACGTCCAGGTTGATAAATTCTATTATCCAATAGATTTTATTATCCTGGATACTCAACCCATCATGGATATAAGCACTCAAATTCCTATCATTCTTGGTCGCCCATTTCTTACTACATCAAATGCAATTATTAATTGTAGGAATGGAGTTATGAATTTATCTTTCAGAAATATGACGTTGGAGCTCAATATTTTTTTTTCAATATGAGCAAACAGGCAGAGGATGATGACAAGGCCTGTGACATTAACATGATTAACTCGTTCATGGAAGATAATGTGCTCCTGACTCTATACTCTGACCCTCTTGAGACGTGTTTGGCCCACTCCTTTAATTTGGATGATGACACGATTAAGGAGATGGATGTCATGCTTGAAACTGCACCGGTACATGAAGTTAACCAGTGGAGGCCACAATTTGAAGATTTGTCCCAGACTGATGTAATGTCTCTATCGTCTAGCTTCAAGACAGTGAAGCTTGACTTAAAATCTTTGCTCGCTGATCTTGAACAGATTTACTTAGGTCAATAAGAGACATACCTAGTGGTGACTTCATCCCACCTTGAGAAAAAATAAGAGAGTATGTGCATTTTTACTCTAAAAAAAGATAAAGGAGTTATTGGGCATATCATTACAGATCTCGATGTGGTGAATGAACTCCTTTTAACTGAACATTTTGAAGATTGCTTGGCACACTTTGTAGATTTATATGATCCCATGATAAAAGAAATAATAGATGCCTTGCAAAATAATACCTCGGTGGTTGTTACTAACCGAGAGAACCCTTATTCTGTAGTCCCTCCTTCTACTGATCTTCAATGTTTACCATTAAGGGAGGAGGAGCTGAAAGTTGAACCGAATACTGAAACTTCAGAATATGTTGAGACCACATCACCTACAAAGAATTTCTCTAAATTTTATCTACTTGTAGTCTCTGATTCACCATGTTGTGCTAACTCTAAAACTTTCTGTCTCAGGTGAATCATATGTACTTTGGATACCTCAGGAGATTAAAAGGAAACTTTATGTTGAGGTTCACAAATTTCTCTGAAAAATCATGCTCCAGGGCATCCAAGCCTATTGCAAAATGGGATTTTGGATGGTCTAGTTATGAAACCTACTGAGAAATTTATCAAGATACTGGCTGGAGGAGAAACCTTGCGGCATGACTAAGTAACTTTTTCCTATTTTTCTAGTTAGGTTTATTGCTTTCAAAGAATTTGGGATTAGGATAGTTTGCTTTTCGCCATTTAGGATGGTTTGCTTTCCGATGTTTAGGATAGTTTGCTTTCCACAGTTTATGATAGTTTGCTTTCTATTGTTTTAATTCTTGTACTAACCCATCTTCACACTGAGACAATTCGAAAAGCCTCAAAATTCCTTCTTCAGGTATTACCTTTCCATCACTTCCCTTCTCTTTTCATTGCCTCTTTTACATTACAAGCTTATTTCTTTCACAATGAGGACAATGTAGATTTTTCGGTAGGGAATGGGGGATTAGGTGAACTAATCAGTGTTTTCTCAATTTTGAGCAAAAATTTTAAAAATTTTCAATGTTTCAAGTTGAAATCTGTTTGGGAGGTGATGAATTGTATACTTAAGAATGTGTTGGGTATGATAAAAATAGAGATTGAATTTTGGATTGTTGGAGTTCGATCAACTAAGTAATCTATTACATAAGTTCTTGTGCTCAATTAATTAAGAGATAGTTTGAATATCATGTTAATCTAAATCACAAGACACATTCAATTTGTCTTCTTTAAGATATGCTAGAAGTTTTGATTGTTAGTATGTGAATCATTGATAGATGGTGAGAATTGAATCTAAAGAATTTTATCCACCTTAAAAGAAGAAAAGAACTATTTTTTTTAAAAAAAAAAGGAGATCAACAAAGAGGTCATGAAAAAGAATAAAAAGAATGAAAAATATGGAAAAGAATGTAAAAATAAGAAGAATGAATAAAAAATTGACCGTTGATATAAAATCAAAGACTGAAAAAGGAAGGAAAATAGGATAAGTTTGGAATCGGTACTTGAGTTTCAAACTAATCTTAAAGTGATGAGTATGGCTAACATGATGAACCAATAGTATTTGTACAAGAAGTATGTTAATTTTCACTGATCACATTCAAAAACTTGATATGCAAATTATGCTTGATTTAATGGATAAAGAATTTACTTGATTGGTTGCTTCTGTGGTTCATCTTTAAGTTTTTAAAACCCCACTTCCGTATCTTAATTCTACCCATTCATACTTGAGTGTACAAAAGATTATTTTCCTAGAGAGGTTTTGGACATTAAGCATTAAGATTTATTTCACGCATACGTTTCTCAGGACTATCAAAATGCTAGTTAGGGATGTGTTGAGGGTCAAATATTGCATATTCTAACCCCATTTATATCTTGGTTTTATGAACATGATAATGCTTAATGTTCTATTTACTCATGTTTGTGTTGCAAAGTGAATTTAAGAGCTTGGATTGAAAACGGTGCCAAAAGTATGGATTTTATGCTCAAGAATCACCAAGGCAAGGGATGGATCTTAGGAGACCAAGATTAAAGAATTCATATGTCAAAGATCTAAGAAAACCAACTGAAGAATGAAGATAATCAAAGATTTGAAGATAATAAAAAGAATCCTGAAATCGTCTTGAAAAAGCATATTCTGAAACTTTGGGTCATTCTATGAAATTGCGCAGAGTGAAGTCTATTTTGGGAAACTACGTAGAATGAAGTCTATTTTAGCAAACTACATAAATTTGAGGTGATTTCTAAAGTTTTCTAACTAGGTGCGAAAATTGGAGTTCTACAATTATAAATAAGACTCCCTAAGATGTTCTAAGGCATCTTCTAGGGTTTAAGGAGTGAAGAAGTTGTTGCCAAGAGTTTTTCTCTTCTTCCTTATTTGTTTTCATGTTTTTCTTAAGAGACTTTGGTCCAGTCATCTCTATGGTTGGCTAAACCTCTTAGCTAGGGCTAAGAGGTGAAGCTTGTAGCATGATGAGATGTTTCTATTGCTTTGATTCATGTTTATGTTCAAATCTATGGATTCTAATTTGATATTTAAGGAATACTTTCAGTTTTTAATAGTTTATTGTGACTCAAATTACAGTAGATCTGCAATAAGTTTGAGCATCTTCTTTTCCTGATTTAAGATTATGAAATTAGTAAGTCCTGTTGTTTACCATCGTCCCTTGCTCATGGTAGGGTGATAGAATCCTTCCTAATCTTCACAATTCTCCTACTTTGAGATTATAGGATTGGTAAATCCTGTTGTTTGTCATTGTCTCCTGGGCATGGTTTGGTGATGGAATCCCTGCTAATTATTATAGTTCTCCTTCATTGAGAATTAGGTCAATGAAAGTTCAGATTTGGCTTTATTGATATATTTTTCAATTTTGTCACGCCCCAAATTCGGGGATGGACAGCTTCCGTGATGCCCCGAATCCAGCAGTCGACTTCCATACACTAAGTCTCGAGTTCAGCGCACCACAAGGAAGATTTTTAATTGAATATTATTTTTTATTTTTTATTTTTTTTAATAATAATACCTAAGCATGAAGATCCATAATCAAAATACCAAACAACACTCTCCCTTATAATTCTTGATGGTTACAAGTACCATGCTTTCCAAAAGGTACACAACATCAACATTGCCAAATCAAAAAATAGATATAATGTATCGAGAAAGTTAAGTCTTCCAAGCTACTCCTGCCTTGAAAAAAAAAGGAAATATATGCCACGAAAAAATCATGTATGGTGAAAGGAGTGTAGTACGTAAGGTATGATGCCAATGCTAATGCAATGCAGAAGCATCATAGTAATACTCCAAGTCAATGATACTAGCATCACCAAGTCATATTTTTATTTCTCTTATACCACAGCCTTAAACGTATTACACATATCCATAATCACATCATCATCATCGTATTGTCATGCCAAATCATAAATGTATATCTCGGGAAACACCGTGGTCGACACCCATGCACCAGACACCAGTAATCGACCTCGCATACCCGCCCTGCGGTGGACTTCCACCCGGCATGCTAGTAGCGGACCTCATTCGCGCTTCTCCTCGTCGGCGAGTCAAACCGGTCCCTGTTTGCACCTCTGCCCTTAAGTAGGTTGGACCCACCTCTTCTCAACCCGACCTCGTCAGTGGGAGTCAAATCCATGACCCATGTATCCACTCGGCCCGACGGTGAGGTATCCCTAGCTAGCATAGGGGTTTAGGGACTTTCAACCCAAGGGGTACATCATCCCCTACTATTTCCACACTCTTGGTGTCCCATTCATTTTCAGGGATAACCCAAGCCATCATCATAGATGTACATTTTGTCGTCAAGATCCAACTCATGTTGTACAGCACGACTATGGTATTTCGATCATCATGTATGTCATGATTAAGCATGAATTCAAGTAATTATGATAAGGCACACGTTCCAGTGCATGTGATATGCATATAATGCCATGAGTTTAGGGTCTCCTTAACCTTTAAGGCAAAAATGACATATAATCATCATATGCCGATATCAACTATATCAATCCATGGTTATGTGACTAAACTGAAGAGACATCTTACACATGAACAAATGTATTAAAGTACACTTGTACATACCATCATTCCATGACGCATGAGTATGATCAATATCAACATGATTAAGTAGATGAATTTAGTATGCTAGGAAGTGGAGCAACATTAAACAAGATATTAAATCACACACGTCTAGTAACCATAATCACTAACATCACTAATATCATCCATAGCTATCATAATCACGAGCATTAATTGTATTTAGAATTACACCATATCCTTTACAAGATAGATATTCCATTAGGTTGTTAGTAGGTTGGATATGCAAATAATTATCATAGTAGTTCTACAATGGTTTGGAAGGCACAAGTAAACCTCATAAGATACGGGGAGCCCTAAGTTGAATGACTTGGGTATATAATATACACATAAGAGTTAGTCATGGTTGGATGACATGGATTTGTCTCATACAACGTAGTGGGTTCTACTTCCAAGTGGTACTACAAGCAGATGGGTCCACACATAAACATTACGGTGGGTCCCAACAAGTAGATAAAATAGGTAACTTACATACATCAAGGTAGTACAAGGAAGAACAATTCAGATGCACAAGGAACACGTCAGCGGGCTCCATGATCAAACTGCTTGGTTGGTAAAACAATTGAACAGTGCGGATAAAATACGTATATTGAGTGGGTTCACAAGTGTTCGGAAGTTATACATTCAATTAACACTATTTCATACGTCTAACTTATTTAGGAATTGGATCTATGTCATTTTGAAATCATATTCTAGAATTATCTAGCTTAATGTATAAATGGTGAAATATGCAATACGTACATCAAGGTAGGGTCCATAATCAATCTGACACACGTCCTAAGTTCACATACCTAAGAGTTTACACCATCAGCATAGTGCACGAGTCTAAGTAATCACATAATTCTCATATGCCCACATGGTCTTATGGTCACTCTATTATCAGAAGTCCATATAGTTGAGTGGCCACATAAATATCACTGTACTTGCCATAATAAAGGATTTAAGGTCACATGGTTACTTATGTTTTTACTACACTATAACTCATACATATATGGACAACCACTTTATTAAGCTCCCACATAGTCAGGTTGTCGATGTGATAATTTCACTTGGTTGAGTCGACATATAATTAGTATCATGGTCTAGTGACCGCATCTCAAAGCATCCAAGGCACAATCACAAGCATACCGACCATATCTGGTTACACTAACTCCTAAACTATAACCGCCCAATACTTCATATGGAGAATAACTCAGATTTGGTGTCACATGATCAAGAGGCCAAGAACTAGCTTCGATCACATCAGATATAGTTTAACAGTCCCCGCATTTGCCTCACCTATGAGCATAATGTAAGGGTTGTATTTATGTCGCATGACACCAAATTGAGGGCCACTCCATTATCAAGTTGTATAATTCATCACATATCGTAATTCTCATGACTAAGAAAATTTGCACGTACAACCCGATTGTTCATGGTTTAGGTGACTATGACTATGCCCATAAGCCTGTGCTCATGTCATTGGGTGGTTACCAATGCCACCTGATTTCATGCTGTTGGTTGGCCTTGTGTGCATTTCGCAATCATACAGTTAGATGACTACATATACTCCACAATTGCATATGATTAGGTAGCCATACATACGTCACATGCCCACATGATTAAGGGGTCAAACACCTATATCATATCCTCACACCACTAGAGTCTACATATTTGTTATAATTGAACATGTACATGTTTATGGGTTTAAACACATGTCATACGATCCTACTACTTAGGGCCACACTTTAACCAAAGTACCAAGTGGTGAAGGGTTGTGCACTCATTATATAATTAGGTAATCTAGGGCAGCAACACAATACAACCTATATCACATGCTAAGTGGTGAAGGGCTATACACACAACACAATTTCACATGATTCAAAATAGCATACATTCAACACATGGAGATCACAAACTCTTGTTGAAGAGGGCCAATGGTTGGCCCAACAAAGGCTACCACTGATGGGCCCACATGGCATTCACTCAAAATAGGCCTTAACATTCTTGGACCCACACATCAATGGAATTCACAATGGGTTCTATGTGGTGGAGCTCATGGGGCTTTCCCATGAGGTTAAGTTATGTGTGACCCACTTAAGACTTGGGTCTACTTTGATTTTAGTCCAAATCCTAAAATGATATGAGGAAGTGGATGGTCTGCGTGGATTAAATAGATACACCATAGTGGTCTTAGGTTGGATTCAATGGTTAGGCATTCATTCTCATAACCTTGTATTGTATGGTCTATTTCAGGTCGGATTGACTAATATTTGGGACAATGGCCTAAAGGGAACTCAGTATATGGGCTGGATGGGTTGAATATCTAATACATCATCAGGATGGCCCATAATAAAATTTCAGTGATGAGAGTTCAATTTGTATTATTTCAGAATGTACGACTATCTAATCATTGGATGGGCCTGAGTCTTGGTGACATACTGTCAAAAAGATTGATAAAATAGATAAACAGTGAGGATCTTAAATATATATCATGTCATAGCCATGGTGGATTAAGTGGCATAACACCTACATTAAAGTGGGCCATACCACACACAAGTTGAGAGGGTTACCCTCCATTAAATATTCATAATCATTTGTTGGGCCCACAGAGATGTGGTTCATAAATCCATCCCATTCATTATGTGTGTCCCACTTAATTGAGGGGTCAGACCAAGTTTCAGATACTTCCAAATTTCAAGTGGACCTAGTAAGAGATTTTATATACTTGAGCTTCAAGTTGTACGAACGGTTCAAGGAGATTAAAGCTACATGGGTCCCAAAGTGATGTATTTATTATACCTACACCGTTCATCTATTTTTAGAGATCATTTTAGAATATTATCAAAAAATGAATCATATCTAAACATTATCTGGACCTCATCTCAAATAGCAGTGAAGATAATGATTCCACTGTTAAGCCATTCACAAGACCCACCATAACATTTATTTTCCATCCAATCTGTTCAGAAGGTCACAAAGACCTGGATTAAGAGGGAAAAAAAAAATTTCATATTGGTCCAAAACTTCTATGACCCAAAAAGGGTTCTAATGGTAGACATTCAATCCCCTGCTGCTTTTGTAGTGTGGACCACTTGATAGATAGATATATTTTATTTTATTTTATATTTTATTTTATATATTTTTTATTTTGTTTTATTTGATTTTTCTAAAGCCTTGAGACAAGTTTGCCAAATAGATGGCGGTTTGGATATAACACATACCTCATGATCAAACCCACAAATCTTGATTTATCCAGCTTTAAATATTATTATTATCATTTTTTATGGTGTGGGCCACTTAAGTTCCATGTATGGCTGATTTTTGGGGATGACCCATTTTTAAAGGAGACCCATCAAATGCACGGTGTAGATGTTCGAAATACATCACAGTGGGACTTGTAGTGGGGTCCATCATCCCTGCCTGTTGGGGTGCTGGGACGCTGCTTGCTGCATCGTCTAGAGACGCTGGTAGCAACAGCGTCACCCCCCCTTATTATTATTATTATTATTATTTTAGTTTTTTTTATTTTCTTGTGGTATTTCATAGGTGGGGCCTACATCATGACGATCCATCCATCTGTTGGATTGTATGGCCCGGGACAGATCTAACAAGCCCAATAATCAACATTTTTTGACGTACAGAAACATCACTGTGGGCCCTAACAGGTTATCACTATTAAAATAGTCTTTTTGGTGGTATCGCCTACCAGAGATTTAGTTTGGTTTCATTTTTCAGCCCAACGCCTAAAATGAGTTGGGAAATTGAATGGATGGCATGGATTAAATACATACATTATGGGTGGGGCCCATTGTGGGCCCACAGCCCCAACCCCTTTTTATTAAAAGCAGCTGGATGCTGCTTGCTGCAGCGTCCTCTGGACGCTGGCAGCAATCAACGTCCACTCTCTTTTATTTATTTATTTATTTATTTAAATGTGGTGTGTGTGTGTGTGTGTGTGTGTGTGTGTGTGTGTGTGTGTGTGAGTATGTGGCCAGCCCAATGGGCCACACTTTGAACGGTTTGGATGGCCTACAATATTTTGGTGGGGCCCGCTCTCAATGGGTTCGACATAAAGTCTATAATAAATTATTTTTATTATTATTCTTTTTATATGTATTCTCCCATGAATCTACACCATTAATCACATCATTATCATCATATCATCACCACTATTAATCATCATTTTATATGTATTCTCATATGCATCCACACCATTGATCACGTTATTATCATCAAATCATCACCACTATTAATCATCTAAATAATCAAAAAGAAAATAAACCATAAGAGTGGAGGGGGTACCTAGATGGATTAGATGGATGGGATTGATGGAGTTGATGGCCCACCAAGATCACTCCTCTCTCTCTCTCTTATGTAGAAAAATGGTGAAATTCTAAGGGATGGAGGGGTATTTGTAGAGAAATAGATAAAAATTTGGTTAGGTTAGGCTAATGTGATTAATGTTAGCTTAGGCTAGGATTATGAAAATTAATTCATGATTAGTAATTAATGGTAGATTAAAGGGGCATGGGATGGCATGGTGTGATGATGTCATGCATAGGGTATGGTATGGAGAGAAGTTAACTTTGGGGAGCACATGAGGGAGGGATGGCATGGGAGGGTGACATCACACACATGGGGAGAAATTCTCTCACCCATGTATGGCATGTGCATGTGTGCATGGCATGTGTTGTGCACATGTGTGGAATGGAGTATATGGCGCTATGCGCACATGATACACTAATGATTCTTCGTGGCGATTTCCTGACCATCTTGCAGAGTTCACATACGATACGATTTCTAGGTGGTCTAGAATTTATATGTCGATTTTTCTAGCCATCTTGCGATGTTCAGTCGTACCATAATTTTCAGGTGGAGCGGTTGTTCGCTTAGCGATTTCCTAGCCATCTTGAGGTGTTCACGTACGATATGATTTTCAGGTGGTCTAGTGTTTGTATGTTGCTTATCTCTTCATCTTACGGTGTTCAGTCGTACCATGATTTTTGGGTGGAGCAGGTGTTCGTTTAGCGATTTCCTAGCCATCTTATGGTGTTCACATACGATATGATTTTCAGGTGAAGTAGACGTTGTGCGTTGTTCTCTCTTCATTTGTGGAGTTCATTTGTACCATGATTTCCGGGTGGAGCCGGTGTTCGCTTAGCGATTTCCTAACCATCTTGCGGAGTTCACATAAGATATGATTCCTGAGTGAAGTAGAGGTTTAAAGGTTGATTTTCTATTCACCTTATGGATATCACTTGTACCATGATTTTCGGGTGGAGTGGGTATCCGCTTAGCGATTTCCTAGCCACCTTGCAGTGTTCACGTACAATGTGATTTTCAGGTGTAATAGAAAGTTGTATGGTTGATTATTTGAGTACCTGAACATATATCCTTATATTGAGATTGCTATTATGTTAGCTTATGATGAGATTCTGTTGACTAGCTTGATTTTTGAGTGTATGATCATGATTATGAAATGTCCTGCTTAAGATATCCATTTTCATGACTTACGAGCTGTATTGGATTATGAATGATGAGTGTGCAATCTTAGAGGGTGTTCTTCACTGTGATAGCCATTGACGTTATCAAACCGTAACCGTTGATGCAGGTGTATAGCAAGCCGATGCGGTTCACAAGATTGCTATAGGATTTCACATCCCAACATTGTTGTAATTTATTTTATTACATATTTAATATTATTTCATTTTGTAATTGTAAGAATGAGGGCATTGGTTTGTATAAGTCATTATGGGCAGCTTCTTGTATATTCTAAATGTAAATGAAATTTTCCTTTATGTTGATTTGTCCACTCTACGCTCATCTACTTACTCTGAATGAATAAAAAAATGTGTACTCGAATTTGACTACCCTTTAAGGTTAGCACTCAGGTTTTTAGGAAATAGGTCATATACTTGGGTCCTGAAAACACGGGGTGTTACAGTTGGTATCAGAGCATAGTTTAGACAAACTTGGCATTGGGAAATGATCTTATACAAGCCCTAAATGTCTCAGTTAGGACATTTGAAATTAGAAATTTGAACTTAGGCGAATCTCCCTCAGACTTAGGAAAATGGTTGAGAATGTAGAAACATGAACCTAGGTTCCCTCAGAAATTGCTATGATTGTTATTTGAATTGATGTGAAAGTCCCCTACAAATAGAAGAAATTGAGGATATAGAGACCCAAAACCTTAGGTCCCTTAGATAATTATTTGGATAACTATAGCACCTAGAAACGATCTTAGATTCCCTTGAAGATATAGATACTCAATGTTTTAGGTTCCTTTGAAATTTTTAGGTTAATCGATTGTACTTAGAAACTATTAAAATAGTCATTTGAACTTATGAAAAGTTTCATTCAAAGGTTTTTAGAACATAGATATTTCAAACTATAAGCCCCTTAAAACTTCTAGGATAGACCCTTGAGCTTTCACTCATGAAGGAAACTCTTAGAATTGGGAGGAAGTGAAAATCTAGAAACTGGTTTCCTTAGAAGTGACTTGGATGGCAATCCAAACTCATATGAAATTTCATCCAAGTTAAGGACGAGCTAAGAACATAGATATTCAAAACCTTAGCCCTTTGAAATTCTTAGGATGAGTCATTTGAACTCAAGGATAAGGACTTTGGTTCTCATGAAAATTGTCAAAACGACCATTCGAACTTAGAAACAAGAACTTTAGTTCCCTTATAAACTGCAACATGGTTGTTCGAACTTAAAAATTAATTATGTGAATATCTACTATGATGTACTTAAGACTACATAAGGACATTCCTTATACTTAGCTTTCAAAAAAAAAAAAAAAAACACCTTGGTTCTCTTGTAAACTATCAGGGTAGTTATCTGAACTTAGAAGCTAAACCTAGGTAAGTTGGAGATCGAATGCCCACTTAGAAGTACAAAGGATTGGCCAAGAACGCTTCCTATAATTGACTTCTAAAGAAAAATTTTCTAGAAATCTAGGATTGGAATTTTCCTAAAACTTCATTAATTAGAAGTAACACTGTCATACATTCAGCATATGAAGTAGACTCAGTCATCATAGTAAGGTCCTTACCCACCATATTGTACAAACATAGGAACCCCATGAGTCTAAGATGATCATATTAAGAATCGCAATTTGATTTCCCTAGCACACCTCATTAGATAGAAGTGATGACTTTCATAAATTTCAGGCACTCTCATTGTCAATTCAGAAGAACGCATGATATTTCCCTAAAGTCTAGAACAATCGGGGTCACAGACTAACATAATCATACTTAAGTGAAGTGTACGCGGTTTGATTCAAATTCTAAATCCTAGAAAATTCTAACAATCTCAATGCTCTGATCAAGTAGAAGGTCGAGATCCACTAGGATTAGGAATGGATACCAAGGAACTCACTGCCCTGATCAGGCAGAAGGTCATTGTATCAGGCTCAGACCAACCATAATTGTCCGTACAGGTTAACCCGAACATTGAAAGCATAAACCACTATTCTTATCCTTCTTTTAGATGATGTGGAACAATCATTGTAAATTTCAAACATACACACACTCACATGAATATAGAATAGTAGTAAAAACTTCATTACCTCCTGTGAGCAAACCGTAGATCTAAATCGATGTTAGAGGAAATTGGGATGAGCATGATCGAATCTCGTGGGTGAGATTTTTCTTTAAGGGGGGTAGATTGTAACAACCCCAGTCCTAACAGTTGATCATGAACGCTTAGAGACACACACAAAAAAATAAATAAAAAATCAGATTGTCTTCATCACATTTGTAGAGGTATTGAATTTCAGGGATGAAATTCTCTTTAAGGGGGGTAGATTGTAACACCCAGTACTTTTCAGTACTTGGGTGTTACCATGAAAACCTGAGTTAGTATAAATACAATCCCGATTTATGTAAGCATTCACACTCTGGCCTAAATCTAATCATCGAGATGGTGGAGCAACTACAAGATTCTCAAGATCTACCGTCTACTGCATCATTGATGACCTAGCAATCAATCCACACCTAAAACCGCACGATCTAGTTTAAGTCTGACCACTTGAAGAATGTGAACCAACATATCAAAGCATACATCACTAGTTTCGGGGCCCAAATCAATAGATCCATTGATCATTGAGTCTAGGTAATTTGATTAGGTGAGTCAGCCAATAGACTACACCATTGGAACATCTGCGTATACATTTAACCAGCAGATTTCAGTTCAACAATCCATAGGACCCTTTAGGGTTAGGTTTAGTCACATTTAATAACGATCCGACTGTTAAATCATTCAAGATGACCACTTAGACATGTGAATGGGTAGATATGGCCCACCTAAACTATGGATCTGCCTAACCTTTGGTCAGGTGTTGTACCTGGACCTATGAAGTCGAATGATTGGGCTAGACTTTGAGTAGACATCTTGGTGGGCCACTATCGACCAGTGATGAAGCAATCCAGCCATTCAAGTTCATCGTGTGCCCAATTGGGATATAGGATTGACGAACCATAGATGCATTTGACAAATTCCCTCTAAATTGAACTATAGACCGTTGTAACCGTTGATGATCCCATTCAGATATAATCTAACCATTGGATTAATAAAACCTATAACTAAGGACCTCGAATCGCAAAGTATTGTCCACCTGAATTTCGGATCTGCCCAAACTTTGGATTAATGGCCTATTAGGACTAATAGAGACTGGTCAATGGAATGGATCCATCAAAAGGATCATGGTGGGACCCACAACATGGAAAATTAAAATTAATAATAATAAAATGGAATTGTAATAATAAATGGTTCATGAGAGAGTAATAGTGTAAAAATTAATATTAATATTAGTATTTGGGTTAGTAATCTATTAAATGGTCTTACAAAGGATCCCTTGGACTTTTTTTTACCCATTGGCGTTCAGTTTCGGAATCATCCGACCATCAGATTGGTGGGAATCAACAAATAGGACCGGAATCCATTTGTGGGGCCCACTTGAAACTTTAGATCTACCTGGTATTTGGCCAAAGGCCCTAAGTGAACTCGTAGGAACGAATGGATGGTGTGGATCAGGAAAAGCAGTTCCTGTGGACCCCACCTAGCAAAGCATGTGTACACCAGTATGTGCACACGATGAGCACCGAGCTGGTGGACTCGGTCAGCTGGCGCTGACCCGAAACTCCTCAAAACAGAAGGATTTCCCTCTGTTTTCGCATTTCAAACACCAGACGTATGCACATCTGTAGATTTGATCAGCGGCCCACCTCCACTACCCATTTTCATGATCTAAACAGTCCATCTGACACAGACTTTTCTACTAACCAAAACCCAGTGGGTCTCGCTTGTAGATACGAACATCTGTGCACACAAACATCGGCAAAGAGAAGTTGTGTGCAACCAAACTTTCCAAAAATGGAAATCGTCCTTGCAGACCAGCTGCCACGATCCATGTGAGGGGTCTTCAGCTGATCTCGGCCATCCGTTTAAGAGGATCTCCTCCGTCCAATGCGAGTGGTTTAGGCATTGCAAACAAAACCACGACTGGTTTTCCCCTACCCATGGTATTTGAAACAGCTTCAGTTAGAACAAATCCAGACCCTATATCTTCGATCTAACGGCTCTAGGAGATCCAGGGCTTATAATAAAGGAATGAAAACCTAAACGCCACGCCACGATTTCACGCATTTGCGGCCGCACCTCCAAAAACTCAGCCGTCTTCCTCACCGTTTGAACCCACAGTCGAAACTTACATGGAGCTTCATTTTTCCTCTTCCACAAGCATCGTGTGGAAGAACTAGATGCTCCAGTATCATCGGTTCAAAGGAAATAGCCTTCGTGGGAAGACTGCCATTGAAGTCGAAGCTTCTTCCCCGAGAGCACAAGTTCCGCCCTACTGTTGTCACAACCCGCGCGGAGACAACTCATTGAGTCATACTGCTGAGCATGGTTTGGACAGAAATACAGTGGTAGAAAAGAGGGGAAAAGAAAAAAAAAAAAAAAAAGACGAGGGAGAAGTATTGAGAGAGCAAGTTGGGTAGCATATAGTCAACTCAGTTCGAGAAGAAGAGGTTGCCGCCGCTACTGTTGCTGACTGCTACCATTGCTGCTGCTCGAGTTGGCGCTGCTAGCCAGCTTTTCTGTTGAAGTTGCAGCAGAAAAAAATAAATAGAGAGAAGAAGAGAGGAAGAAAAGAAAGTAAGGAGAAAGAGAAAAAGAAAACGAGAGGGGGAGAGGAGAATCGGTGGTGACTGTTGCACCGGTCCATCTCTGCCGAGTCCAATGCGACTCAGCCTCAGTTTTGGTCCAGGATCTTGCTGGACGTCCGAGCAAGATGAAAAGAAAGGGAGGAAGAAAGGAATAAAGGAAAAAAAAAAAAAAAAAAAAAGAAGAAAAGAGGGAGAGAAGGCAGCTTGGGGCTGCGTCCAGTTAGAATCGAGTCGACTCGGTTGGGACCGAGTCTAACTCGGCTGAGCTAGGCATGGATCTGATCTAGGTTAGCTGGGGTTCCAGCAAGGAAAAAGAAAAAGAGGAAAAGAGGGAGAGAGGGAGTGAGAGAAAGAAGAAAGTGAAGAAAGGAAGAAAGGAGTGTGGTCATTTACGTTGAGAAGGATAAACCGTTTCGAGCCGGTCTAGATCCAAATTGACTTGGACTTTCGGTAAGCAAGCTCTACTCTTTCTAGAATGTTCATTATGACCAATTAGTGACTAATTTAGGATTTGAGATTACACATTTTCTTGGATTTAAATTACGCTTTAGCTTGTCTAGTTGTGCCAACTTGAATCTAACCCGGATACACATTAGGAACCTTAATTATTTAGGCGTATTTGAATCCATTCTACTCTAACCATTGACAAGTGATATTTTAGGTTCATCGAGTATTTTGAGTCCTTTAATGATCTCTAACCAAACAAGAAATAAATCTACTCTCTAAGGTGAGGACTCACCCTTTGAGCTTCCCACTTAATTTCATCAATCTGGAGATAGATGATGGCATGATTCCTCTAATTGAATTATTTACTTTACTATTGAATAAGCTAAATTGTTGTGTTAGATGGTAGACATCTCTCTTTAATTATAGCATGCATAAATGATTTGGTGATAACATGTTATCTTTAGTCATACATTGTAAATTAACTGTATGTCTGTCGTTTTTGATTGAGTGATGTAATGAATGAGACCTGTCATGAACTTACCATTTGCAGTCCATATTCGACTTACGCGACTTGGATCGCCAATCCTTACATGTCTTGGACCGCATATTTACCCTACGTGGCTTGGATCATTTATTTGTCCTTCATGGCTTTGATGGGTTGTTGGTGTCTGTTTGTGGCTTGATTGTTATATTCACATATCTTATTGTTTCCTAGCCATCTTACGGTGTTTGGTCGTATTGTGATTTTCGGGTGGAGCGGGCATTCGCTTGGCAATTTCCTAGCCATGTTGCGGAGTTCACATACGATACGATTTTCGGGTGGTCTAGAGTTTATATGTTGGTTTTTCTAGCCATCTTGCTGTGTTCAATCGTACCATGATTTTCGGGTGGAGCAGGTGTTCGCTTAGCGATTTCCTAGCCATCTGAAGGTGTTCACGTACGATATGATTTCTGGGTGATCTAGAGTTTGTATGTTACTTGTCTCTTTATCTTACGGTGTTTAGTCGTACCATGATTTTCGGGTGGAGCAGGTGTTCGCTTAGTGATTTCCTAGCCATCTTACAGTGTTCACGTACAATATGATTTCAAGGTGAAGTAGACGTTGTACGTTGTTCTCTCTTCATTTATGGAGTTCAGTCATACCATGATTTCCGGGTGGAGCGTGTGTTCGCTTAACGATTTTCTAACCATCTTGCAGAGTTCACATACGATATGATTCCCAAGTGAAGTAGAGGTTTAAAGGTTGATTTTCTATTCATCTTGTGGATTTCACTTGTACCATGATTTTCAGGTGGAGCGGGTGTTCGCTTAGCAATTTCCTAGCCATCTTACGGTGTTCACGTACAATGTGATTTTCGGGTATAATAAAAAGTCGTATGGTTGATTATTTGAGTACCTGAACATATATCCCTATATTGCGATTGCTATTATGTTTACTTATGATGAGATTCTGTTGACTGGCTTGATTTTTGAGTGTATGATCATGATTATGAAATGTCCTGTTTAAGATATCCATTTTCATGACTTGCGAGCTGTATTGGATTATGAATGATGAGTGTGCAATCTTAGAGGGTGTTCCTCACTGCATTAACCATTGACGCTATCAAACCGTAACAGTTGATGCAGGTGTAGAGAAAGCCAATGCAGTTCATAAGATTGTTATAGGATTTCACATCCCAAGATTGTTGTAATTTATTTTATTTCACATGTAATATTATTTAATTTTGTAATTGTAAGAATGAGGGCATTGGTTTGTATAAGTCATTATGAGCAGCTTCTTGTATATTCCAAATGTAAATGAAATTTTCCTTTATACTGATTTGTCCACTCTACGCTCATCTGCGTACTCTGAATGAATTAAAAAAATGTGTACTCGAATTTGACCACCTTTTAAGGTTAACACTCGGGTCCTGAAAACACGAGGTGTTACATAAGTATAGTCTCTACGTTCTCAACTAGGGAATCTTGCTTTAATTAAGTTCTCAAACCAGGAATCCTAGATTCATGTCTCTAGATTCATACAAATCAGGGATACTGTAATGACCCGGAAAATTTCGTGCTAAGACCCGAGTACTACCTCTATTTTCCTTAGAAGTTATTTGTGGGTTTTTTAGCGCTAAACTCCATTCCTTGTGAAATTAGCATCAATCACTTTAAATTTGATCTGCAAGACTCAAAACTTGTAGTATCGTTAGCGCTATGTTACTCTGAAATCTGGGATTCAACGCTAAATCCAGTTGCTCTTAGGAATTTTTAGAAGCTTTGGATCGGACCTGGACCGCGCGTCGAAAGTCCGCTAGCGATGATCTTAGACAATTATGGTCATCATGTTGGACTTGACCATCACCTCAAAAATTAAGTCCAGATGATGTCCTAGGTCGATTTGATTGAGTCCAGAGTAAAGAGTGTGAGAACGGTGAGAAATTAAATATGATTTTTGAAATCTGAGTCGTGTCGCTTGCGTGACGATTTTTAGCAATCTGACTGTTGGATTCTGACCCAATTTCACCCTCGGATCAGGGAAGATGGCCCAGGCATGTCATAATGCTTGTGGACCTAATCGAGTTTCGGTGACCATTGAATTGAGTGTGGTCCGCCACGGCAGATCTGTAAATCCGATCGGTACGAAAACTCAGCCTGACCTAGATCCATGGTCAGTGAGCTTAAGTCTGACCATACGTGGAGAAAGGACCACCGAAAGTGCTTCGTTGGATCGAGAGAGGCCTGATTTGGTTATAACCTAAGTATACCTTGGCCCTGGGGCTATTTTCATCAATGTTAGGCCTATATAAAGACCTTAAAACCCTCACTCTCTATGCCATACGAATTTCCTAAACCCTAGCTAAGAGAGAGAGAGAGAGGAAAAGAGAGAGAAAGTGAGAGAGAAGTTGGTGAATCATCTTAAGATTATTTCCTGTTACTCTACATCCTTAAACCATCACTTTTGAATCGTTATTCCGGCGATTCTAAGTTCCTTCTTGGGTAAGTTAATCTAATCCTAATCTTTTTAGAGCTTAGAATAGTCTATGTGTTGATGTAGCTCATTTCTATTCTTGCCTTAGGTTATTTAGTCGCCGTTGACGAAGACATATCGTCTGAATCAGTTCGGTGGATTTTTTCTGGTTTAAGGTGCGGACTATATTCGTATAGGTTATGATTTTCAAGGCTTTCAATGTCAGTTAATGGTTTATTCTTGTTGTCGGTGCAATTTCACATGCCAAATGCTATGTTTATTTTGCATTCCTGATATGTATGTGTTTTATTGAGATTTGTGTATTCTATGTATATGTAGGAAGTATCGTATACGTATAAAATATGAACATGTGTTTGCCATGATTATTTGTCGTGTAGTTGTGCTAATTGTATGTGTGTCAACTCCTTGGCAAAAGGAATTGTCCAAATGCTTGTATTCTAACATACGTCATGTATGTTGAACTATGTAGTCTAAGTGTTTGTAGAAATGTCTGAATGGTTTAAAGTGCAATATATTATCCTATTTGCGGGCGTTGAGAAGCGATTCTCAACTCTCCTATTGGTGTGTATGATTTCCTACATGCAAGTCACATTCTTTGTTGTTTAACTTCAAGTATTACTTATGTGTAAATCCATGTTAAGTTAATATTCTTCAAATGCTCACATACTACATGATTTGAATTGTTGTTCCATTACTGTTCTAAATTGTATATGTGTATTTGTTATAATGAAATGTGTTTGGGACTATGAAATAGTCCAGGAAATTGGTAATCGGCCTTGAGTTCGTGGCTGAGGTTGCTTTCGCCACGAAGGACGTGATTTGACAAACCCGAGTCATATTAGAGTTGTCGGCAGTGGTTTGGCCACACGGAGTGTTTGCACACTCTATGCCATTCAACCCAACGTGCTAATCGAGTTCGTCAAGTAACCCGATTGTTCGATGTATGTTCACCATGTATGGACGCTATTGTTTGAATCTAGGGTACCAAACTTACCAATGAAATCCTGTTAACCGTTGCACCTTGATCCGCTAAGACTCATGAGCCAGACATGGTGGTATGGGACACCGTGGTCGAGCTGTCGGCCTACGCTGGGGTGACGAGCCTCCCCGTAGTGACCAGTGAGCACACCAGACTCGTGAGCCGATCATGGTGGTATGGGACACTATATTTGTGCTGTCGGCCTACATTGATTGGTGAAGAGCCCTTTATAGTGACCTTGAGCATACCTGGATACTGTTTTAGGGCGACGAGCCTTAGAGTAGTAACGAAGGTATGATAGGCGTGCACTGATTGGTGATGAACCCTTTACAGCGACCTAAAACCATATGATCGTATGAGATGGCCTAGGACTGACGACCCTAGAATGGATCACTGTGTGGAAATTCATATGAGGAAGGTACCTTAGCTTCCCAATCCTGCTGTATGAAAAGGACTAATAATAACTTGGTAATCATGTTCATGCACCACATTTGCATGTGCATGGAAGTCGTTGGCACTGTGGGAGGATGTCATGCGTAACGTAAGATGAAGACGCTGAGGGAGTAAGGCGAGGGCATGCATCATGTATACATACATCCTTGCACTAACAAGAGTAATTAGGACATGTTTGATTGTTCTGCTTTATCATTACTGCTTGATTGAATTGATAACATGTTAACCTTTGCTTTATTGTTCCACTGAGTTGATCACTCACTCCCACGTTTTGGGGCGGTGTTTAAATACTAACTAGACTCTATCTTACATGCAGATCTTGACGCGACCCCTGAGGCAGAGCAGAAGTTCGAGGATGATGAGGCCGCATTTTCTTTTATGCAGTTCTCAGGCGGGTTCTTGTGAGCCATGTCCTGATGTGATGGAATTTTCGTTTTTCTGTTGGATTAGATAATGTCATTTGATGCTTATATTTTTGATAGCAACACTTGTAAGTATGACCTGGCATGTATACATATTTCAGGGACTTGCACATGTACACATATGTTTCTTTAAGTCTTCCGCTTGCGTCTTTCACTTATCCCTGGATTATGTTTACAGTTTGGCTTAATCTATTCCATGTTTTATGTACTCTTACAAACAACATACATCCATAATTAAATATGTTGCATAAGTGATGTTTTGAAACTCGGGAGCTGAGTTATGCTCGACCCCCGAATTTCAGGGCGTTACAAGTTGGTATCAGAGCATGAAATGGATTAAACCGGACCTGGGTTATGGTCACACACCACAGGCTGTCGCCACCTTAGTGTAGGAGGGTGCGAGTTTATTGTAGAATATGTGTATGTGTTTCCGTTGCTTCTATCGGCGAAAGTTTACTGAAAACGATCACCGAGATCGAGTCTGTGCGCACTCCCGATCACACACAGCAATCCAAAATCTCTTCTAGACCGTCCATTGACGAGTTTAGATGATTTATCTTCCCATCTCAGCCCTTAAAATGTCTGTAAACCTATGTTTGTATCAGATTTTAACCCGAGTGGCCCGATATGCGTCGAATCGGACTGAGGGCCCGATTGGGGCAATTCCACGGGGACCCAGAGGGGGACCCACATCATTTTGGAGCTAAGGGGCCAGGAGGACCTCGCCCAAACGGCGAGTCATCGCCGGACTGTCCAGAGACCGGCGATGACCTCGTCGGTTCGGTGAGCCCTCGCCTCCCAACGGGCCGGCTCGGGCTGACGCCGTTGGGGCCTAGTGTGGCCCATTCCTCCATGGTTGGTTGATTAAAGCACCTCCCAAACCCTCTCTCCTTCATAAAATACCCTCCCAAGCTTTCCTTTTCTTCAAGTCTCTCTCAAAACTCGACCAAAATCCCTCCCCAATTTCCTTCTTCTTCCATTTTCGTGCACACCCATCCAACCCATCTCAAAAATCCATCCCCATTGCTATTTTCACTCCCTTTTCTTCTCATTTGAGCTCTCAAATCCTTCTTTGGGATCTCAAGTGTGTGGAAGCTTCACCATTTTTTCCATTTCTCCCTTTTCTCTCATTTTTCATGGCCTTATTTGAGTTTGTCACGGCCATATTTTTCATCTCCACCTTTCTCTCTTTGATGGGAAAGAAGAGAGCACCCGTGGATGAAGCCGGGCCTAGTCGCCCAACCCGTGCATGGAGGCCAAGAGGTACCGCGCGAGCAAGACCGCCACCCGTGAGTTTCAGACCAAGCGGGACCTTGATCCTCAAGCTCCCATTGGAAGAACCTTGTTGGTGAAGCTATCTCATGGAGTCTATGAAGGCTGTAGGGTCCTTTTTAAGGCTCATGTAAATCCACGGTTATTTGGCGAGTTTCTCTTGTTGGAGTGCTTGGAAGGGCTGGTTGGTGTCCCTTGTTTGAGGGAGAATATCGCGCCAATGCGAGTACTGTTCGAGCTTTTTATGCCATCATTCGTGATCCTTCGTTGGAGCCTCTGCAGTTCAAGATCCCTTATGGAAGCGGTCGGGAGGCCACGGTCAATGTCGCTTTGATATCTCCACTCCTGAATGTATCGCTTGGTGAGGTGCATGCCAGTGAGAAGAATTTGAGCAGTGCACGCGAGAGGGATCGCCGCACGCGGCTCCTGTGTGGTCGTCTGGTCGAATGGCAGCTTAATCGAAGTCTTCTAGCTACCAACATGACGGACGACTTTCGCTTGCTTCACCACATGTGCACATTCAATTATATCTAAGGTGGAGAACCGCAACGAGTGTACGCGCCTGATGGTAGATTTTCTATATCAGGTGGGGCAAGGAGAGAAGTTATGTGTGCCAACGTATATCTTGCGTCAGATTATCCTTATCGCTCGTTTGAATGGGAGGACCGAATCACTCCCATTTAGCCGACTCATTTGTAAGCTCGCACATGAGTTTGGCTTCAAGCTTAGGGCAGAAAAGTCGGTACCTGTTCGCTACATTAATGAGACGACCCTAAATCAGATGGATATTGGGCCTCGTTGGCGACAAGCCTCAGAAAGTGAGGATGAGACAGAGAGCGATGAGGAAGAGAGTTATGGCGAGGGTGGAGCTGAGATTGAAGAAGAAAAGGACGAGGAAGAGGTAGAGGCCCAGGATACGAGTGAGAGTTCTCCTCTTATGACACCAAAGCAGAGCGCAGATCAGGCTGCCAGGGATGCCCGTATCGCTCGGCTTGAGGAGGGTCAGGCTATTCTACGCCAAGATATCTTGGATCTTCGAGGCTTGTGAAGCATAAGTTTAAGAAGGTGACTCGAACTCTGAAGTCTATCCTGTGTTGTTTACAGGATAAGGCTGCCCCGCTTCCATCTCCTAATTCTGATGAGTAGTTGTAGTTATTGTTGTCCTTTGCTTTATTTTGTTGTTTGCCGTTGTTGGCATAGTAGTTGGAAGTTGTTTGTTGTTTGCAGCTTTAGATGTTTTAGCTTACATGCTTTCTCTGTCGCGATTCATGTAATGCTGCACTTCTTGTATTGTGACAATTTTGTTAAATGAAATGCATGTTGTTTATCGTTGAAGTTGTGCTGTGAATGCTGTGTGGGTGGATTATGTGGATGTTGAATCTTATAGGTTGTATCCTCTGTTGAATGTAGGGTATGCCTCCTAAGGGTTCGAAGACTTCGGCTCGTCTATCTTTGGTCGAGTCACTTGTTGGGGTTTCTTCCCTAAGCGATAGCCAGACGGATCCACAGTCGGGCCCGTCTCATACTGGTGCTGGGCCGACACCTGTGATTCCACCTATGGCTCCTCCAGTCATGCCTTCGGTTCCTGAGCCAAACCGTGCATCTGCGTCGATGCCGTATGCATCTTCGTCTGCTCCACCTCCTGATAGGTTTGAGCAGATGATGCTGTTGATGCAGTAGCAGCAGATACCAGCAGCAGCAGTTTCTGTCTTCCATGGCTGGCATCTTTGCTCAGTCGATGGGGGCGACTCCACCTACTTCACCTATGCACCCATCTGGGAGCGCTAGTGCGAGCGGCACATTTGAGCGATTCCAACGCTTATGACCTCCCACATTTGCGGGTTCTCATAGACCCGAGGAGGCCGAGTGCTGGATTGATCGCATCTCTAAGATACTGAGACCGCTACACTGTTCTGAGGTTGAGCAGGTCGAGCTTACCTCCTTCATGTTTGAGAAGGAGGCCAGTTTATGGTGGGACAGTGTTCTTCGCACTATTACGGAAGGGTATGAGTGGTTGCGGCTGGCGTTTGAGGCACGCTTCCATGAGAAGTATTTTTCGATTACGTACCGACACGAGAAGGAGAGTGAGTTCCTTCGCCTCCGTCAGGGAGGGATGTAGGTGACGGAGTATGAGAACCGGTTTACTGAGCTGGGTTGCTATGCTCCTTTGATTCTAAGTGATCAGCCGATGCGGTTGCGGCGTTTTTCTGAGGGGTTGAGGCCTGAGATCCGATCGAAAATGTGATGTGCTAGCATATCTTCCTATGCGGAGTTGGTGAGCATGTCTCTACGAGCTGAGCAGGACGGGGACAGGTCATCCCGTATGCGAGCACCTATGGTTCCCAGACCACGACCTGACTTTCAGAGTGCACCATTTCTCGGCAAGAGGCCATGGGCAGATTCTCCTCCGAGGCGTTCAGCGCCTCCCACTCAGCAGGTGCGAGCTGATTTTCGCAGTTCGTACTGTGGGAAAATGGGGCATTCGGATCGTACTTGCTTTTCACGTATGCGGGATAGTGGATTTACTCCACCGCAGAGGATCAGTCGTCCGATGCCTCAGGTTATATCACCTCCATCTCTTCGTTCAGCGCCAGTTCATCCATCCTTCGGACCTTCTATACCTAGCTTCAGGCCACCTCAGCGGCCCATGGTTCCTCCGCCGAATCGCCAGTAGCAGGCTCGAGTTCACGCGCTCTCAGCCGAAGCGCCTGTGGCTGACTTGGTGCCGAGATCCTTTGAGGTTACTGCTCACATCCAAGGTATTCCCGTTTCTATGTTGGTGGATATAGGGTCCACTACCTCTCTTATATCATATGCGGCAGTTAGGCGCCTGAGTTTGGGCACTGTTATTATGAAGGGAGTGACGCTCACTACCGCTACAGGGATCTCCTCTGCTATGAACAAGCATTGTATGGATTGTTTGATTGATCTAGGGAGTGGATCGATTCTTGTTGACCTTTTTGTTGCACCTCTTTACCATTACGATGTTATTATGGGTATGGATTGGCTCACGAGGATGCGGGCGGAGATTGATTGTGAACCTCGGTCGGTGACAATCCATGTACCTAAGGGCAAGACAGTCACTTTCCCAGTTCAGGTCAGTTACCATTTTCATCTGGGTTATTATACTTCTCTGTTGGAGAGTATGGCTGGATCGGCGTTTAAAAGCACGCCTGTAGTTCGGGAGTTTGAAGATGTGTTCGAGTTGATTCCTGGATTACCCCCTCAGCGCGAGATTGATTTTATTATCGATCTCATGCCTGGTGCGGCGCCCATTTCTTTGCCCACCTATCGTATGCCTCCGAGTGAAATGGAGGAATTGAGGAAGCAGATAGATGGCTTGTTGAATTTGGGTTTTATTCGGCCTAGTGTGTCTCCTTGGGGAGCACCTGTCCTGTTTGTTAAGAAGAAGGATCGTTCCTTACAACTATGTATTGATTATCGCAGGTTGAATCAGGTGACTATGAAGAACAAGTATCCTTTGCCTAAGATCGATGATTTATTTGATCAGTTGAAGGGGGCACGGTACTTTTTGAAGGTTGATCTGCAGTCAGGGTAACATCAGTTGCGCGTCAAGAATGAGGACGTGCAGAAGACCGCCTTCAGGACTAGTTTTGGCCATTATGAGTTCCTTGTGATGTCGTTCGGTCTTACGAACGCACCAGCCGTGTTCATGGATCTGATGAACAGGGTATTTCGGTCATTCTTGTTCCGATTCGTCATTGTCTTTATCCATGACATTTTGATATATTCTGTGAGTCGGGAAGAGCACGAGGAGCACTTAAGAGCGGTCTTGGATACTGTCAGGAAGAATCAGCTTTTTGCGCAGTTTAAGAAATATGATTTCTAGAAAAAGGAAGTCAAGTTCCTAGGACATGTGGTGTCCAAGGAAGGGATAGCTGTCGATCTTGCTAAGGTAGCTGCAGTTTAGGACTGGAAGCACCCCTGGTTCAGTTACTGAGGTGAGAAGCTTTCTGGGTCTAACAGGCTATTATCGACGCTTCATACGAGACTTCTCGAAGATAGCCAGACTGTTCTCTCAGTTGACATGGAAAGATTTGAAGTTTGCTTGAAATGAGAGGGCGGAGATAGCTTTTCAAGAGTTGAAGGACAAGTTGACGTCCGCCCCTGTGCTAGTATTGCCAGAGTAAGGGGTTAAGTATATGATATATACTGACGCCTCTCGCGTTGGTCTGGGTTGTGTCCTTATGCAGAAGGACAGGGTAATTGCATATACTTCGAGACAGTTGAGGAAACACGAAGAAAATTACCCTACACACGACCTGGAGTTGACAGCTGTCATTTTTGCATTAAAGCTCTGGAGACATTACCTCTACGGAGAGGAGTTCGAGCTCTTTTGCGACTACAAGAGCCTTAAGTATATTTTCACGCAGCGTGACTTGAATATGAGGCAACACCGATGGATGGAAACATTGAAAGACTTTAAGTTTGATGTTTCTTACCATCCGGGCAAGGCGAACCTTATGGCAGACGCGTTGAGTCACAAGAAGACTATAGAGTTTGCGGCTCTGCTAATGATAGCAGAATGGGACATGTTGGAGTTTGTGCGAGACTTTGAGCAGAAACTTATGGTGGAAGAGCCGTATGAGGTTATCGCACACATTCGTGTACAGCCCCTCATTGATGAGAGGATCGTTGCAGCTCAGGCAAATGATGAGCTTTTGGTGAACATGAGAGAGCGGGTTGGTACAGATGAGGACTCCGAGTGGAGTGTTAGTTCAGATGGGGGCCTACGATTTCATGGCTGGTTATGTCCCAGACATTCCTGACTTGAGACGGGAGGTTCTCGAGTCAGCCTATAATTCTAAGCTTACGATGCATCCTGGTAGAACGAAGATGTATCAGGATATGAGAAGATCTTATTGGTGGGACAACATGAAGGTTCACATTGCTGAGTTTGTATCTCGTTGTCTCATATGCCAGTAGGTCAAGGCAGAGCATGACCGACCTCCTGGGCTGCTTCAGCCCATGCCCATAGCAGAATGGAAGTGGGACTTCATCTCTATGGATTTTATTTCAGGGTTACCGAGAACGAGGAAGGGACATAACTCTATTTGGGTGATCGTCGACCGATTGACGAAGTCGGCTCATTTCTTACCGATTAGAGTCACAAACTCTGCAGACGAGTTGGCTAGATTGTACATCAAGGAGATTGTACGTCTGCATGGAGTTCCCTTGGAGATTGTGTCTGACAGAGACACGTGTTTCACATCTATCTTCTGGACTCGTATCCAGGAAGCGATGGGTGTGAAATTGAAATTTAGCACCGCATTTCATCCGCAGACAGACGGGCAGACGGAACGTGTGAATCAGATTCTGGAAGACATGTTGCGAGCTTGTGCTTTGGATTTCAAGGACAGTTGGGATGATTGTCTCCCTTATGCAGAGTTCGCGTATAATAATAGCTTCCAGGCGAGTATCGGCATGGCTCCCTACGAGGCATTGTATGGTCGCCCGTGTAGAGCACCGCATTGCTGGGCAGAAGTTGGCGAGCATAGTTTGATTGGTCCGGAGTTGGTGCAGGCGACTTCAGAGAAATTTGACATTATTCGACGTCGACTTCTGACAGCCCAGAGCAGGCAGAAGAGTTACGCTGATACGAGGCGGCGACCGTTTGAGTTTAAGGTTGGAGACCATGTATTTCTTAAGGTTTCCCCTATGAAGGGAGTTCTGCGGTTCGGTAAGAAGGGATGCTCACGCCGAGATTTATTGGTCCATTTCAAATTCTAGATCGAGTGGGAGCGGTAGCATACCACCCTGCTTTGCCCACACCAGTTGCGGGCATGCATAACGTATTTCATGTTTCTATGCTGAAGAAGTACGTTCCTGATCCTTCGCATGTTATCAGTTGGGAGCAGGTGTAGTTGAGCGAGGATGCCACATATATACTGCGACCGACGCGTATCCTAGACAGGAAGGAGAAGGTATTGCGTAGCAAGGTCATCCCTCTATTTTCCTTAGAAGTTATTTGTGGGTTTTTTAGCGCTAAACTCCATTGCTTGTGAAATTAGCATCAATCACTTTAAATTTGATCTGCAGGACTCAAAACTTGTAGTATCGTTAGCGCTATGTTACTCTGAAATCTGGGATTCAACACTAAATCTAGTTGCTCTTGAAAATTTTTAGAAGCTTTGGATCGGACCTGGACCGCACGTCGAAAGTCCGATAGCGATGATCTTAGACAATTATGGTCACCATGTTGGACTTGACCATCACCTCAAAAATTAAGTCCAGATGATGTCCTGGGTCGATTTGATTCAGTTCGGAGTAAAGAGTGTGAGAACGGTGAGAAATTAAATATGATTTTTGAAATCTGAGTCGTGTCGCTTGCGCGACGATTTTTAGCAATCTGACTGTTGGATTCTGACCCGAAAATTTTCGTGCTAAGACCTGAGTACTACCTCTATTTTCCTTAGAAGTTATTTGTGTGTTTTTTAGTGCTAAACTCCATTGCTTGTGAAATTAGCATCAATCACTTTAAATTTGATCTGCAGGACTCAAAACCTGCAGTATCGTTAGCTCTATGTTACTCTGAAATTTGGGATTCAACTCTAAATCCAGTTGCTCTTGGGAATTTTTAGAAGCTTTGGATCAGACCTGGACCGCGCGTCGAAAGTCCGATAGCAATGATCTTAGACAATTATGGTCAACATGTTGGACTTGACCATCCCCTCAAAAATCAAGTCCAGATGATGTCCTGGGTTGATTTGATTGAGTCCGGAGTAAAGAGTGTGAGAACGGTGAGAAATTAAATATGATTTTTGAAATCTGAGTCATGTCGCTTACGCGACTTTTTTTTAGCAATCTGACCGTTGGATTCTGACCCAATTTCACCCTCGGATCAGGGAAGATGGCCCAGGCATGTCATAATGCTTGTGTACCTGATCGAGTTTTGGTGACCGTTGAATTGAGTGTGGTCTGCCACGGCTGATTTATAAATCTGATCGGTACGAAAACTCAGCCTGACCTAGATCCATGGTCAGTGAGCTTAAGTCCGACCGCACGTGGAGAAAGGACCACCGGAAGTGCTCCGTTGGATCGAGAGAGGCCTGATTTGGTTATAACCTAAGTATACCTTGGCCCTGGGGCTATTTTTATCAATGTTAGGCCTATATAAAGACCTTAAAACCCTCACTCTCTATGCCATACGAATTTCCTAAACCCTAGCTAAGAGAGAGAGAGAGGAAAAGAGAGAGAAAGTGAGAGAGAAGTTTGTCACGCCCCAAACTCGGAAAACGGGCTCACAAAATTTCCGATTGCCGAATCCAGTACCGACAGCCTCCGTAGTGCCCCATCCTCGGATTCCGGCACTCACATACCAGATTCCGATCCTGGGATCCTACAAGGAGGATTTTCAGTATGAATTTTTATTTTTTTTTGTAATGGAGCATAACTATAAGCATAACCAAGTCACAAAACAACATCACCACATATCCATTAAATCAAAAACTTAAGTACAATGCGGAAAGGGAAATACAGGGTGATCAAAAGCTTCAAAATAAACTGATGTGCACTCCTGCCTCAGCGCTGCTGCTGTCCAACACTACCTGCACGCAACGGTTGTGCATAAGCTTACAAAAGCTTGGAGGATGGTGTAAGTGTGTGTGCAAGGCCAGCGCCAAGTGTACAGTATCAGAGTAATGCGGAAATATACGATAAGTCCATGAATGCTATCAGCTCTACCAAAGCTATATGATGCAAGACATGAATGCTATCGACCATACCAAGGCCATGCGATGCGAGGCCTATGTAGCCCAATGTCATATGCAAGATGCGAAGCAAACATGTCAGTCCTCATCAAGTACACATATCAGTACAGTTCCTCTCTGGATATCACCGGGGTCTAATACACCTCACACTGACTGCCTCCTCCCTAGCTGCACAGTCAGGCAAGTGGAAGAGACCACACTATCCGCCTGACCAGTAGTCTGCCAATATCTACTCGGCTCGTAGATAGCGGACTCATTTGCGAGCTAGTCAAACTCAGCCTAGCTTATAGCCCCCTCACTCGGGCGGATAAGGCCACACCCCCTTCCAACCGACCACGAAACAGTGGGAGACGCGGCCTACTGGTATTCGGCACTCGGGCGCTCGTGTATCCACTCGGTCTAGACGTTGGAGCATCTCCTGGTACCAAAAAGGTTTTGGGACTTTCACCCAAGGACATCCTAAGTGCCCACAATGCTAGAGCCAATATTTCCGGTATCCGATACGACCATCCACGATGTGCCTGTGGAGGCCACGACCCTGATGTCGCTAGGGCATGTAGTGATCAAGTCACACATATGCAGAATGCATGAGTCACATCGTCAAATCATGCAGTAATCCTGTGCGTACCACGCACTCATGTGGTGGCACTCTGTCTCATAAGGAGTCCCGTAAATGTCACAGCCCAACGGCTTATGCTATGATCAAACATTCCTCATACCAAGCATACATATGATGCATATGGGCATGTATCATGGAGCTATACTAAGCATGTTATAAAGTGATGAATTATCCCTACAATGCAGATGGGCCTAGAAGGCCTACACACCACAAGTACGGCCTATCAATGGGCCCTAGGGAGAGTCGTAATGCGGACATTTAACCAACATTATACTTGCAATGTGGACGTCAAACCAACATTGCTCCCAAGGCATAGCTTGCCACAAACCATGGAGAAATCACGCATTACAATGGACCCTAAGGACAACCCGTTGGGCCTCGATCCATGGGCCTTAGGTACATCAAATGGGCCGTATCACATGGGCCTTACATTCATCAAATGAGCCACATTAATGGGCCTTACCAACGGGCCTTATGTACATTGCAATGGGCTATAACCCATGTGCCTTAGAATATATCAGAATGGGCCTAATTACATGGGCTTTATGTATCTCAAATGGACCACACCAATTGGGCCCCATATGTAGATCAAATGGGCCTCATAACACGGGCCTTATAAATGCCAAGGTGGGCCTTAAAAATGGCCACAAATACATACATATATATATATATAAATCATGCCGCCAAAGGATCAACTGATCCTCACTTCAAATGATAGTGGTAGGACCCACTTGAACCACATATCTGACTCATTCTCTAGCTCATGCCTTAAAATGAGCTTGCAAAATGGATTGACGGTTGGGGATGCAACACAAGCATCATGGTGGGGTCCACTGTCCAGACAGTGGACAGTGTGGATAAATACATGAATCATGGTGGAGTCCACCGTCCTGCCGTGGATGGCGTGGAGATAACTCATACATAGGGTGGGTTCCACTGTCAGCACGGTGTGAATGAAGTACATACATCACTGTGGGTCCCACGTGGGGCCCACCATAACATTTGCTTTCCATCCAAACGGTTGATAAGGTGGCATGGATCTAGATGAAGGGTAAGAACAAATTTCAGATTGATCCAAAACTTTTGTGGCCCAGAAGAAGTTTTCAAAGGCAGACGTTCAGTCCCATTGTTTCATACGATGTGGGCCACCTGAGCTTTGGGTGAGGCTGAAATTTGGAGGACAGCTCTCTACCCTAATGGCCCACCATATGAACGGCTTAGATGACATATAAACATCAAGGTGGGGCCCACGGCTGGAGCCGTGGGACCCTGCTGGCCGACCGTCAACGCAGCAGCGTGCTGCTGCTGTGTCAGTGGCAGCAGACGCTGCCCCTTATATTTTTTTTATTTTTATTTTTTGGAAAAACCTGTATTTTTGTGGTTTTTCACGTATGGGGCCCGCTTCAAGATATTCCACTCTAACCATTAGATTTCATAGTTCATAACAAGTCTATCAAGCCCAATATTGGGCCTGTTTCAGTGTGTAGAAAAATTCAGTGAACTTTAAACGGTGGTGATCACTGTTTGCTAAGCAATGGCCCGCCAGAATCTCAGATTGACCTCATTTTTCGGCTCAACGCCTAAAACGAGATGGTTAATAGGATGGACGGCGTGGATTGAATCCATTCATCAAGGTGGGGCCTAAACAAGTGGGCCACCAAGAAGCTTGTGAACCAAGCTTATATTTGTGTTTTCACATGGACGTCCAGCGTCCCTGGACGCTGGACGGTCCGGGCCTTTCACACGCATAATGTGGGCCCTGTTTAGGTAGGCCACCAAATGATGAGTGTTGTGGATATAATACAAATAAGGTGGGTCCCACCCATAGATGGTTTAGGATAAAATACAAGCCTTATGGTGGGGTCTATTCAAGCGGGCCACACAATCACACCAACATCACAAGAAAAGAAGAATAAAAGAAAGGGAGGGAGAGAGAGAGAGAGAGATATACACGTGTGATGGAGGGACCCCGGCACTATGGGCCCTCCGTTTCAAGCATCCAATCATACATCAAGTGGGTCCCATTGCATATGGGCCCACCAAATTGAAAATCAACGGTGGAGATCCTTTCTCCACCAAACTAGAAGGTCTAGATGACCATATTCATGCATGAAAATAAACACCATGATGGGGTCCATGGAGAATGGCCCCATCATAGAATGATCTTAAGCATCAAGGTAGGCCATTAGCCACATCAAGGGTCCAAAGTGAGATCCACACCATTGATCGGTAGGCCTCACTTGGCCCATCATAAGAACATGAAAATCTAGCCTATAGAAGCACCCACCGGTCGATCTTCTCAGTCCGTTGAAATGCCGGTCTCCTTAAGCTTCACTTTGATGGTGGAAGATGAGAAGTGAAAGGCTAGGATGGAGGATTTGGGATGAGAAAGTGGGCCACCAAAATCACATTTCTCTCACATGGAGAAGCTTGGACGTGAGCTCACTTGTTGCTTGGGATAGAGTTGAGAAATGAGAGAGAGAGAGAGGGAGAGATGGGATGTAAAGAGAGAGAGTGATGGATGTGAGTGATGGGTGAGGTGATGTGTACTTGACTAGCATGGGTGTGTAAGAGAGAGGGTGAGAAAGGGTTGACTTTGGAGAGAGAAAGCATGGGTTGCTTGTACTTGACATGAGGTGATGGATGGGATTGATTGATGGGATTGATTTGACATATTGTAGAGATTCTCTTGGGATTGCAAACGCGCGGCATTTTCTTCGAAATAAACACCGGCTCATACCTTCCTGCCAGGGTATCGGATCGGTGCGAGAGACGCGGCGTCGGAACCGCGACGACGGTGCAGTCGCAATGGTACAAGTCTTGATTTAAGCCGACTCAAATGCACAGCATAAGGCTTAGGGTCGATCGCAACGTCGATTATACGTCACAGGTTGCCGAAATTCGACAGGAAGGATCGCGGGATTCGACGGAACAGGATACGGGTCTTACAAAGTTGGTGAATCATCTTAAGATTCTTTCCTGTTACTCTACATCCTTAAACCATCACTTTTGAATCGTTATTCCGGCGATTCTAAGTTCCTTCTTGGGTAAGTTAATCTAACCCTAATCTTTTTAGAGCTTAGAATAGTCTATGTGTTGATGTAGCTCATTTTTATTCTTGCCTTAGGTTATCTAGTCGCCGTTGAGGAAGACATATCGTCTAAATCAGTTCGGTGCATTTTTTCTGGTTTAAGGTGCGGATTATATTCGTATAGGTTATGGTTTTCAAGGCTTTCAATGTCAGTTAATGGTTTATTCTTATTGTGGGTGCAATTTCACATGCCAAATGCTATATTTATTTTGCATTCCTGATATGTATGTGTTTTATTGAGATTTGTGTATTCTATGTATATGTACGAAGTATCGTATACATATAAAATATGAACATATGTTTGCCATGATTATTTGTCATGTACTTGTGCTAATTGTATGTGTGTCAACTCCTTGGCAAAAGGAATTGTCCAAATGCGTGTATTCCAACATACGTCATGTATGTTGAACTATGTAGTCTAAGTGTTTGTAGAAATGTCTGAATGGTTTAAAGTGCAATATATTATCCTATTTGCAGGCGTTGAGAAGCGATTCTCAAATCTCCTATTGGTGTGTATGATTTCCTACATGCAAGTCACATTCTTTGTTGTTTAACTTCAAGTATTACTTATGTGTAAATCCATGTTAAGTTAATATTCTTCAAATGCTCACATACTACATGATTTGAATTGTTGTTCCATTACTGTTCTAAATTATTGTATATGCATATTTGTTATAATGAAATGTGTTTGGGACTATGAAATAGTCCAGGAAATCGGTAATCGGCCTTGAGTTCGTGGCTGAGGTTGCTTTCGCCACGAAGGACGTGATTTGACAAACCCGAGTCGTATTAGAGTTGTCGGCAGTGGTTTGGCCACACGGAGTGTTTGCGCACTCTATGTCGTTCAACCCAACGTGCGCTCATGCTAGTTGAGTTCGTCAAGTAACCCGATTGTCCGATGTATGTTCACCATGTATGGACGCTATTATTTGAATCTAGGGTACTAAACTTACCGATGAAATCCTGTTAACCATTGTACCTTGATCCGCTAAGACTCATGAGCTGGACATGGTAGTATGGGACACCGTGGTTGAGCTGTTGGCCTACGCTGGGGTGACGAGCCTCCCCGTAGTGACCAGTGAGCACACCAGACTCGTGAGCCGATTATGGTGGTATGAGACACTATATTTGTGTTGTCGGCCTACATTGATTAGTGATGAGCCCTTTGTAGTGACCTCGAGCATACCTGGATACTACATTAGGGCGACGAGCCTTAGGGTAGTAACAAAGGTATGATAGGCGTGCATTGATTGGTGACGAACCCTTTGCAGCGACCTAAAATCATATGATCTTATGAGATGGCCTAGGACTGACGACCCTAGAATGGATCAATGTATGGAAATTGATATGAGGAAAGTACCTTAGCTTCGCAATCCTGCTGTATGAATAGGACTAATAATAACTTGGTAATCATGTTCATGCACCGCATTTGCATGTGCATGGAAGTCGTTGGCACTGCGGGAGGATGTCATGCGTAACGTAAGATGAAGACGCTAAGGGAGTAAGGTGAGGGCATGCATCATGTATGCATACATCCTTACACTAACAAGAGTAATTAAGACATGTTTGATTGTTCTGCTTTATCATTACTGCTTGATTGAATTGATAACATGTTAACCTTTGCTTTATTGTTCCACTGAGTTGATCACTCACTCTCACGTTCTCGGGTGGTGTTTAAACACCAACCAGACTCTGTCTTAAATGTAGATCTTGACACGACCCCTGAGGCAGAGCAGGAGTTCGCGGATGATGAGGCAGCATTTTCTTTTATGCAGTTCTCAGGCGTGTTCTTGTGAACCATGTCCTGATGTGCGGGAATTCTGGGTTTTCTTTTGGATTAGATAATGTCATTTGATGCTTGTATTTTTAATAGCAACACTTGTAAGTATGACCTGGCATGTATACGTATTTCAGGGACTTGCATATGTACACTTATGTTTCTTTAAGTCTTCCGCTTGCGTCTTTCACTTATCCCTGAATTATGTTTGCAGTTTGGCTTAATCTATTCCATGTTTTATGTACTCTTACAGACAACATACACCATCATCAAACATGTTGCATAAGTGATGTTTTAAAACTCAGGAGCTGAGTTATGCTTGACCCCCGAATTTCAGGGCGTTATAGGTACTAATAGCATCTAGGTTTTCAATCAATCGCTGTAGGAGACCTAGTTTAAGTTCTTCTACGTTTTCTAGTTACTAACATTGCTCGTAAGTGATTCCAAATCTTATGCTCTGATACCATCTTCTGTCACGCCCTAAATCCCAGGATGGACAACTTCTGTGATGCCCTGAATCCGGCACTCGACTTCCATACACCAAGTCCCGAGTTCGGCGCACCACAAGGAAGATTTTTTATTGAATATTATTTATTTTATTTTATTTTATTTTTCTAAAGCCTTGAGACAAGCTTGCCAAATGGATGGACGGTTTGGATATAACACATACCTCATGATTAAACCCACAAATCTTGATTTATCCAGCTGTAAACGTTATTATTATTTTTTTGATGGTGTGGGCCACCTGAGTTCCGTGTACGGCTGATTTTTGGGGATGACCCATTTTTAAAGGAGACCCATCAAATGCACGGTGTAGATGTTCGAAATACATCACGGTGGGACCTATAGTGGGGTCCACCATCCTTCCTGTTGGGGCACTGGGACGTTGCTTGCTGCAGCATCTAGAGATGTAGGCAGCAACAACGTCACTCCCCTTCTTATTATTAATATTATTATTTTAGTTTTCTTTATTTTCTTATGGTATTTCATAGGTGGGTCCCACATCATGATGATCTACTCCATCTGTTGGATTGTATGGCCCGGGACGGATCTAACGAGCCCAAGATTTAGCATTTTTTGATGTACAGAAACATCACAGTGGGCCCTAATAGTTTATCACTATTAAAATAGTATTTTTGGTGGTGTGGCCTACCAAAGATTTAGATTGGTTTCATTTTTCGACTAAACACCTAAAATGAGCTGGGAAATTGAATGGACGGCGTGGATTAAATACATATATTATGGGTGGGGCCCATTGTGGACCCACAGTCCTAACCCCTTTTTATTGAAAACAGCCGGACAGTGACAGCAATCAGCGTCCACTCTCTTTTATTTATTTATTTAAATATGGTGTGTGTGCACGTATGTGTATGTGTGAGTGTGTGGCTAGCCCAATGGGCCACACTTTGAATGGTTTGGATGGCCTACAAAATTCTGGTGGGGCCCACTATCAATGGGTCCCACATAAAGTCTATAATAAATTATTTTTATTATTATTCTTTTTAATGTATTCTCCCATGAATCCACACCATTTAATCACATCATTATCATCATATCATCACCACTATTAATCATCATTTTATATGTATTCTCCTATGCATCCACACATTGATCATGTCATTATCATCAAATCATCACCACTATTAATCATCTAAATAATCAAAAAGAAAATAAACCATAAGAGTGGAGGGGGTGTACTCACCTTGATGGATTAGATGGATGGGATTGATGGAGTTGATGGCCCACCAAGATCACTCCTCTCTCTCTCTCTTATGTAGAAAAATGGTGAAATTTTAAGGGATGGAGGGGTATCTGTAGAGAAATAGATAAAAATTTGGTTAGGTTAGGCTAATGTGATTAATGTTAGCTTAGGCTAGGATTATGACAATTAATTCATGATTAGTAATTAATGGTGGATTAAAGGGGCATGGGATGGTATGGTGTGATGATGTCATGTATAGGGTATGGTATGAAGAGAAGTTGACTTTGGGAGCACATGGGAGAGGGATGGCATGGGAGGATGACATCACACACATGGGTAGAGATTCTCTCACCCATGTGTCGCATGTGCATGCGTGCATGGCATGTGTTGTGCACATGTGTGGAATGGAGTATATGATGCCATGCGAACATGATACACTAATGATTCTTCGCGACATATCTCACTAACGGAGCTTCATACAGATGCACGGGTGGTACCTACGGGATCACGGCGATGGAACGGTCAATATGAAATAGGTTTCGACGTCTTGAGGTTCCGATCAGGTGGGTGTGCACTATATACGAATAGTCTAGGTTTGGCTAAGGGTGTCGATCATCGTGCACATAGGCACAAGAAATGGTATAGAATGGACGGTGTCTTACAAATTGGATATGATAAGAATCTAATTCTAATTGTGTTACTTGAATTAAGCATGATGGCTCCCTGATCACTATAACTGGATCCTTGGTACCTTAGTTCCCACCTTTAAATTCTTAGTTTTAATTACTTAATTCATAATTACTCTCTCAATCACTTTAGAATTAGTTTTACATCCTTTTCTAGTTCTACTTCTAGTTAATTTCAGAAACGCATAAGATCAGTCCTTATGGATTCGACCTCAGTCTTACCGACATTATTACTACATCATAACCCTACACTTGGGGTTGTGAATAGTGAACCTACTAAAAAATTTATGGGCTGAAGATGTTAGTACTACTTGCTATATAGTAAATTGTGTTTATATTAGAAAAGCTAAAAACAAAACAACTTATGAATTATGGTTTAATAAAAAGCCCATAGTTAAATATTTTTGAACTTTTTGAAGCAAATGCTTTATTTTATGTGACAGAGAAAATTTGAGAAATTTTGAAGCTAAAAGCGATGAGGGAATATTTCTAGGTTATGATTAAAACAGTTGGCCATACCATGTTCTTAACAAAAAAACTGAGGTGATACAGGAATCTATAAACGTTGTGATAGATGATCAACCGATCACACTAAGTCCTAATCAAGATGATGATGATTATGTCACATTGATTAATATATCTGACTCTTCATCTAAATCAGATAATACTGAGTTAAGGTTAGTCAAAGACCATCGGACTAATTAATTACTTAGTGACCTTCACACTGGCATTCAGACAAGAAGATAATTAGAAAATATATGTAATCATGTCTGCTTTACTTCTCAAATTGAACCGGGGAATGTAAAGAAAGTACTCGTTGATTGTAACGCCCTAAATTTTGAGGGTTGAGCAAAGCTCTACTCCCGAGATCCAACGTATCACTTATGCAACATCAATAATGATGTTTAGATGTTGTCCATATCAATGAGTTAAACATGAGTGAGATTAGACTAAAACAACATATCATACTCCAGATATAATTAAATTAAGCAAGCAAAAGACTGAAACATATATATATCTGAACAGGTACATGTTTTACAACCTCCAAAGTATGATTATGTAGCTGGGTTGAATATGTACATGTATTTTTTCAAAATAGACAAAATATTAAAACGTAAGTGTCCAACTAATCCATGTGTCCCTGTAATCCCGTCGAATCAGAACAAGGTCTACGTAGACCCACCTAATAGCTGGACATAGGAGAATTCCTCCTCCTCATATATGAAGTCCAACTCAGCCGCATAGACTTCGTCATCACTTGCATCTATAACAGAGTCTGGTTGGTATTTTAAAACACCGTCCCAGGGTGGGAGTGAGTGATCAACTCAGTGGTACTATAAGGCAAAGGTTAACATGTTATCAAGTTAATCAAGCAGTAATGATAAAGTAGTACAACAATCATTCCCTAAATACTCTTATTAATGCAGGGATGAAATGCAGTAATGATGCATGCCTTTGTACGAAGCTCCTCACAGGCGTTCCGACAACCAAGTTCGCGCATGACAACCTCCCTAAAGTGCAACTTCCTCGCCAAAGCACATGCAATGCGGTGTATGGTCGTGTTAACTGAGTACTTAATTAGGCTCATTCATATAGCAGATTTGGGAAGCTAAGGTAGCACCCTTTATATCATTGACCCAACCGAAGGATCCATCTAGGGTCGTCAATCCTAATTATTCATATACGATAGGCAAGTTGTAGGGCATCACCCCTAATGAAAAGCAGTGGATAGGAAAATTCAAGAGTTTATAGTCGTGATCACTACAAGGAGGCTCGTCACCTCAACGTAGGCCGATAGCTCGAACACGGTATCCCATACGACCATGCCCGGCTCATGAGTTTGGGTTGCTCACTGGTCACTACGGGGATGCTCGTCACCCCAGCTGTAACGACCTTGGAATTTTTGTGCTAATCTTTCCTTAAGTAATTGTTTTTGGGGTAATTAGCGCTATACTCGATTGCTTGTGAAATTCGCATCAATTACTTTAAATTGTATCTGCATGGCTTAAAACTTGTAGATTAGTTAGCGTTACGTTACTCTGAAATCTAGGATCCATCGCTAAATCCAGTTGTTCTGGGAAATTTTTGAAAGATCTGGATCGGACCTGGACCGCGCGTCGAAAGTCTGATAGCGATGATCTTAAGCTGTTGTGGTCACCGAGTTGGGCTTGACCATCACCTCAAAAATCAAGTCCATGTGATGTTCTAAGTCGATTTGTTTGAGTTCGGAGTGAAGAGTGTGAGAACGGTTGGAATTTAATAAGTTTTTATGAAATCTGAGTCGTGTCGCTTGCGCGATGATTTTAAGCTATCTGACCTTGGATTCTGACCCAATTTCACCCTCTGATCAGGATAGTTGGCCCAGGCATATCCTAGTGCTTGTAGACCTGATCGAGATTCCGTGACCGTTGAATTGAGTGTGGTCCGCCACGACTGATCTGAAGAGCCGGTCGGTATGAAAACTCTGCTTGACCTAGATCCATGGTCAAGGAGCTTAAGTCCGACCTTTCGTGGTTATAGGCCCACCAGAAGTGCTTTGTTGGATCGGGAAATGCATGCTTTGGTCATAACCTAAGTATACCTTGTCCCTGGGTTATTTTCATCAAATATAGGCCTATTTATAGTCCTTAAACCCCAGCCCTCTTTTCCATACGAATTTTCTCTAACCCTAGCTTGGAAAGAGAGTGGAAAAGAGAGAGAAAGTGAGAGAGATAAGTTGGTGAATCATCTTGGATTCTTCCTTGTTCTTCTTCATCTTTGAACCTTCACTTTGAATCGTTCTTCTGACGATTCTGAGTTCATTTTGGGGTAAGTTAACCTAAAACTAACCTGTGTTAGAGCTTAGACTAGTCTTGGTGTTGTTGTATCTCATTTCTATCCTTGTTTTAGGGTATCCTATCGCCGTTGACGAAGACAACTCGTCTAAATCAGTTCGGTGTTTCTTTCTTTGCTTAAGGTGCGGACTTTAAGTGTATAGGTTATGGTTTTCAAGGCTTTCAATCCCAGTTAGTGATTTATTCTTGTTATGGATGAAATTTCACATGCCAAATGTTGTGTTTATGTTGCTTTCCTGATATGCATGTGCTATATTGAGATTTGTGTATTCTATGTGTATTTATAAAGTACTGTATACGTATAAAATATGCACTTATGTTTGCCATGATTATTTGTCATGTATGTATGCTAGATGCATGTATGACAACTCCTTGGTAAAAGGAATTGTCAAAATGCATGTATTTCAACATACGTCATGGATGTTGTTCCATGTATGCTAAGTGTTTGTAGAAATGCATGAATGATCTAAAGGGTAATTTGTTACACTAATTGCGGGCGTTGAGAAGTGATTCTCAACACTCCTATTGATGTGCATGATTTCCTTTATGCAAGTTACATTCCATGTATTTAAATTCAAGCATTACCTATGCTTACATTTATGTTAAGTCGAGATTCTTCAGATGCGTATGTACCATGATTTAAGTTGTTGTTCCATTACTATTTTTTTTTCATTCCATATGAATATCTGTTGTAGTGTAAGGTGTGTGGGACTATGCATTAGTCCAGGAAATCGGTAATCGACTCTATGTTCATGGTTGAGGTTGCTTTCGCCACTTAGGACATATTAGACAAACCCGAGCCGTATTAGAGTTGTCGGCAGTGGTTTGGCCATGCGGAGTGTTTGCGCACTCTATGTCGCTCAACTCAACGTGCGCTCGTGCTAGTCGAGTTCGTCAAGTAACCCGATTGTCCGATGTATGTTCACCATGTATGGACGCTACTGCTTGAATCTAGGGTACCGAACTTACCAGTGAAATCCTATTAACCATGGTACCTCGATCCGCTAAGACTCATGAGCCGGACATGGTGGTATGGGACACCGTGGTCGAGCTGTCGGCCTACGCTGGGGTGACGAGCCTCCCCGTAGTGACCAGTGAGCAACTAAACTCGTGAGCCGATTATGGTGGTATGGGACACTATATTCGTGCTGTCGGCCTACATTGATTGGTGACGAGCCCTTGTAGTGACCTCGAGCATACCTGGATACCGCAAGGAGGTGACAAGCCGAACTGTGGTAGTAAGGGCGTGAAAGGCGTGCATTGATTGGTGATGAGCCCTTTGCTACGACCTCAACTATATAATCGTATGAAATGTCTAAGATTGACGACCCTAGAATGGATCACTGTTTGGATGGTGACATGAGGAAGGTATCTTAGCTTCCCAATCCTGCTGTATGAAATGGACTAATAACAACTTGGTAATCATATCCATGCACCGCATTTGCATGTGCTTTGTAGATGTGGCGCACTTTGAGGCGATGTCATGCGTAACGTAAGATGAAGACGCTGAGGGTGTACGCGTGAGGGCACGTATCATATTACATACATCCTTGCATTAACAAGAGTACTTAGGATTTATTTAATTGTTCTGCTTTATCATCACTGTTTGATTGAACTGATAACATGTTAACCAGTGCCTTATTGTTCCACTAAGTTGATTACTCACTCCCACGTTTCTGGGGCGGTGTTAAACACCCACCAGACTCTGTCTTAGGTTCTGATGTTGCAGATGTGGATGCGATGTCTGAGGCAGAGCGGGAGATGGATGATGATGAGGCTGCGTTCTCGTATATGCAGTTTTCAGACGGGTTCTAGCGAGCCTTGGTCTGATGCGTGGGATCTCTGGGATTATTTTTGGGAAATTAAATGATGTAACTTGATACTTATAATTTTGTTAAATAACACTTTCATAAGACTTGGCTTGTATATGTACTTCAGGGATTTACACTTGTACACGTACTTTTCTATAAGTCTTCCGCTTGCTTTATTCACTTATCCCTGAATCATATCTGTGTTTTGGCTTAATCTATTCCATGTTTTATGCACTAATACAGTCAACATACATCCATCATTAAATATGTTACATAAGTGATGTTTTGGAACTCGGGAGCTGAGTTATGCTCCACCCCCGAATTTCAGGGCGTTACACCAGCGTAGGTCGACAGCTCAACTACGGTGTCCCATACCACCATGTTTGGCTCATGAGTCTTAGTGGATCGCGGTACCATGGTTAAAACAGTTCTTTACATTGGTAAGTGGTATCTTAGATTCAAGCAGTGGTGTCCATACATGGTAAACATACAATAGGCCAATCGATTTATTTGACAAGTTCAACTGGTATGGGCACACGCCGACTTTATCAACATGGAACGCATAAGCACTCCACGTGGCCTAACCATTGTCGATAATCGTCGTATGACCCGGATTCATCGAACGATTCTATTGTCGTAAAACTAGTTCGGCCACTTAAATGAAAATTATTACCGATTGCCTGGACCACGTTGTAGTCCTAATCTTACTCAGATGTAGCATGTAAATACATGTGATAATCATATCAGCATTTGACAAACAATTTAAGTGAATTTCTCATTTAAGCATTTTGCCAAACACATTGTGCATGTTACCAAATATTTGCATTTGATCCATAAATCGTGCAGTCGAAATTAAGATTACATGAACGAAACTATACATATGGATAAGGTAATTGAGAATCCTATCTCAATACCCTTATTAAATACAATTCATCAACAATTTCTCATTCAGACATTTAATAAAACACTTAGACTACACATTACCAAATACATAGACTAGATTAGTTACGACACATATTATGTCAAATCCTTACACAAAGAGATTGTCATACATACGACAAACATGAATCCTAGATTTACAGACATGACAAGGACAATACATAATTTCATGTTCATTCAAACATTTCAATAAACACATGGAATGCATCTTGTATTCAACATAGTTCACACATGCATAATATATCGAAAACGTTGTAACTAAGATCATATGATAACAATCAAGTCAGTCATAAATCATTAATTGACATTGAAAGCATTAAAAACCATAACCTAAATGTTTATAGTCCACACCTTTCATCGGAATACTTGTTTCGGACTCGGTTCGAATCCTACGTTCCTGAAAATGGAATGACGGGTACCTAAATCATGAAATCCATTAGCTAGGTTGACAAACGACTATTCTATGTCTTAACTACGACGTTAGGGTTTGAATTTCTTACCCAAATCGTAGTTGAAATAGGTTGTGTAGTGAAGTGGGGAGGTGAATCAGTGTGTGGAGTTGTGGAAAAGAATTCCAGCAAAGATCTCCAAGAATCCTTCTTCCTTCCTTCCTCTTTTCTCTTCTTTTCTCTCTTCTCTCTCCTAAGGTTAGAGAAATTTGTATGAAATAGAAATGGGGTGGTTTAAGAGCTTTATATAGGCCCAGAACTGATGTAAATGGCCCAGGGCCATGGTATACTTAGTTTCTATCCGAAGGGTGCCTGTTTCTAGCAAACAGGGCTCATCGAGAGGTCCATTACTCACCTATGTCACAGAGTAAGTTCCCTGACAATGGATCTATGCCAGGATATAATTTCGGCACGATTGGATAAGCCGATCATTCGTGGAGGACCTGTGTCAGATCAACGGTCGTTCTTACTCGATTGGGGCCACAAGTATACATATATGTGCAGGGAAATTTCCTTTTCCCATGGATGAAGTTTGGTCAGAAACTGATGATCCGAAATCCTCAATGTCGTGTGTGAGTGAATGGCCCAATTTACTTAAGTTTCAATACATTTTCTAAAGGTATTCGCGTTTCTCACACACTTCATTCCAAGCTCAAGTTTTGCATTTTTGGACACAGTCTGGGCTCGATTCTCGTGCCGGTTGTCAAGCCCAGTAGGATGGATATAACCTTATAGTTTCATGGTCATCGGACTTTCGACGTGCGGTCCAGGTTCGATACAGAGTTTTGATGTGCTCCCAAGAGCAACATGCTTTTGAGATTTTTTCTAGGTTTTAAAGTAGTTTTGAGATAATGGTATTGGTGGTTTTGGGTCTTGCCATTAGTATAAATAGTAGTTCCAGTTGAATCCACTGATTAATTCAGCGAGTACTTAATTAATTTTTGCCTAAATTTCTACAGAATACGGTCCTTAGGGATTTCTACCTAAGATGGTACTTGAGCCTTTGTACAGATTTTTTCGAGATGTTACACTGATGAAAGTTAGATTAATGCCCTGCAAGAAGAATTAAAACAATTCATTAGAAATGATGTACAATATTTGGTGTCCAGACCTACTGATAAATACGTGATTGGAACCAAGTGGATTTTTAAGAATAAAAGTGATGAAATGTCAAATATTATCAGAAATAAGGCACGACTAGTTGTACAAGGGTATATTGAAATAGAAGGTATTTATTATGATGAAACATTTCACCAGTTGCGCACCTTGAATTAATCAGATTATTTATTTCCATTGCATGCCCTAAAAATTTCAAAATTTATTAAATGGATGTCAAAAGTGTGTTTTTAAATGGTGATTTGAACGAGGAAGTATATGTTAAACAACCAAAGGGTTTTGAAGATCCTAAACTTCCAAATCATGTTTACCGTCTTAAAAGGGCTCTTTATGTGTTGAAACAAGCTCCCATAGATGGTATGTGAAATTGACTAAATTCTTACTTAGTCATAATTTTGTTATGGGTAGTGTTGATAAAACTTTATTTATCAAGAAATATAATGATCATATCCTCATAGTTCAAATTTATCTTGACGATATTATTTATGGATCTACGTGCACTAACCTATCTATTGAGTTTGTAGATCTAATGAAATCCAAGTTTGAAATGAGTATGGTCGGAGAACTAAACTATTTCCTTGGATTACAAGTCAAACAACTTGAAGATGGAATGTTCATTGTCGAGGGTCAAATATTGCATATTGGGCCTCATCTATTACTTGGTTTTATAAACATGGTAATCCTTAATGTTCTATTTTAATCATGTTCATGTTGCAAGGTGAATTCAAGGGCTTGGATTAAAAAGGATGTTAAAAGCATAGATTTAAGGCTCAAAAATCACCAAGAGCAAGAATGAAGAATGAACACACTGAAGATCCAAGAAAATCAAGTTAATAATAAAGAAAATCAGAGTTTTGAAGTGAATTTGCATGATCCTTGACCAGTCCTGGCTCTGGCTCGACTAGTCTTGCGTACACTCGACCAGTCCTGCCTCGACCAGTCGGGTTGCCTCGACCCAAACTTCAGCAATTAAAATCGCTAAAATCAGGTCATCCTCGACTATTTGAAGAAAATCCTTGACCAGTTGAAGGTGCCCTCGACTAGTCCAAGGATTTCCTCAACTAGTCCAAGGTTACGTGGACAGCACACAAAGTGTGGAAATTTGAAGCGGTTTTCAGATTTTTCCAACTCGCTGCGAAAGTTTAAGTTGCAAAACTATAAATAGGGGTCCCTAAGGCATCCCTAGGCATCATCTAGGGTTGGAGGAGTGGAATAAAAGCATAGAGAAGCCGTCACCAAAGATTTTTTCTTTTCTTTCCTTAGTTGTTTTTATGCTTTTATTAAGAGATTCTAGTTCAATCATGTCTATGGCTGGCTAAACCTCTTAGATAGGGCTAAGAGGTGAAGCTTGTAGTGTGATGGGATATTTTTTATTGCTTTGATTCATGTTTATATTGAACTATCTTTGATTCGAATTTGATTATAAGGAATACTTTCAGTTTTTAATGGTTTGTTATGTCTCAAATTATAATGAATCTACGGTAGCTTTGAGTATGTTCTTTTCATGTATTGAGATTGTGAAATTAGGAAATCCTGTTCATCATCCCTTGAGCATGGTTGGATGATGGAATTATCCATAACTTCCACAATTCTCTCAGATTGGTTGTGAGATTGGTAAATCTTGTTGTTTGCCTTGTCTCATGGGCATGGTTTTGTGACAGAATCACTTTTAGTTCTCACACCACTCTTCCATTGAGAGTTAGGTCAAAGGAAGTTCAGATTGATTTTACTGAGATATCTTCCAATTGGATAAGATGAGACTCTGATTCTAGTTGTGTTCATGAATCAAGCATAGATCTCCCTGATCTCTACAAGTGGATCCTTGGAAACCTTAGTTTTTCACCTTTGAATTTCTTAAGTTTTTCGTTAAATCTCTCACAATTACTCTTAAATATTCCAGGTTTAGGTTTTCATCTTTTTCTAGTTATTTTTCTAGTTGCTTTCGGAAAACACAGGAGATTAATCCCTGTGGATTTGACCTCAATCTCACTAAGATTATTACTACATCGCAGCCCTATACTTGGGGTTGTGAACATTCATCTCACAGACCAAATATGCATTGAACCTTGTAAAAATATTTGGCTTTGAGAATGGTAAAAATTTCGATACTCTAATGAGTATAAATCTTAAACTCTTAAAAGATGAATCAGGTAAAAGTATAGACTCTTGACTATACCGAAGTATGATTGGTAATCTTCTGTATTTAAATGCTAGTAGACCTAATATTGCATTTAGTATTGGAATATGTGCTAGATATGAATCTAATCCTAAAGAATCGCACTTAACTGCTGTTAAACAGATAATCAAATATGTCTCAAGTCCTGTGAACTTAGATCTATGGTATCCATATGATATGTCTTTACAAATTATCAGATATACAGATACAAACTGGGCAGGAAATGTTGATGATAGTTTAACATCCTAAATTTTCATGGCTAGAGTTTATACTCGTGCTTGAGAAAATCGGGTGTTAATAATTGAATGAACTGGATGCTTTAAAATCGCACCATATTTTTTTATATTTAAATCATATCCAGTTACATTCATGAAGGTAACCATTCACGAGAATAAAATCGATTGTTTTATTAGTTCATTAGAGTAAAAGAATTCAACAAATTATCAAATGCCCTCTCATTAGGAGCTTATTACATTATCGAGTTTTGCATTGGAAATATAAAAATAAATTATAAAACTATCTTCTTATTTTTTCAGTATAATCTTCTATAGGGAGATGGTCCTCTAGATCTTCAATTTATGCATCACCTATATCATCTGTACGGTTGGAGAGGGTCAATGCTATACTCATAGTGATGGTTATCCTTTAAGATTAACAATAATTCAAGACACTACGCCAAAACAGTAAAAAAAGGATAGCTAAAAATCGTCTCAAAACTCAATAAATGACTGTTTTGAATCGTCAAATGGGCCGTCCTATTTTGCTGCATCGTATTAGTTAAAAGACGGTCATGGACCGTCATTAAAGATGGACATTAAAAGTACAAATATGGACCATCTGTAAAGAAGGACAGTCATGGACCGTCATTAAAGATGGAAAAATAAAAGGTCTGTTATGGACTGTCTCTGATCATAGATGGTTACAAACCGTCTAAAACAATGACGTTCTGTGGCCATCGCTAGCGTTTATTTAACGTCTTTAAAAAAGGAAGGTTATGAACCATCTCGGATTTCAATATTTTAGAAAAATATGACAAGCCATCGGAAAATTTCATGCATTAAAAAAAATCTGCAGTAATTTTCTTTTTGTTTCTTTCATCTAATAAAAAAAATATTCAACCAACAAAACATGGTTATAGTTCAGAATTAAGAAGAATTTTTAAGCTTAAATAGGAGTTTCATTTAAGTGGATAAGGAAATAATAAAGAAAAGTATTCCAATTCAAGTTGCTAGAAACAACAACAAAAATTAAAGCTTTGTAAAAAGAGGCATGTGTTAAAGGGATACCTCGTTGATTCTCATGCATAAGAGTCCAATGATGATGAGAATAAGAATTGCGACACAAGGGTCCATAAATACGACAATGTTATCCTACAAAGAAATATGATAGTATTAGATGTTAATGCACTTGATCAAATTGAACCATCAATGTACTTAATCAGATTGCACACAAGTTCTGATTAGAGCTACAATTTAGCAAAGGTTTGTACTACCATACATGAATGAAATGATAAGGAAGCTTAAAAGAGCTCAAAAACTAATTAAGCCCTTTTACTTTCCTTCGCAACAGAATATGTACAATCTCATGAAAACTAATCAATGAATTAAAAGAGGGTTTGAAAAAAAAATAGAAACAACAGTATTCATTTAATGAAATGGCCTTCATGATCTACAAACTCTTAATATAATGACATTATAAAATCTAGTAGCATAAAACAAAAGGCTATTAAATTCACGGGTTCTATAGTCCATGTGAATTTGATAGATTAGAAAAGTCACACTTATAAAGACATGAAAACAAAACCTAAAATATGTAGGAATTAGGCAGCTACGACCAAAGAAATTAGAAATAAAAATTGTTATTATGAAAAAAACGGCATTAACTTGATGGAGCAAACTTAAGAAACCATTTCCATGTTAAAATAAGTAAACATACATTGTGACAGATGATTTTACTGATTTTGTTAACAACATATTTAGTGATTTCAAAATCATAGACAACTTATCTCTAACAAATCTAGAACTCATGAAATGTGTATACCTTTGCCAACCTTGCTCTCAAGAGCTTTCAACATTTTAAGAGATGTTGTGAGATCATTAGCCCAAATGTTACAACCGTCAACAACTCCAGCAAACAAATATTTGCTGGAAGGAAAACCCAAACTCTCGATCAATTCAAGGGTCTTCTCTCCACAAACTAGATCAAACCCAATAGTCGAGATGCCCTTCAATGATGTGATAGTCCTACAATCAGGTCAGTGAACTGGGTCAGGTCAAAAAAGATGGTGAAGAAAGGCTAAATGAAGTAGATCATGATGAACAAATAATATTGGATATAAAATGCCAATGGACTTACATGCTCCGGCCGACACATCAGCTAAGTAGGTCTCAACAATAACCTTCAGACCAGATAAGGACTCTTCCATCTGTAAATAAGCATCAATAAATGCTTTCAGTTGATGAAAGTCCAAATCTAGCACAAGCGTTGGCTCATCAAACTGCACCCAAGTAGCCCCAGCTGCTTTCAAGTCAGCCAAAACCTCTCTGCATTGATTAGTAGAAAACAAGAAAAAGAATCAATTGCCTAAATCTAACAAATTTATTGCCTTCACTCAAAACACCACAGCTAGTTAGAGGTTGTCAATCTGTCACCTCTAGTACAGATATAACACTACAACTACCAACAACAGAGACAAAAAAAGAAGAAGAAGAAGAAGAAGAAAAGAACTTAGTGAGAATAATATAAGACTGGCTAGTTTCATGAATAAAAAAATAATAAAAAAAAACTCTAATAAGAATTCAAAATCAGAAATCTAAAGATAATGCTAAAAGTAAAAAACAGTACTGATACAACAACAACAACCCAATAACTAGCATTCATGTGAAGGGGTTAGGTGTGAGTGCAATATACTAATGGGAATATAGTTGGCAAGTTACTAGAAAGACATTTTCAAATCGAAGCATGTCCTCCACATCAGATTCCTCAAACCAAAACAACCTTTCAATTTGTGGACACATTGCTCCATGAACCAAACTGTCTCAAGCTCCGCATGTGTCTGATTGATCATGTTATGAGACAAAGAACCTTCAGTGAGCTTCAAAAGTTGGGCCCCAACCTAGTGCAGTGTACCATCAAGTGATGTGGTAGCTTAACCCAGGCTGGGAGATACTAAGCCATAAGAAGATTAGCCCATTGATAACATAACTGGTCTAAAAATTCAAATGCAAAGCAGATCTTACCTTAACAAAGGTCTGGTCATATAAAAGTGGCAATAATTTAGAAGAAGCCCCTTAATAAGGTTTGGCTTATTGTGAGTTGTTGCACTCGAAGCTAAGACAGCTGCGCATCTAAAAGAACCTCTAATATATCAATATTGTAATAAAAGTAAGAGTTGTTCAAGTGCGAGAGAGAGAGAGAGAGAGAGAGAGAGAGAGAGGAAAGAATAAGTATTTTTAAAGGAAAAATGCTATGTAATTCAATTACATCTGTACAATTTAACTCCGATAATTAATCATCAAAGATTTTCACATCCTCATGTTATTTATCATCATCTTAGCCTTTCTCCCAGCAATTTGGAGTTGGTTTTTTTATATGGATGGACATATAATATTTGATTTTAAAAAATAGAAGTTTGTATATCTACCCCTCCAGCACCCAACTAAAAGCACAATGCCACACCTATCATATAGAGCAACTAAATACAAGAGCAAAGGAGAGAGTGTGGTACGAGCTAATTGGGTGCAGCTTCAGTGGATCCCTAACTGTGGGGCCAACAGTGATATATTTTCCCTACATCTCCAGTCCATCTGTTTTGACAGCTCATTTTAGGGCATGATCGAAAAAATGAAGTATCTTCATATCTAAAGTGGACCACGCCACATGAAATTGTGATTGAATACCTGTCAATAAAAACTTGTTGAGCGCCACCAGAATGTTTATTTGCCATCCAACCTATTGATAAGGCCACAAAGACCTAGATGAAGGGAAAGTACAAATATCAGCTTGATCCAAAACTTTCATGGCCCACAAGAAGTTTTTAATGGTCAATCACCAATGTTTCCTGCCCTACACAAAATAGAAATAGTGCCCAAATGACCTTATTCCATACAATTGAAAGGACATGGTTTGGTGATCTAGACAGTTAATCTGATGGAAACAAACATGGATGCGAGACTTCTCAAATATCTTTAAGATTAGAAGATTGGAATTTACGTATTATACCCAACCTCTACCAATTTTGTGGTGGTTCATCATTTGGGATTTTACAACACAGACTACATTAACATGAAAAGTACAAATGTGTGGCAGAGTAAGGTACATATATTATGTTAATGGTAGTCAATGGTAAGTGGGAGAACAAGTTGTGCAGTTGGCATATTCAATGAAAGAAATGGATCAGGCCAGATTTTTACATCTCCAGAAAAAGTGTGATTGTATAAAAGATACGAGAGTAAGACCTTTCCAAGAGTCCAGATTCCCAAGTGACTTGGAACAAAACTAACTTGAGCATACACCAAAATTAAAAAAATTAAAAATAAAATCCATTTTATGTAAATTAAGCAACAATGATTAAAAAGAACAAAGAAAACTGCCATAAAGGTGACAAGATAAGATTTTCTAAAATGGCAGACGTGCATGATCTGAGCTTCCCAAACTTGCAAATCATGATGGTGAATGCAGACATTATGAGATCAACAATGTTGTCATTGAGTGTAAGCCATAACAAAAGAAGACAAATGTGGGAATAATAATAATAATAATAATAATAATAAAAGAACTGCAGTTGAGTAGAAAATGAATTAGGGAAAAGTATTTTGAGTTGATCTCATCCGCCCCATGTCCCAAAAACAGAAACCAATGCTTTTCTACTTATTACAAAGTCTACATGATCCTTCAGAAAGTGCCAAAATTTGATATGTCATATGAATCAAAACAAATCCTAACTTAAAATGTTGACATGAGTGGGTTATACCTGAAGATGATAGCTAACAAGATGGTCATTGATGGAAATAAGTTGGACATGACATAAGTAAATGTCGATGAAGTTTGTTCTAGCCCAGTATAATACAATATCCTAGCAAGCACAACCCTAAAACACACCATAACAAAATAATAATAATAATAATAATAATAAATAAATAAATAAATAAATCCTTAGAAAATCATGGGTATTAAAGATTACATTTAGTTGCAAATTTCACGATGGGCCTTTCACATGGGCCTAACATACATTACAACGGGCTTCATCGACTGGCCCTCAAATGCATCACAATGGGCCTCATCACATAGGCTGCGACAATCGGCCTCGGCAATCAAAATCGGCCTCAACAAACGAAATTGGCCTCAACAATCGGAATCGACACTTGGTCTCGACAATCGGAATCGGCCTATACAATCGGCCTCGACAAATCAGAATCGGCCTCGATAGTCAGCCTCAACAATCGAAATTGGCCTATACAATTGGCCTCGACCAATCAAAATCGGCCTCGATACTTAGCCTCGACAATCAGAATCAGCCTCAACCAATCAGAATAGGCCTCGATACTCAGCCTCGATAATTGGAATCAGCCTCGATAATCATAATTGGCCTCGATTATTGGAATTGATTGATAATCGGAATCAGCAAATCGATCATGTCAACCGGAATCAGTAATTAGTCATGATAATCAGCCTCGATCGCTAATCGACAATCAGCCACGACAATTGGAATTGATCGATAATCAGAATCGGCAAATTAGTCACATCAATCGGAATCAGAATCGTCAATCGGTCATGACACTCAGAATCAATCGATAATCTAAATCAGTAAATTGGTCACATCGATCGGAATCGGCAATCGGTCATGACAATTAGAATCAATCGATAATCAGAATCGGCCTATATAATCAACCTCGACAATCAGAATCGGTAAGAATGGGCTTAAAAAGGCCTAAGGGAAGGTCACAATGAGGACATCTAACCATCATTGCCCATCAATATGGACATCTAACCAACATTGCTTCCAAGGAGTGGCCCACATAAGGGATTCATATGCAATGTAACGGCCACACATACATCACATTGGGCCTCGCCCATGAGCCTCAAATATGTCACAATGGGCCACAACCCATGGGCCTCGAATACATGCCAGGTGGGCCCTACACATGGGTCTCGTATACATCAAATGGGCCACGCGTCATGGGCCTAATACACATCATTATGGGCCATAAATATACATCACAGGTGAGCCTTGCACATGGGCCATTAATACATATCAATGGGCCATGACCCATTGGCCCCAAATACCTCTCAATGGGCCTCAACCCATGGGCCCCGAATACATCAAGTCAGGCCTCATCATATGGGCTTCAAATACAAAACAGGTGGGCCCCATCACATGGGCCAAAAATACAAACAAGTGAGCCCCACACATGGACCAAAAATACATCATGATGGGCCTTATGGATGGGCCGCACCAATGTGCCTCAAATGGGCTTGGACCACACCAAAAAATCATTTCATTGGTTATAGGTGTAACATGTGTATTACTATACACTATCATTCTATAGGGCACACAACTCACTAATGATGATCAACACTGTCCAAACATAGTCCATGTAAATCAGCATTGTCCAAACATGGGACAGCACCGTCCAAACATTGTCTAGCACCGTCCAAATATTTTGCATGGTATGGATTAAACAAATACTTCATGGTGCCGGTTGGATAAAATAGACACATCACACGTGGGCTCCACATGCTAGACAACATGTATATACATCAAGGTGGGGTCCAGCAGATGAAGGGCATGGACATACAATACATACATCAACAGTGGGTTACCACTATCCACATTGACCACCAAATTTGGACCTGCCTCGAATTAGGCTCATACATTAAAATACCTTAAAATGATACATCTTAAATTAGATGGACGTTGTGGATACAACACATGCCCACACGTGGGCCCAAAGAACTATGCTGATGTCAGTAGGTAGCAGCAGCAGCTGCCGGGACTCAGCACATTGGACGATATAGCTGTAACACATACCTCATGACCCGCCCCCACTGTCCACATGGACGGTGGGGATATATAATATATCATTAAGGTGGGCCCCACCCTCACACGTGCATCACGTGTGGGGTAGGTCTCGTACCCTACAAATAGATGGATGGCATGTATATAAAATACATCACGATGGACCTTACCCCACACTGTCCAGATAGACGGTGTGAAAGTAGAATGCATACATCAAGGTGGCCTCAGAGTGGGTCCCATGATCCAATGATGGTGAGGATGAAATACCTGAGGTGGGTCCCACGTGATGGGCCACCCTCCCCAATAGCATAATAATAATATTACATTTTATAATAATATTATATATATTTTATCTTATTTTTGTTGCAGCTGGCTACACCCCCACTGTCACTGTCAGATCACACTTCATTGCTAGCCACGTCCAGCGTCCAGGGACGGTGTGGATAAAACACATGCAGTTGGGTCCCCCGTGATGGTCCATCCACAGACGGACATCGTGGAGAAAACACGTACATCACGGTGGAGTCCCACCGTCAATGGACAGTGTGGATATCCAATGTCAGGTGGGTCCTGCAAGGATGGTCAGCGCAGATAAAACATATATATTATGGTGTGGATCCCACCGTCCATTGCTGGACGGTGGTGATAAAACACAAACACCAAGGTGGCCCCACCCCTTTCACACATGCAGGGTGGGTCCCGCTCAAGCCATGTTGACCCCCACTATTAGGAAACAAGCTGATGTTTATGTCTCCCTCTCCACCAGCCCTGTCCAGACGAACAGGCAGCTGGCCTGCTTGCTGGACAGGTTGCAAAGGTGGGCCCCACGTGTGGGCAGTGGAGATAAACCCATACATCACAGTGGGGTTGACGTATATGGGTCACTCGACTAGGATCAAGCCGATATTTGATTTTTTCCTTTCGTCCTAGCCAGTCAAAAATCGACAACAAGGTAGGCCCCATACATTGCAGCGAGGTGGGCCCACTTGGACAGAGGTGTGGTCCAGGTAGTGGACCGCATGGATTAAAAAAAACACATCATGGTGCGCCACAAAATGGAAAAGAGAGATAGAGAGAGCAGGGAGATGGAGGGACCCTACCACTACGGGCCCCTCTTGCTTACAACACATACATCAAAATGGGTCCCATCATAAGTGGGCCCTTAAATCACAAAATCAAATACTAAAAATCACCCACCTTTTCCACTTCTTCTTGGATTAATGGCAAGCTAAGCTCCTCGGCTTCGACTTTGACGGAGAATGATGAAGATTGGACGGTTGGATTGGGTGGTAGGGAGGGGGGCCACACATGACTTCTTCCTCACCTTAGAAAACCATGGACGGTTGCTCTTGGGAGCTTGCTTGAAAATGGAGAAATGAGAGAGAGAGAGAGATAGAGGATGGGATGTGAAGAGAGAGAGAGAGAGAGAGAGAGAGAGGGATGGGTGTGAGTGATGGGTGAGGTGTACTTGACATTTAAGGAATGGGTTGCTTTGACTTTGGGGTTGCTTTGGTAAGAGAGTGATGGGATATGTACTTGACATATGAAGTGATTAATGTGTACTTGATTGATGGGACATGTTGTAGAGATTCTCTTGGGATTACAAATGCGCGACGTTTTCTCGAACTGAACACGGGCCCACATCTCCTGGCCTGGGTATTGTCCCGGCATGTAATACGTGGCATTGGAACCATAGCGATGGTGCGGTCACTAGGGTACAAGTCTCGGGTTGAGCCGACTCTGGGATATGGGACATGGCTCAAGGTTACGCGCAACTGCCGATAGCAAATCGCGGGTCGCCAAAATTCGACTGGGAGGACCGCGAAAGTCTATGGAACGGTATGGGCTAAGATACAGGTCTTACACCATGACCAGTCAAAGGTGGCCCTCGACCAGTCGAGGATGGTCCACGACTAGTCGAGGGTTACACAGTTTTTGCATGAATTGCACAAATTTGAGACGATTTCCAGAAATTTCCAACTCGGTGCGAAAGGAGGTGATGCACAACTATAAATAGGAGTCCCCACGGCATTCCTAGGCATCTACTAGGGTTTGAGGAATGGAGCAAAATCATGGAGAAGCAGTCACCAAGAGTCTTTCTTCTCTTTCCTTGGTTGTTTTTATGCTTTTCTTAAGAGATTGTAGTTCAATCATGTCTATGGTTGGCTAAACCTCTTAGCTAGGGCTAAGAGGTGAAGCTTGTAACATGATGGGATGTTTTTTTATTGCTTTGATTCATGCTTAAGTTGAACTATCTTTGATTCTAGTTTGATATTTAAGAAATACTTTCAGTTTTTAATCGTTTGTTATGACTCAAATTACGATAGATCTGCGATAGCTTTGAATATATTCTTTTCATGTATTGAGATTATGAATTTAAGCAATCCCGTTGTTCACCATCGTCCCATGGGCATGGTTGGGTGATGGAATCCTCCCTAATCTTCCCAATTCTCTTATGAATGGTTGTGGGATTGGTAAATCCTGTTGTTTGCCTTGTCTCCTGGGCATGGTTTTGTGATGAAATCACTTCCAATTCTCACACCTCTCATCCGTTGAGAATTAGTCAAAGGAAGTTCAAATTTGGTTTTACTGAGATATCTTCCAATCGGATAATATGGGACTCTAATTCCAATTGTGTCTTTGAATCAAGCATAGATCTCCCTGATCTCTACAAGTGAATCCTAGGAAACCCTAGTTCTCACCTTTAAATTTACAAGTTTTAGTTAAATAATTCACAATTACTCTATCAATCAATTCGGATTTAGATAAACATCTTCTTCTAATTCTACTTCTAGTTACTCTTAGAATACACACGAGATTAGTCCCTGTGGATTCGACCTCGGTCTCACCGAGATTATTACTACATCGCGACCTTACACTTGGGGTTGTGAACACCCTTATGCTCAATGAGAGTAGAAATGAGCATACTCTCTTGTTCTTGCTCAAAGTGGGAAGAAATCACCACCGGGTATGACTCATCTTGACGTAAGTAGTCATATTCCAAATCAGAGGGCAAAGGTTTTAGGTTAAGCTTCGGTGCCTTGAGGTTAGACGGTAGAGGCACTACATCAGTTTGGGGCAATTCTTCAAATTGTGGCCTCCACCGGTTAACTTCAAGTACTGGCATGGTATCAAGCATGGCCCCCATCTCCTTAATCATGTCATCATCAAAATCATTGGAGTGGGCCAGGCATGTCTCTAGAGGGTCAGAGGATAAGGTCAGAAGTGCTCTATCTTCTATAAAAGAATCAATCAGGTTAATATTATGGGAATCGTCTTCCTTTTCTAACTATTTGCCTGTGCTGAAAAAGATAATCAACTCCATTGTCATATTCTCGAAAGACATACTTATGATTCCATTCCTACAATTAATGATCGCATTTGATGTAGCAAGGAATGGGCGACCAAGGATGATGAAAATTTGAGTGCTCGTGTCCACGATGGGTTGAGTATCCAAGATGATAAAATCGACGGGATAATAGAATTTGTCAACCAGGACCAACACATCCTTGATTATCCCTCTCGGTACACAGACTGAGAGATCGACAAGTTGTAACGTGGTCCGAATGGATTTTAATTCACCTAGACCCAGTTGCTCGTAGACCGAGTATGAGATCAGATTCACGCTCGCTCTTAAGTTAAGAAGTGCGTGCTCAATCCGGTAGTTCCCAATTATGCAAGCGATGGTTGGGCTACCGAGATCTTTGTACTTTTGTGGCACATCTTACTTCAAGATGACACTCACCTTTTCAATTAAAAAGATCTTCTTTTGAATATTTTGTCATCTTTTAGTCGCGCATAAGTCTTTTAAAAATTTAGCATATGAAGGTATTTGCATAACGACATCTTGTAGAGGAATATCGACCTTCACTTACTTAAGCACCTCTAGAATGTCTTAAAAGTTAGAGAGAGATTTTGGTGCTATCAACCATTAGGGAAATGGGGCAATCAGCTTCCCTTGAGGTTCCAATTTTAATTCTTATGGGGCATAGATAGATCTATCATTATTATCCTCTTCCAGGTCCTTAGGTTTTTCAGCCCTAACTGGATTGGTTTTGTCAATGGTCTTCCCACTCTTAAGAGTGGTGATAGATTTAGCTTGCTCCATTTGATTTGAAGAGCTCAGGTCGCTAACTTCATATTGCGGTTTTGGATTGGGAAGAGGTTGAGTTGGAAGGCTCCCCTTGTTCTCAATCGCACTTTTAGTCCCAAGTCCTTGTATGGCCTTTATGAGGTCTTGAAAGACTTGTAACATACCCTGATTGAAAAGATCTTGATTTTGAAGATGCTTTAAAACCGGGTCCTCCTGAGGTTTCCCTTAATGTGGAATTTGATTAGGGAATCCTTGAGGTGTAGCAGTTTGTCTGTTTCTCCAACTGAAGTTTGGATGATTTGTCTAGCTGGGATTGTACATATTATAGATGGTCCCACTGAAAGGTCTTTAGTAATTATTCACGGCACTGGATTTCTCATTTAGTACCTCTTAAAAGGTAGGTATTGTTGGACAATTTTCAATTGTGTGAATGTTGCAAGCACAAATACCACAAACAGTTTCCTTAGCCTTCTTTAATTCCATGGCCTCGAGTTTTCTGGTGAGATTAGCCACTTTAGCATTGATATCATCCTCATCTTTCGGGAGATACATTCCGCCCCTCTCCTTCGATTGAGTAGGCTTAGTGGTAGAGCTTGATTTTGGGGTAATGTCCCATGATTGTGTGTTTTCCGCAAGCTGATCAAAATAGTCTCACACATCATCGACATTTTTATTCATGAATTCCCCATTGCACATTGTCTCGACTAATTGGCCCATGGGAGATATCAGTCCATCATAGAAAAAGTTTGTGATGCGCCACGTTTCAAAACTATGTTGTGGGCATGAACTGACAAGATCCTTGAACCGCTCCTAACATAGGAAGAATGTTTCATCTTCCTTTTGGGCAAAGTTTAGGATCAACTTTCTAAGGGTGTTCGTCTTATGGTATGGGTTTCTTTATGAACTATCTTGTCATGTCATTCCATCTACTAATAAATCTAGGACAGTGAATGCAACCATGTCTTAGCTTTCTCTTTCAAAGACAAAGGAAAGAGTTTCATCCTGACCGTGTCATCAGACACATTTGGAAAGTATAGAGTGGCTATAATCTTGTCAAACTCTTTCATGTGTAGATACGGATTTTCATATTCAAGCCCATAAAATTTTGGAAGGAGTTAGATCACACCTGGCTTGACATCCATGTGTCCCGTATTTTCTAGAAAAACCATGCATGAGGGTGTACTCACCCTCGCCAGTTATAGATAATCTCATAAAGTACGAGGCAGGGGAGCTTGATGCACCTTATTCTCATCCTGGACTTCCTCAACCTGAGGTTGAGGTTGTCTTCCCGGTTGATTGACAGATTGATTGGCAGCCATAACTTCAATTAACTCTGAGGATCTCGAGTGGTGTCTAATCCTGTGATGAATAGATAGCCCCTGAACCAATCCTCATTCACTCAAAAGACGTTGAGTGTTGTCACGGACCCACTTGAGCATGAAACACTCTCAGCCCTCAATTTCAGATTCTAACCTAAACCTAAATGAGAGAAGGGAAATAGAAATCTAGAAATATAAAGGGAGAGTTAGAAAGAAGTTAACAAATTAGAAGTTCCTAAATTAAGATCCTATAAAATAAAACAAAACAAGTTAATTTCTAAAACAGAAATTCTACACTTAGAAAGTTTCTAAAAACACAAAATAAAAAGTTTCTAAAAACAGAAAAGGAAAGTTTATAAACTTAGAAATAGAAAGCTAATTTAACTTATAAAATAATTCAGAAAAAACCTTAACCTAAAAATAGAAAGTAGAAAAATTCTAATCTTAACCTAATTCCAAAACTAGCTAATCTCGAAAAACAGAACCGTTAGTCCCCGACAACGACGCTAAAAACTTGTTCACAACCCCAAGTGTAAGGTCGCGACATAATAATAATCTCGGTGAGACTGAGGTCGAATCCACAGGGACTATTCTTATGTGTATTCTGAAAGCAACTAGAATTAGAAGTTGAATAAGATCTAAAACTAAATCTGAAAGATTAAAGAGAGTAATTGTGAGTGATTGTGAAAACTATCAATTCAAAGTGGGAACTAGGGTGCCAAGGATCCACTTGTAGGTTCTTAGGATGCTACCTTCCTTGATTCAAGGATCACAATTGGAATTGGAGTCCTATCCTATCCAATTCGAAAAGAGAGATAATCAAATCTTTGAACATCTCATGAATCTAGTCTCAACGAATGAGAGTTATGAGGTTTGGAAGTGATTCCATCACCTAACCATGCCCAGGAGACAATGATAAACAATAAGATATACCAATCTCACAACCAAACATAAGAGAATTGTGAAGATTAAGAAGGATTCCATCACTTGACCATGCCCATGGGACGATGGTGAACAACAGGATCTCCTAATTTCACAATCTCAAAAATAGAAAAAGAAGATGCTCAAAGCTATCACAGATTTATTGTAATTTAAGTCATAACAAACCATTAAAAACTAAAAGTATTCCTTAATAATGAACTAGACTCCATGAGGTTCAATAAAAACATGAATCAAAGCAAAGAAAACATCCTAATCACGCTACAAGCTTCATTCTTTAGCCCTATCTAAATGATTTAACCAACCAAAGACATGATTGGAATCAAAACCCTAAAAGAAAGCATTAAAAATAAACTAGGAAAGAAGAAAAACTCTTGGAAGGCTTCTCCACACCTTGGCTCAGATCCTTGAAACCCTAGATATCCTAAAAATTTCTTAGAAACCCCTATTTATAGACTTTCGTCCACAAAATTGCAAAACCACCTCAAATTTACGCACTCTGCATAAAATCTGCATAACCCTCGACTGGTCAAGGACCACCTTCAATTGGTCAAGGGTCACCTTCGACTAGATGAGGATCACCTTCAACTGGTCGAAGATAATGTGAATTAAAAAGATTACGTTACTAGAGTTTGAGTTAAAGTTTCCTCGACTAGTCGAGCAGGAGCATAGACAAGTCGAAGTAGAGCTTAGACCAGTCGAAGCTTCAACTAGTCGAGCCAAAGCTTAAACTAATCGAAGCATACGCAAATTCTCTTCAAATCTTTGATTTTCTTCATTCTTTACTTGGTTTCCTTGGATCTTGAGGTCTTGAAATCTTTAATCTTGGTCTCCTAAGATCCATACCTTTTCTTGGTGATTCTTGAGCATTAAATCCATGCTTTTAACATTCTTTTTAATCCAAGCTCTCAGATTCACCTTGCAACACAAACATGTATAAAATGTAACATTAAGTAGCATCATGTTCATAAAACCAAGATATAAATGAGGGAAAATATGCAATATTTGACACTCAACACTCGATCTATAAGCAATTGGGTCTAGGTGAATTAAAACTAACCCGGACCACATTACAACTTACTGATCGCTCAGTCTATGTATCGAGAGGGATAATCGAGGATGTGTTAGTCCAAGTTGACAAATTCTACTATCTGGTAGATTTTATCATCTTGGATACTCAACCCATCGTAGACATGAGCACTCAAATTCCCATCATTCTTGGTCATTCATTCCTTGCCACTTCAAACGCAATCATTAATTATAGGAACGGAGTCATGAGTATGTCTTTCAGGAATATGACATTGGAGCTAAATATCATTTTCAACATAAGTAAATAGTTAGAGGATGAAGATGATTCCCATGATATTAACCTAATTGATTCTTTCGTGGAAGATAGAACACTTTTGACCTTATCCTTTAACCCTCTAGAGACGTGCCTGGCCCACTCCAATGATTTTGATGACGATATGATTAGGGAGATGGGGACCATGCTGGATACCGTATTGGTACTTGAAGTTAACCAGTGAAGGCCATAATTTGAAGAATTACCCTAAACTGATGTAGTGCCTCTACCGTCCAACCTCAAGGCACCGAAGCTTGACCAAAACCTTTACCCTCTAATTTGAAATATGCTTATTTAGGTCAAGATGAGACATACCCGGTGTGATTTCCTCCCACCTTGAGTAAGACAAGAGAGTATGCTCATATCTACTCTCATTGAGCATAAGGGAGCTCTTGGATGGTCGATTGTGGACCTCAAGGGAATCGACCCTTTAATTTGTACTCACCGCATTGATCTAGAGTATGCTCATATCCTTTCAGCGATGCATGTTAAATATTTTTTCTGATATGGTGGGGCAATATTTAGAGGTCTTCATGGACGACTTCTCTGTCTTTAGTCCATCTTTCAGTGATTGCTTAGAAAATCTTAAATGTGTGCTGTAAAAGATATGAAGAAAAGAATTTGGTACTCAATTGGGAGAAGTGTCATTTCATGGTTCATAAGAGAATAGTCCTTGGACATATCATTTCGTCCAAGGGAATTGAGGTAGATAAAGATAAAATTAATCTTATCTCTACCCAACCCCCACCCAAAAGCATACGAGAAGTGTGATCCTTCTTGGGGCACGCTGGATTTTACAGAAGATTCATAAAGGATTTTAATCACATCTCTCGTCCTTGATGCAATCTACTTCAAAAAGATGTTCCATATGAGTGGACTGAGCAATGCCAAGAAGCTTTTTCTAAGCTCAAGGGCATGTTGACTACCTCACCTATTATACAGCTACCCAATTGAAATATTCCTTTTGAACTTATGTGTGATGCGTCTGACTATGCTATTGAGTCAATGTTAGGCCAGAGAAAAGAAAAGAAGCCCTATGTTATTTATTATGCAAGTAAGACGCTAAATTTGGCCCAAGTGAATTACTCTACTGCGGATAAAGAACTCTTGGTCGTAGTATTTGCTTTGGACAAATTTAAATCTTACTTAATCGGATCCAAGATAATTATCTACACCAATATGCAGTGCTCAAGTATCTTCTTTTAAAGAATGATGCTATGCCCTGCTTGATAAGATGGATCCTCCTAATTCAAGAATTTGATTTGGAAATAAAAGATAAAAGGGGAGTAGAAAACATAGTGGCTGATCACCTTTCGAGGCTTGACCTCCTTGATTTCCTTGAGACAACACCCATAAATGACATGTTCCCTAACGAGCAATTGCTTAAAGTCTCTAACTCACCTTGGTTCGCTAATATTGCTAATTATCTTGCAACAGGTTTCATGCCTACACATTGGATTGCGCAAGATAAGAAGAAATTTTTTGCCGAGGTATGCAAATTCTTCTGGGATGATCCTTATTTTTTTTAAATATTGCCCAGATCATATTTTAAAGAGATGTGTGCTAAACAATGGACACCAAAGTATCATCTCCTTCTGTCACACTCAGGCCTGTTGTGGTAACTTTTCTTCCAAAAAGACCATGGCTAAAATCCTAAAGTACGGCTTTTATTGGCCCACTATGTTCTAGGACACTCACAAGTTTTGCAAAGCTTGTGAGCATTGTTAGAAGTTGGGAGCATTGTCCCGTTGAAATATGATGCCTTTAAACCTCATTCTCATAATTGAAGCATTTGATTGCTGGGGCATCAATTTCATGGGACCATCCCCCAATCTCATAGGAATTTTTACATCCTATTAGCCGTAGACTATGTCACTAAATGGGTCGAAGCGATCTCGTGGCGGAACAATGACCATCAAATGATCATTAAATTCTTAAAAGAAAACATTCTTTCCTAATGCCTTGGGCCATCATTAGTGATGAAGGCTCACATTTTTCTAATAGGCCATTCTCAAACTTAATGAAGAAATATGGCATCTCTCACAAGGTGAGCACTCCATACCACCTACAAAGAAGTGGGCAAGCTAAGATTTCTAATAGGGAGATTAAACAAATTTTAGAGAAAACAGTTAACCTTGACCACAAGGATTGGTCAATTCGATTGACCGTTGCTCTATGGGCTTACCATACTACATTTAAAACTCTTATTGGAATGTCTCCCTTTAGACTTGTTTATGAGAAAGCTTGTCACTTACCTGTGGAGTTAGAACATAGAGCCTACTGGACTATTAAGAATCTAAATTTCCATTTAGACAACGCTGGCTCACTACGCAAGCTACAATTGAACGAACTAGAGGAGATTTGTAATGACACATATGAGAACTTGAGAATTTAAAAGGACAGGTGAAGGTGTTCCATGATAAGAACATCCTTCGAAAATCGTTCTTGACCGGCCAGAAAGTCCTTCTGTACATTTCTCGGTTACATTTTTTTCCAGGAAAGCTCCGATCTCGTTGGTCTGGCCCTTTCACTGATACAAACGTTTATCCTCATGGGGCCGTTGAGATAACAAATCCCAACAATGGAAATGTGTTTAAAGTGAATGGACATTGGTTGAAGTCGTTTGTTGAGAAATTCGATTAAAAGGACATGACCATACCTCTGACTAATCCTATGTACCAGGATTGACCTCCTAGTCTAACGGGGGTATAGTTAGGTTTATTACTTTCATTTTTATGTTTAGGATAGTTTGCATAGACTCTATTGAGTTTTATTTTATGCTAACCCATTTTATGCTGAGATCCATAGAAAAGCTTCAAAATTACTTCTTCTAGGTAATATCTTTCCAACACCATCTCCTTTCTTTTTGTTGCCTCTTTTGCACTACATGCTTATTTCTTATATAGTGAGGACAGTGTAGAATTTTGTGGGGGGTGTGGGGGATTAGGTAACCTAATCAGTGTTTTCCTCAGTTTTGGGCAAAATTTTTAAAAATTTCTCAATATTTACAGGTTGAAATCTGTTTGGGAAGCAATGAATTGTGTACTAAGAATGCTCTAAGTATGATGAGATAGAGATTGAACTTTGGATTGTTGGAGTTTGATCATCTAAGTAATCTACCACCTACGTTCTTGTGCGTAATTATTTTAGAGGTAGTTTGACTATCATTTTAATCTATATCACAGGACACATTCAATTTGTCTTCTGTAAGACTTGCTAGAAGTTTTGATTGTTAGTATGTGAATCATTGATAGATGGTGAGAATCGAGTCAGGAGAATCTTATCCACCTTAAAAGAAGAAAAGAACTAGTTAAAAAATAGGAGATCGAAAAAGAGGTCATGAAAAAGAATGAAAAGAATGAAAAATCTGGAAAAGAATGCAAAAATAAAGAATAGATAAATTTTGATCGTCGATATAACATCAAAAAATGGAAAAAGAAGGAGAAGGGGATGAGTTCGGAATCAGTACTTTAGTTCAAACCAATCTTGAAGTGATGAGCATGGCAAAAATTATGAAACGATAGTATTCGTACGGAAAGTAAATTGATTTTCATTAAGCACATTGAAAAATATGGTATATAGACTTATACTCTGATTTGATTGACAAACAACTTACTTGATTGGTTACCTATGTGATTTGGATCTAGGGTTTTCAAATCTCACTTTCGTATCTGATCTCTACCCATTCGTACTTGAGTAAACAAAAGATTATCTTCCTAAAAAGTTTTGAACTGAGATTGAAGATTATTTTTCACATATTTTGTTCAGAGACTAGCAAAATGCTGGTTGGGAGTTGTGTTGAGGATCAAATATTACATATTATTCCACATTTATCTTTTGGTTTCAAAACATAAAATGGCTTAATGGTATATTTTACATGTGTTTGTGTTGCAAGGTGAATTTAAGAGCTTGGATTGAAAAGAATGTTAAAAGCATGCATTTAGTGCTCAAGAATCGCCAAAGCAAAGAAGGGATCTTTGGAGACCAAGATTGAAGATTTCAAGACCCCAAGATCCAAGAAAACCAAGTGAAGGAAGGAAGTCGAAAGAATAAGCACAAAAATCACAAAGACTATGCCATCAAGAAACGTACGATGACATCGAATATCCATTCGATGACATCAAATTATGAGGAAAAATCAAGTTGGTTGTTGGATATATTGGGTGCTTTTCTCGATCAATCGAAGATATGTTCGATGACTCGAAGGAAGGTGCTTGATGACATTGAAGACTGCTCGATGGCATCGAATTTATTGAAGAAATTAAAGCAACTCGTTGGACTGTTTTGGAGACATTCTCGATGAATCGAAGACCTATTCAATGGATCGAAGCTTTGCTCGATGACATTGAAGGATGGTTTAATGACACAAAGACTTACACAATGCAAAAGAGCGAAAAGTCACGACATCTAGATTCAAACCCCTTCAATGCCACTAAAGGGTGTTTGATGACATCGACAGCGTTACGCAAAGTGCTTAAATTTGTTCTGATTTTTCAGATCTGTGGAACTTGGCTTATAAATAGGGGTTTCCTTGGCACTTTTTAGGATATCTAAGGTTTAGAGAAGTAGAGAAAAAGGGCGGAGCCACTTCCCAAGTTTATTCTTCCCTTCTTAGTTTTTAATGCTTTCTTCTAGGGTTTTTATTCCAATCATGTCTATAGTTGGCTAGATCCCTTAGCTAGGGCTAAGGGGTGAAGCTTGTAGCATGGTTGAGATGTTTTTCTTGTTTGATTCCTGTTATTGTTGAACTCCTTTGATTTTTGTTTGATATTTAAGGAATACTTTTAACTTTTAATGGTTTGTTATGACTTAAATTACAATAGATATACGATAACGTGAAGTATATTCTTTTCTGTTTAAAGTTTATGAAAATAGAACTGCTGTTGTTCTCCATCGTCCCTTAGGCATGGCTAAGTGATGGAATGCATTCAATTCTTCACAATTCTCCCATGTTGGTTGTTGGATCAGTATATCCTATTGTCTACCATTGTCTCCTGGGCATGATTAGGTGATGGAATCACTTCCAATCCTCACGACTTTCATTCATTGAGAATTAGGTCAATGGAAGTTCAGATTTGAGTTTATTGAATATCTTCTAATTGGATAGGATAGGACTTCAATTCCAATTGAGTGCCTTGAATCAAATAAGGAAACACCCTAATAGTTGCAAGTCGCTCCCTAGAAACCCTAGTTCCCACCTTTAAATTCTTTAGTTTCTAAATTCATCATCTCACAATTACTCCCTACTTTCCTAATTTAGGTTAGATCTTCTCTTAGTTTTGATTCTAATTATTTTCATAATAGACACACAATGTTAGTCCCTGTGGATTCGACCTTGGTCTCACTAAGATTATTACTACATCGTGACCCTACACTTGGGGTTATGAACAGTCTCCGCGATGGACCCGAATCAGGACTACTATATATATGAAGGTCAGTTTCCATTCAATCACTTAAAGAATTTTTTAAGCAGCCCACTATTCATCTTCCACGCAACAAGACCCAACACACAACCAAATTTTATGTGCAACAGCACTATCGCGCAGTAGGACTCAATGCGCAATAGACTTAGTGCACAAGAGAAGTTACGTGCAACAGACTTTCTTATTCGTAGAATTTTCTAAGTACTTGATCTCTGCCAAATACCCTTCCTGATACATATATATCCAAATTCCTCCCGATATTCTTTCATTTTATCTTTCTTGATATAACTGAAAATATGTTTGATAAAAAGGTTACGTCTTCAAGAGAGAAGACTCATGCATCTCACCAAGAAGTCACCAAGAAGTTAAATAAGTCACTCAAAACTCTTGGAACTGTGTAAAGATTCACGAGAAAATTTTTGAATTCTATAATCCTTCTTAGGATGAAACGATCATCATCTCCATAAACCTATAATGCCATTGGTCATTCTTCATAGCGAGCCAGTTGACCAAACGATCTGAAATGATCTTATTTCTAAAGATAATTGGGTCATGACAAAATCAAGAATTTTATTAGGACATCTAGAAGAGAATAGATCCCATCAAAGAGTCGGTAGGATTCATAAGATACGATTCTTATGCCCATGCTATGATCTTCATCGTCCCTTTCCTACTCATTATTTTGAAACTACTCATCAACACTTCTTTACTGAAAGATCATCCTGGAATACAGAAAAATTCTTAGTAGTGGGTCTCTTATCTCCTCATGACTTTTATAGTGCTTGGGCTTGAACCATTACTAGGAAACACGCTGCTATCTTGGAACATATTGGCCTTTTTTTTACATAATTATAGATACATCAGAACATTTCTGTGGAGATGTAGCTATCTTTAGAAGTGTTCTCAACCATTCGTCTCCAATTACCAATTCATTCCACCTTCCTTTAGGTGAAATCAGTATCACCTTGTGGGATCTTCTTTGCATAACAGGTCTTCCTATCATGGGCAATATCTTTGATACATATATACCTTCAAATGAAGAATTTACTCTCATTTCTGCAGGAGATAATAAATTTGAGATTTCAAAGACTGCTCTCGAACTTTTCAGAGAAGTGGCTAATTTCTCATAATCTAATGAAATTAGTTCTCTTTACTGGTTGGCTCATTTCTCCCAAAATTTATGGTATACTTTCCTCTTCCTACTCTCTTTTTTGAAGTTTTCATCTTATATTCATTCATATCATCTTATTTTAATAACCATATCTCTATCCTGATAGCTTTACAAGCCAAAATCATCAGGATCTCAAGATTATTCGTGAGAATATTAAAAGTACTGCCGAATATAGTTCTTCTTGAGAATTAGTCGCTTTCTTAGCTTATTGGCTAAGTTGGTGATATTTCCCAACTTGAAACAAGTAAATATCATCAGGCCATCTCTCTTCATGGTTGCAGGTGCAATGGCAGAGGGTCAGAAATATTTATTAGCTCCTCCAGTTCATTGCTCACTATATCATGCTTTGGAGATATCATCTCTGGTTCTGAAAGTTCTACCTCCTAATCTTTTCTAGTTTGTGCTCCTTAGCATTTATTTTTAGGCTAGGTAGGAGTATATTTTCCTTAGACCTTTGGCAATTTTGAAAGAGCCTATTTAAATCCTCATCGGTTTCCGCTTCAGCATTATCAACTGAGAAAGATGATCGAAAGATCAAATGGTTGGGTCACTAGAAAAATAGAGAACAGTGATCCTATCGACTTCTTTCAATTTCTACTTACTAGCTTTCTAGAGGATATACAAGTGACTAATGATGATTCTATATCTTTTGGTGAGCATTCATTCCTTATTTCCATCAAATCTAGTGCTCTTCCTTTGAGGGAAGGTAGTATATTCTGGCATGAACCATATTATTCAAGCAGATTTTCTCATTAATTTGGGTTTGATCAAACTGTGCCAGATATTTTTAATATCGTTACTAGAGCAATGAGAAGTTATGGCATCAAACCATATAACTTGGCCTTGATATGAGGCAGCTTTTGAACGTTCATACTAGATCACGCTTCATAATTCCTGGCTATAATTATCCAGTTCATGCTTCTTATAATTGGATGCGTTGGTGGGCTCATCAATATTGTTTAGTGCACAATTATTACCCAATAGATCATGCCATATGGATTCCTCTGCCTTGCTTAAGAAGTCACCAGAAAGACTAAGGCATAAGTTACTTTGAAGAAATAAATCATGCCCCCTCTCCAAGTCAACTTTGCATAAGGATTTCCTTGAAAGATAATATTTATGAAATGAAATCTGTCGATACTCCTGAAGGATGGATAGCATTTGGTATTCCTTTAAAGAATTCGAAGAATGCACCTGAATTCTCAAATCTTCCAGAAGAAAAATGATGATTCTTTACAATTCCATCTTCCTCCGCCCTTGTGAATTTTACAAGATAACCTTCCTTCATCATCAGAAAAGTAAGAGACAGGAAGACATCGTCGTTCTCTTCGAAAGGATAAGAAGATTATAATTGAAGATCCATAATTCATATAGTTGATCTCGAAAAACTAACTTTTGACTAGAAAGTAACAAGTATTTTGAACAAATGTGTTATTGCTGTAATTTAAACCTAATTCAAAAGAAATGCATTTCTGTATGATTTATTTTATCATATCAAGCAATTACATATATGAGCATTTAATGGGCGAACATATGCATTTGTAGCATTTTAATGCTACAAAGTTTAGGCTCTTGAAAAGTGGAGTAGATATACTTTTAACTGAATATACTTTGGTCGGACATGATTTTACTTGACTTGACTTGAATTGACTTGACCTGACCTGACTTGACTTGATTGGACCTGACTTGACACTTTCAGACACAATTTAAGCTCTTGAGTAGTGGAGCAGGCACAATTTTTTAGACTCTTAAGTAGTTAGAGTCGGGTCTTAAGCAAATGGTCTCTGTAGCATTTATGAGTTCGCTAAACCATTGCAGCTAGGGAGTTCACAAACCGCGATCCATCAGAGGGGCCGAGTGAAGCTATTAGATCAGTGAACTTGATAGGTTTTGCATGCAGGGTTGGCCACAAAAACTCTTTAGAGTTCACGGGGCTCGCAAGGCTAACTTTGGGGTATCAAATACAAGGTTGTCAGTCCATCAATGAGGGAGTAACTCATTTAAAGGACCCATCCCCATGAGTTTCTAATGAAATTAAGCCAGGAATCTTGGGGGTCTTATGCATGGTTGGCCTATCTATGAACAAGCCAAAGAGTTCACACCATAGCCTGCTTTTTCTTCATCTGGAAGGTCAGACCCATTCACGAGAGTACATTTCTCTCCTCTTCCCCTGTGGTGCTATCGGAAGCTGTACAAACAGCATTGGTCTCATGCATGGTTGGCCGTATAGGTGCACTCCACTGCCCACATGGGTCTAAGCATATGATGGCCTTCACGGGCTTTTTAGGGCCACTAGCTTTTCAGTGCTGCCTGCATAATATTTGGCGTATCGCCGATTGTAGTAGGTCTTATGCATAGCATTTTACTATCATAGATGATAAATCGGCATCGCTATTGCAGGGCTTATGTGTAACACTCCACTCCATAGATGATAAATTGATAAATGATATATTGTCATTGTTTAATAATAGTATTGTTGATAATGTTTATGTTTAAAATAGTGTATCAACTTGGCAATAATATCAGTTCAATGATAATGGCTTTTATAATAGTGATTAACAATGATTAACAATGGCGTTAATATCAATTTGAAGATAGTATTAGCACTTGGCGATAATCGGCAATAGTATTAATTATGGCGATCATCATTGGCGTTTGGCGATAATCGGCGATAAATTTGATACACTTGAGAATTTTCTTTTTATTCATTCATATATGGAGAAGAAAACATGGCATTGCCTTTTGTGGCTTTTTCATCATTCTGCTTGTCTTGCCCCCTTTTGATTGGGAAGTATTACGCTGATAATCTTCGTAATCAAAATTGCAGCGATCTTCAGGGATGATATATTTTGATGAAGCGAGCATTGTCATGCATACCTGTAACTCCACATTATAATCACATAAATATGAAGAGACGTGTCTGTATTAGAATACGACTTTCTTTCAAATAATCATGACCATCTTCAATCGGGATTGTGTATCATTACTTTCTCCCTTATATCATACATTTTCCTTATGACTATTTCACCACTATCCATCATTTCCTGTAAGACTTTCTTCAAGACGAAGCATTCTCCATTCAATGTCCAAGAAAATGATGATAATAGAATAATCATATTCTTTTATTCTCTTCATGTCCTTTGACACTTTGGCCATGGTAGTTTGATTTTCATTGTAGTTAATAACTGATTCATCATGTGAAGTATATCATCTTCTTCAAATGTATACTTTTCGTAATTCTTGAATTAACCAAATCCTTTCTTTACTTTCTTCACTGTAGAACTTCTCATATTTCTTTCATCAGAGTTTCTTTATTCAACTTGATAGTTCTTCATTTCTCTTTCTTCCTTGACATCATCAGTCGAAATCCTTTTAGAATCCTGAAATAGTCGATTCATATAAAACTTGAACATCTTTGCACTAAGCTTTTCTAGATTGCAAGCTTTTACGATTAGATCTTGAAAGGTCTGTATATTCAGACCAATAAGACCCAATGCAAGTTTTGGTCTTATGCCTTTTATACATAGCTAGACTTGTATAAGTGCTTATAATTAAAGCACAAATTAGTTTGTCAAATTTCGTCGTCCGGTTACAATCACAAGCTCGACTGAAGACAAGCTATCAACTCGATCAAGCATTTAGAAAGAAGGCTCAACATCTCAAAGCAAGACCTTTCATAATTTGAGGTTCAGAACACTTCGTATGAGTCAACCTACAGGTGGTATAAACCTAGTTTGACCATAGTTAAAGTGTATTTCACTCATGCATATTTAGAATCATATTTTATGTTAAATACAATCTAGTTTGGCCAGCCCGAAGTCTGGTTTGACCAGCTTAACCTATTAGGCCAACCTTACAACATTCGGTCAAAAAGACAGATCTGAAAAGATGTTTTTGCGGTAGGTTCGGACAACCCAACCTAGGGTTCGGCCAACCCAAGATGGTTTCGGTCAAGTTTCCAACAATGGAACAAAATCGGATATTGGACTAGTTAGGCTAACCCAACCTCCTATTCGGCCAGCCCAACCTCTTGTTCGGCCAACCGAACATGGGCTTAAGCCGGTCAAAGATTTGAAAGATTTTATCCCGTGATTTCCAGATTCTAATTAGAACGTAATCTTTTAAGTTCAGCCAACCAAACTGAATCTTGGGCTAGCCAAACTACACAGATCCTTGGCTATAAATAGAGGCTTTCTCCTACTCTTTAAATCATGAAAATTCGTAGTCTTATATTATGTTGTAAAGAAAGACCCTTCAATCCTACTTAAGCTATGGATACTCAACCCATCATGGACATGAGCACCCAAATTCCCATCATTCTTGGTCACCCATTCCTTATCACTTCAAACGTAATCATTAATTATAGGAATGGAGTCACGAGTATGTCTTTTGGGAATATGAAACTGGAGTTGAATATTTTTTTCAACACAGGCAAACAGTTAGAGGATGAAGACAATTCTCACGATATTAACCTGATTAATTCTTTTATGGAAGATAGAGCACTTCTGACCTTATCCTCTGACCCTCTAAGGACGTGTCTGGCCCACTCCCATGATTTTGATAATGACATGATTAGGGAGATGGGGACCATGTTGGATGTCGTGTCGGTACTTTAAGTTAACCTGTGGAGGCCACAATTTGAAGAATTATCCCCAAATTGATGCAATGCCTCTACTGTCTAACTTCAAGGCATCGAAGCTTGACCTTCAACCTTTACCCTTTGATTTGAATTATGTATATTTAGGTCAAGATGAGACATACTCGATGGTGATTTCTTCCTACCTCGAGCAAGAACAGGAGAGTATGCTCATCTCTACTCTCATTGAGCACAAGGTAAGTACTCTATACCACCCATAGACAAGTGGCAAGTTAAGATTTCTAATAAGGAGATTAAACAAATTTTAGAGAAAATGGTTAACCCTAACCGCAAGGATTAGTCAATCCGATTGACCGATGCTCTATGGGCTTACCGTAACACATTTAAAACTCCTATTGGAATGTCTCCCTTTAGACTTGTCTATGGAAAAGCTTGTCACTTACTTGTAAAGTTGGAACATAGAGCCTACTGGGCTATTAAGAATCTAAATTTTGATTTAGATAACACTGGCTCGCTTCGCAAGCTATAATTGAATGAACTAGAGGAGATCCGAAATGACGCATATGAGAACTCGAGATTTTACAAGGACAGGATGAAGGTTTTCCATAATAAGAACATCCTTCATAAATCATTCTTGACTGGCCAGAAAGTCCTTTTGTACAATTCTCGATTACATCTTTTTTTGAAAAAGCTTCGATCTCGTTAGTCTGGCCCTTTCACTGTTACAAATGTCTATCCTCATGGGGCTATTAAGAAAGAGAATCCGAACAATGACAATAGGTTTAAAGTGAATGGACATCGTTTAAAGCCATTTGTTGAGAAATTCAATTCAGAGGACATGTTCATACCTCTGATTGATTCTGTGTACCAGGATTGACCTCCTAATCTGATAGGGGTATAGTTAGGTTTATTACTTTCATGTTATATTTAGGATAGTTTGCTTTATGTTGTTTATGATAATTTTATTTTTGTTGTTTAGGATAGTTTGCATATACTCTATTGAGTTTCATTTTTTGTTAACCCATTTTATGCTGAGATCCATAGAAAAGCTTTAAAATTCCTTCTTCTAGGTATTATCCTTCCAACACCATCTCCTTTATTTTCGTTGCCTCTTTTGTATTACATGTTTATTTCTTGTACATTGAGGACAATGTAGAATTTTTGTGGGGGGTATGGGGGATTAGGTAACCTAATTAGTGTTTTTCTCAGTTTTGAGCAAAATTCTTGAAAATTTTCAATGTTTTAAGTTAAAATCTATTTGGGAAGCGATGACTTGTGTACTTAAGAATGCTTTGAGTATGATAAGATGGAGATTGAATCTTAAATTGTCAAAGTCTAATCATCTAAGTAACTTACCACCTAAGTTCTTGTGCACAATTATTTTAGAGGTAGTTTGAGTATCATGTTAATTTTAAGTACAAGACACATTACACTCAATCCGCCTTTTGTAAGATGCACTAGAAGTTCTAATTGTTAGTATGTGAATCATTGATAGATGGTGAGAATCACGTCTAGAGAATTTTATCCACCTTAAAAGAAGAAAAGAACCAGTTATAAAAACAGGAGATCAACAAAGAGGTCATGAAAAGGAATGAAAAATCTGGAAAAGAATGCAAAAATAAAGAATGGAGAAAAATTGACCGTCGATATAAAATCAAAAACTGGAAAAAGAAGGAGAAGGGGATGAGTTCAAAAATAGTACTTGAGTTCAAACTAATCTTGAAGTGATGAGCATGGCTAACATTATGAAACAATAGTATTCATATGAAAAGTAAGTTGATTTTCAATGAGCACCTTGAAAATATGGTATATAGATTTATACTCTTATTTGATTGACAAAGAACTTACTTGATTGGTTACCTATGTGATTCAGCTCTAGGGTTTTCAAATCTCACTTTCATATTTTATCTCCACCCATTCATACTTGAGTAAACAAAAGATTGTCTTCCTTAAAAAAATTTGAACTTGATATTGAAGATTATTTATCACATATTTCGCTCGAGAGTAGCAAAATGCTGGTTGGGAGTTGTATTGAGGGTTAAATATTGCATATTATCCCCCACCTATTTCTTGGTTTTATAAATATAATATGGCTTAATGGTATATTTCACATGTGTTTGTGTTACAAGGTGAATTTAAGAGCTTGAATTGAAAAGAATGTTAAAAGCATAGATTTAGTACTCAAGAATTGTCAAAGCAAAGAAGGAATCTTTAGAGACCAAGATTGAAGATTTCAAGACTCCAAGATCTAAGAAAACCAAGTGGAGAAGGAAGTCGAAAGAACAAGCGTAGAAATTATAAAGACTATGCCATCAAGAACCGTTTGATGACATCGAAGCTACCGTTCGATGACATCGAACACTAGTCGATGCAATCGAATTTATGAGGGAAAATCAAGTTGGTTGCTAAACATATTGGGTGCATTTCCTGATCAATCGAAGACATGTTCGATGACTTAAAGGAAGGTGTTCGATGGCATCTAACTTATTGAAGAAATTAAAGCAACTGGCTGGACTGTTTTGGACACATTCTTGATGAGTTGAAGACCTGTTCGATAGATCAAAGCTTCACTTAATGACATCGAAGGACGATTCGATGACACAGAGATTTGAGCAGTGCAAAAGAGCGAAAAGGCGCGACTTCCAGATTCAAACCCCTTCGATGTCATCGAAGCATGTTCGATGACATCAAAGGCGTTAGGCAGAGTTACACAGAGTGCATAAATTTAATCCGGTTTTACGGATCTATGGAACTTGGCTCATAAATAGGGGTTTCTTAGGCACTTTTTAGGATATCTAGGGTTCAAAGAAGTAGAGAAAAAGGACAGTGTCACGTCACAAACTCAGAAACCAGGCTCACAGAAATCTCGATCACCGAATCTGGTGTCAAAAGCCTCCGTAGTACCCCATTCTCGGCTCCCAACGCCTATACGCCAGATTTCGATCCTGGGATCCTACAAGGAGGATTTTTCAACATATTTTTATCTCATAAGAAGCATAACCACAAGTTTACCCAAATCACAAAGGCAACATCATCATGACATATCCACTAATATAAACAGTTGAATATAGTGTTGAAAGAGAAATATACATATATCAAAAATTAAAGCTCCAGAAGACCGCTGCACGCTCTAAGCTTAACCCTACTACAACTTAATGCCACCTGCACGCGTCTATTGTGTATAAGCTTATAGAAAGCTTAGAGGGTGGTGTAAGTGTGTGCGTAGGGTAAGTACCAAGTATGTAATATCAAAGCAATATGGAAACATAGTAATCCAAATATCATATACTGAGGATGCAATACAATATGTAAATCTTGACGAGTCCACGAATATCATTAGCGGTATATAGGCCATAAATGCAGAGACATATCAACCCAAAATGTCATATGCCGCGGATGTAATATAATATGCAAATCCTGACAAGTCCATAATACCATTAACCTTATTCAGGCTATGTAATATAGATGCATAGTAAACCAAATGCTATGTATTGAGGATGCAATGCAATATGTATTGTGAATGAAATGACCAAGCTGGAGTGTGAAGTTGAGATGATAGTACGTAGTATCGCAGGCTACAGGGTCCATTAAAGGAGACTTCTATCCAAACTAGTCCCATACCTAAATTTGGATAGTCAGACTCAATGTGGTAAACTCCTGATCTCAGGTTAGTCGGGCGTCCCAACCGAAATCCTGGCCATTGCGAAGGTACACATAATAATTAGTTGCACACCACCAGCCCAAGTGAATAGTGAATGAATGAATGAATGGGTAAAATGTTGAGTATGCAACTCTTGCTCAATAAGTCCACATATTAGTACTATACATATCTGGGATCATCATCGGGGTTTAGTACACTCTACATAGATCACCGACCACTGGACGCGCAACCATGCAAGTGGAAGAGACCTCACTATCCGCCTGGCCAATAGTCAACCAATATCTACCCGACACATCAATAGATGACCCATTTATGAGATAGTCACACTCAGCTAGTTATGCCCCTTACCCTTAAGCGGGTAAGGCCACTCCCCCTTCCAACCGACCAGGACATAATGGGAGATGCAGACTACTTGTATTCGGCACTCGGGTGCTCATGTATCCATTTGGTCTAGATGTTAAAGCGCTCCTGGCCACGGAGGTTTAGGGACTTTCACCCAAGGACATCTATAGCACCCCATGTAGAAAAAGATTTTTGGTGTCCCATCTGGCCGTCCACGATATGCCTATGGAGACTATGGCCCTGATGTCGCTGGGGCGTACAACACTCACAACACACAATGTAAGATACACAAGTCACACAATCCAATCATGCATCAATCATGCGCATACCATGCGCTCATGTGGGACAACTCCATTTATCAGGGAGCCCCATAACAACCTGCCCAATGACATATGCAATGGTTAACCACGTCTCATATCAAGCATGCAGATGATGCGTATGGACATGTGTAATGATGTTATACTATCACGTACTCATAATCGGTATCAATAATTGGCCTAACAAGGGCCTAAGGGAAGGTCACAACGTGGACATTTAACCAACATTGCTCCTAAGGAGTGGCCCACATAAAAGCCTAAAATATAGTGCGGCCCATGGCCTCACACAAAGGCCTAATATACATCACATTGGGCCTCATCATATGTGTAAGACCCGTATCCAAGACCGTACCATTCTGTAGGCTGGCTTTCACGATCCTCCTTGTCAAATTTCGATAAACAGTAACCTGTAACCAACATTTACACGTGACCCTGAGTCGCATCCCATATATCTGAGTTGACTTGACCTAAGACTTGTACTATCGCGACCGTGCCGTCGTCGTAGTTCTAACGCCATGTCTTCCGCACCGATGCGATACCCAAGCCAGTAGTTGTGGGCCCGCGTTTATTTTAAAGAAACGCCGCGCGCTGCGAGTTTTGAGAGAATCTCTACAACCCATCACATCAATCAATCAAAGTACAACCCATCACTCTATCCCATCCCCAAGTACACACGTCATTCTCCATGTCAACTCTCTTACACAACCCATACAACCCATCACCCATCATCTATTACTCCATCCATCACTCTCTCTCTCTCTCGTTTATCTCTTCACTCCCAAGCAAGTAAGAAGAGTGGACATCTAAGCTCTAAGGAGAGAAAGGAGAGCTTTGTGTGTGGCCCACTTCCTACCCCAAGATCCTAACTATCCAACCTTCATCAACTTCCATCAAAAGGAGAGCCAAGGAGTTTAGAAATCCAAGGAGCCAAGAAGGAGTGAAATCGGTGGGTGATCCACCGTTGATTTTTATTTGAGGGCCCACTTATGATGGGACCCATTTTGATGTATGTGTTGTCCACCGTCTGCTAAGCAAGGCCACCCTGCTGGCCATCCTACAACAACCCCTTGCTGCCCATCCTTGAGTGGACTCTGGACGAAGGGAAAACACAAATATTTGTTCGATATTCCAGTTAGTGGACAACACACGTGGGACCCACCTGATGTATGTGGAAATCTTCACTGTCCAGACAGATGGGACGGTGGGACCATACATGTATGCATCTCATCTATGTTTTATCCACCATCCATCTGTGGATGGTGGAATCTACTGCTTTATTGACAACAACAAGTTCTGTGGGTCTGATCCTAAGGTATGAATCTCATCCACACCATCCGTGCATAACACATGGGGCCCACCTCGATGAGGTGCTGCATCTAGCACATGAAACTCCACCGCGATGCATGTGTTTCATCATCACCGTCCATCTGATGGGGCCAACATGACATATGGGTTTCATCCTCATCGTCCAAAACTTGGTTGGTGGGAACCCACCTCTTTGGATGTGGCCTATAGCCACACTGTCCATCTGTTGTGAGCCCACGCAGCATCTTATGCTGCCCACTAACGTCAGCAAGGACTGTAGGACCCTCATGTGATATGCATTTCATCCTAACTGTCCATTTAAGGACAGTGGACTAGCAACCCAATTAGGTGGGCCTGATCATGACAAATATGTTATATCAAAACCGTTCGTCCGTTTGGGGACGTAAACCCCACATTGATGTATGTGTTTTATACACTCCGTCCATCTGGCCAACCCCACATGTAAGGCACGTGTGGGGGTGGGACCCACCTTGATGTCAGCGTTTTATATCCACACCGTCCGTACTTGGATGGTGATAGGTGTAGTCCACCATTCTGGATGTGTTTTATCCAGGCCGTCCATCCACGTGGGACGTGTGGACCTCACATCTGATGTATGAGTTTCACCCATGTTGTCCGTCCATGGGTCCCACGTGGGGATTGCCATGATGTATGTGCTTCGGATGCACACCGTCCAGACCTTTGGACGACGGGTTCTTCATGAGGTTTGTGTTTCTCCCAGCTGTCCATCTGGACATGTGGACCTCACCTTTGATGTATGTGGTTTACATCCACGTTGTCCGTTTTGATGGACAGGTGGGACTCCCACCTTGAATATATGTGTTTCATCCCTGTGTGAGACACCATGATGTATGTATTGTATTATATGACTGTCCCATTGTGTGACCCACCGTGATGTATGATGTACCCCCCAATACTATATGCATTGTATATCCTAGCCATCCACATGTGCGGCCTAATATGACGTTTGTGTGGCCCACATAGTGTAGCCCAATATGATGCTTATGTGGCCCATATGCACGGCCCATTTGATGAGGCCTGTTGTGATATGTATTAGGCCCAGGTGATGCGGCCCATTGTGATGTATATTAGGCCTATGTGATGTGGCCCATTATGATGTGTATTAGGCCCATGAGATGCGGCCCATTGCGATGTGTAAGGCCCATGGGTGGTGGCCCATTGCGATGTATATGAGGCCCATATGATGAGGCCTGATGTGATGTATATGAGGCTCATGAGTGAGGCCCGATATGATGTATATGTGGCCCTTGAGTAAGGCCTATTATGATGTATATTAGGCCCTTGTGTGAGGGCATGGGCCCACTATGTGTTAGGCTCTATGTGGGCCACTCCTTAGGAGCAATGTTAGTTAAATGTCCACATTGTGACCTTCCCTTAGGCCTTGTTAGATCCATTTTTATCATTCTCAAAGTGGGCTAAACCAAATCTTTGGACCCCATTGATGTTGCATGGTCTATCATCGCCGTAGACGGATGGCTCCGTGCTACCGGATTTGGCATATCCATGGCCGAGGGCCAATCCTTATACTGTGGTTTAGATCGGCTATTCATCTATGGAACTCGCCTTGCATATAGGCCGATTGTCGAGGTTGCTTATTGATGCTGATTGTCGAGGCTGATTGCCGATGCCGATTATCAGTGTTGGTTGTCGATACCGATTATGAGTATGTGACAGCATAGCATCATGATACATGACCATACGCATTATCTACATATTTGTTATGAGATGTGGTTGACCATTGCATATGCCATTAGGCTATTTGTTTATGGAACTCCCTGAGAGATGGAGTTGCCCACATAAGCGCACGGTACATGCGGGATTACTGCATGGTTGGATGGTATGACTCATGCATCTCGCATTTTGTGATATGACCACCGTACGCCCTAGCAACGTCAAGGTTGTGGCCTCTACAGGCATGTCGTGGATGACCAGATGGGACACCAAAAATATTTGGTTCTAGCATACGGGCGCCATAAATGTTCCTTGGTGAAAATCCCTAAACCACCGTGGCCAGGAGACGCCCCAACGTTTAGACCAAGTGGATATATATGAGTACATGAGGGTTGTATACTAGTAGGCTTTGTCTCCCACTGCGTCGTGGTTTGTTGGGAGGGGTGTGACCTTACCCGCCTGAGTGATGGGGCAATATCTAAGTTGAGTTTGACCAGCTTGAAGAATGGGTCTGCTATCGATGAGTCGGGCCTGATATTGGCAGGCGGATAGTGAGGTCTCTTTCACTTACCTAGTTGTGCACTTGGATAGGGGCGGCAAGCTGACGTAGAGTATAGTAGACTCCAGTGATGATCTCAGAGATGTACGGTACTGATATGTGGACTTATTGAGTAGGAGTTACATACTTAGCATTTTACTCATTCATTCATTCATTCACTATCCACTGGGGCTGGTGGTGTGCAACTAATTATTATGTGTACCTTTGTAATGGCCAGGATTTTGATTGGGGCACGTGACCAACCTGAGATCTAGAGTCTACCACATTGAGTCTGACTATCCAAATTTAGGTATGGGACGGGTTTGGATAGAAGTTCCTTGTGATGGACCCCATAGCCTGCAATACTACGTACTATCATCCCGACTTCAAACTCCATCTTGGTCATTTCATTCACACCGCATATTGCATTACATCCGTGGCATATGACATTTTGGGTTGGTATGTTTCTGCATTTATATGGCCTAGATGAGGTTGATGGTATTCGTGGACTCGTTAGGATTTGCATATTACATTGTTTCCTTAGTATATGACATTAGTTTATTATGTTTTTGCATCGAATGGGCGCTGGGAGCTGAGAATGGGGTACTATAAAGGCTGTTAGCAATAGATTAGGCAATCAGGAATTCTGTGAGCCCGGTTTCTGAGTTTGGGGCGTGACAATATGGGCCTTGCATATATCACATTGGGCCTCATCATATGGGCCAATATACATCACATCGAGCCTCGCTCATGGGCCACATACACATCATAATGGGCCTCATCATATGAGTCATATATACATCATATTGGGCCACATCCCATGGGCCTCGAATACATCACAATGGGCCACAACCCATGGGCTTCAAACACATCACAATGGGCCTCATATACATCAAGTGGGCCGTATCACATGGGCCACACCAATGGGCCCATCGACCTAGCCGGTCCATCTACACCATTCATCTATTTTAGAGATCATTTTAGAGCATTTCCCAAAAATGAATCATATCGAAAGATCATCAGGACCATACCACAAATAACAGTGGAGATAATGATTCTCGCTGTTAAATAATTCACCGAGTCGGGGCCCACCATCATGTTTATTTCTATCCAATCGGTTCATATGGTCACAAGGTCCTAAATTAAGTGGAAAAATAAATTTCATATTGATCCAAAACTTCTGGGACCCTAAACGGGTTTCAATGGTAGATGTTCAATCCCTCACTGGTTTTATGATGTGATGCACCTGATAGACAGTGTGGATCAACGCATACATCATGGGGTGGCCCATGCAGCACCGTCCAGGTGGACAGTGTCCATATATAACACATATATCAAAGGGGGCCCACGCAGCACCGTCCAGATGGACTGTGCATATGCAGCACATATATCAAGGAGGGCCCCACCCAGCAAAACGTCCAGATGGACGGCTGGATTGAACAGAGATACATCATGGTTGGTCACACATGGCATAGTCCAGAAATGGATGGTGCAGATATAAAATACTTAAATCAATGTCAGTCCCACTCGTCTAGTGAGCGGACGGTGGGGATGAAACCCATAGAATTTGTTAACGTCAATACTGCAGCGTCCAGCTGCTAGACTGGTGGGCTGCTGGCCCAGTGTCCAGCAGATGGATGGCTCAAATATAACACATATCATGATGGGCCATAGAACTGCTGACGTGCACTACAGCAGCTATATGTTATGGTTGCTACCCCACCATCCATCGGATGGATGGTTTGGATATAACACCAACCTCGTGATCAGGGCCATAGATGGACGGTTAGGATGGGATACATACACCGTATGGGACCCACAGTCCTTGCTGACATCAACTATAGTAGCTATTGCTGCGTGAGGTATTCTAGCCAATCCACATCCACCATCCATGGGTTGGACAGTGTGGATGCAACATATGATATCGAGGTGGGCCCCACATGCTGTCATGGTGGGGTCCACGTCCAATGGATGAATAGTAGGGATATAACATATACCTCATCTCCAGACCCACAGTCTAGAGGTCTAGACGGTGTGGATCTGAAGCACATACATCATGGGAGTCCCCCACATGGGACCTATGGATGGACAGCACGGTTGAAACCCATACAATAGAGGTGGGTCCACACATGTGGCCCACCTCAGCTTAAAAAATGAAGCTGATATTTCTATTTTCCCTTCATCAGGGGGGTGTCTAAAATGGACGGCCAGTGTGGACTAGTCCGCTGGGCATCGGTAAGGTGGGTCGCACAGGTGGCCGGCATGGATATAGATAACACACATCACATGGGGTCTATAACACAAGGGAGAGAGAGAGATAAAGAGAAAGAGAGAGATAGAGATAGAATCAGCGTGCGATAGAGGGCTTTGCCACTATGAGCCCTCCCTTCCATGTATTATAACACGTACATCAAGTGGGTCCCAATACATGTCAGCCCACCGATAAAAATCAATGATGGAATGCTAATATCACCCCTTCTAGGCTCCTTAATCTCCCGAACTCCTAAGCTTCCTCTTTGATGGAGGATGATGAGATTTGAAGGTTTGGATGGTGAGATCTTGGGGTAAGAAGTGGGCCACACTTAACTCCTTGCTCTCCTTAGAGCTTGGACATCCACCCGCTCCTTGGTGCTTGGAAAATGGTGGAGAAAATGAGAGAGAGAGAGAGAGGAGTTGTAAGGAGAGAGGGATGGGTTGTTATAAGGAAGGGATGGGTCGTTGACTTTGGGGATGGCTTAGTATGGGTTTATTTGACTTGGTGATGAGAGAGGTATGGGTGAGTGATGGGTTGTACTTGACTAGTGATTGATTGATCGATGTGATGGGTTATAGAGATTCTCTTGGGATTTGCAACATGTGACGTTTTCCTCAAAATAAACGTGGGCCCACAACTCCTAGCCTGGGTATCGCATCGACGCGCGAGACGCAGTGTTAGAACCTCGATGATGACAAGATCGCTAGGGTATAAGTTTCGAGTCGAGCTAATTCGGGTTGAAAGTGTGCGACTTACGGTCGTGCGCTAATGCTATCTACGTGTCATGGGTCGCTGGAATTCGACCAGGAGAACAATGGGAGTCTAAGGAACAGTACGGACTAGGATACAGGCCTTACAGCTCTCCTCTCCTAATAAAAATTATCCTTAAAATTTACACTATTACGCAACTAGATGTAACTCATAAGGGAAGGGAGGAGAAATCATAACATCATATATATATTGGAAACATAATACAATCGAATAGCGCTTATGAATCTCAGGCTCTTTCTCCCAAGGCGCCTCATCTACACTACTATGACCCCACTAATCCTCGGATCCTAGTCAGAAACGATTGAGACTGGAATACTATGCAACCTCACAATCTTAACATTAGGGAGCTATATCAGAAAGTTTCTAAGTTATTTGAACTCGGGGACCTAATCATTCTAAGTTCTCAACAATCATAGAGTGAAGGGTAGCTATCGGCATATAGGTGATGTTATCCTCAGGTATTCTCAAGTTATGCTCTGATACCAACTTTTGTCATTCCCCAAACTCAGAAACCGGGCTCACATAATTTCTGATCACCGAATCTGGTGCCGACAGCCTTTGTAGTACCCCATTCTCGACTCCTAGCGCCCATATGCCAGATTTCGATCATGGGATCCTACAAGGAGGATTTTCCAATGTACATTTATCCTGTAAGAAGCATAACTAAAAGTTTACCTAAATCACAAAGGCAACATCATCATCACATATCCACTAATATAAACAGTTGAATACAGTGCTGAAAAGGAAATATACATATATTGTAAGACCTGTATCCTAGCCTGTACCGTTCCGTAGGCCTTGGCGGACCACCCGGTCGAATTCTGGTGACCCGCGATCTGTTATCAGTGGTTGGTGTGACCTTAAGTTACATCCGGTCAATTTGAGTCAGCTCGGCCCGAGACTTCTATCATTGCAACCGCATCGTCGCCGCGCTTCCGACGACGCATCTCGTTCGTTGAGGCGATACTGGGCCAGGAGATGTGGGCCCACGTTCAATTCGAGAAAAATATCGTGCATTGCAAAACTCAAGAGAATCCATCACATCAATCACCTCACTTGTCAAAAGTATACCCATCACTTAACCCATTACTCTTCCCATTCCCAAGTACAAAAGTAATCCCAAAAAGTCAACCTTCCCATCACCTCACCATCCCTCATCCCATCACTCCATCCATCACCACTCCTCTCTCTCATTTTTTTTCTCTCTCCATTCTCCCAAGCAACCCCACCATGAGAGACGTCCAAGCTATCTTCAACAGAGGAGAGCTTGGTGTGGCCCACCTCCCTATCTCCCATCTCCACCGTCCAATCACCATCATCCTCCATCAAAGTGCTAGCCGAGGAGCTTACCTTACCATTGATCCAAGAAGAAGCAAGAAAGGTGGGTGATCTACCATCATTTTTTATTTCTAAGGGCCCACGTATTGTGGGACCCACTTGATGTATGCATTGTATTGAGGGACTCATAGTGGCAGGGTCCCTCCACCATCTGATCTCTCTCTCTCTCTCTCTCTCTCTCTCTCTCTCTCTCTCTCTCTCTCTTTGTGTGATGATTGTGTGACCCACTGTGGTGTACCCATGCCATCCAGCTATCCATTTGGATATGCTAAGGAGGGACGACCACTGATGTATGGTTATATCCAACACCGTCCATCCAAAGGGGCCCCACATGGTGTATGTGCTTTACATCCAGGCTAGCCATCTAGTGCCCCTAGACACTAGAGATATATATATATATATATATAATTTTATTGTAATATTCGGTGGGCCTTGATGTACATGGACCCACCTTGGGAAGTAGATTGGCTGGAGTACCCTGTACCAGCTACATAGCCACTGTATTGAAGCAGCAGTTCTATGGGTCCCACCGGCTACCCACACCATCCAAATGACTGGACAGTGGGACCCACCTCTAATCTTACGGCCCCACACCATCCATCTGGGTCATGTGGACCCTAGCTACCATCAGCAGACCCGTGGAGCCCACCTTGATGTATTTATCTGCACCGTCCATTTGGACAGTGCTGTCCAGGGCCACCGTGATGTATCTGTTCTATCTGCGTTGTCCATCATCTAGATGGTCGGCCATCTCACCCAGTGACACCATCCAGTTATGTGGATCCCAACATGAGGTATGTTTTTATTCAAAACCATTTATCTGCTGCTGCACAGTTGCCGTGGGACCCACACATACGTAGAAACCACATGTATATGTGATTTATCAACGATGTCCATCCGTCCTACACTCACCCCGTCCACCTGTTTGCATCCCCACCGTCCAGATGGCGAACGGTGGGTCATAACATGTTGTATGTGTGTATCCACACCGTCCATACATCGGACGCAGACCCACTTGATGGACGTGTGTATCCACACCGTCCATCCATTGGATCAGATTCAAATCTCAGGTGGAAACCACCTTATATAAATACCGTCCATTTGGGTACCCCAGCAGCATACGGCTGATGTGTTGACATCAGCATGTTCTGCAGCCCATCAGATGTATGGATGTAATCCATACTATCCACTTATTTGTGGGGTGGGCCCACCCCACATGTGTGGGTAGGTGGGACCCACCTTGTTTATGCATTGCATAGCCAAGCCGTCTGGTCAGAGCTGTACGCTAACAGATTTAAATAATAATGATAATAATAATAATAAAATATTATATGTGGTGGGCCCCATGTGGGACCCGCCTGATATGGAATAGATTGGCTAGTGTACCCTTACACCAACTACTAGTTGATGTGTTGACGATAGCATTTGTTGTGGGGACCACCCTGATATATGTCTTTTACCTAAGCCGTCCACCTGTTTTGCCTGATGGGACCACCACGATGTATTTATTTCATCCACACCATCTAGATTGTGCTGGACGGTGTTGGACAGTGTTTGGATAGTGCTGATTTACGTAGGAAGTGTTTGGATGGTGCTAATCATCATTAGTGGACCACACTGTAGAAACAATGGTATTGAATGTATACCATTAAAATCCCTTTGGGTTAAAGAAGTTTTGGACCAATCTGATATTGTTTTCCTCTCAATTTTAGGTCCTTGTGATCTTATGAACAAACTAGATGAAAAATAAACGTTATGGTGGGCCCAGCAGAGTTTTGAGGGTGGAAATCATTATCACCACTGTTGTTTGTGGTATGGTCTAAATGATCTTTTGATATGATTCATTTGTTTGAATAACGCTCTCTATAGATGAATGAATGGTGTAGTTGTTGTAGCCCGTTTGATACGGCCCGTTGGATGCATTTGGGGCCCATTTAATGAGGCTCGTTGGATGTATTTAGGACCCGTTTGGAAGGGCCCGATGTGATGTATTTGAGGCCCATTGATATAGCCCACTTGATGTGTAAAGTCCCATGTGTAAGGCCCACACGTTATGTATCTGAGGCCCATATGCAGGGCCCACCGGTTGTGTATATAAGGCCCACGAGTGAGGCGCATTTGATGTATTCGAGGCCAAGATATGTGGCCCATTTAATGCATATGAGGCCTAAGCACTGTGGCCCGCTTGTTGTATATGAGGCCCTTTGCGATGTATCCGAGGCCCATAGGCACGGCCCATTGTGATGTATTTTTGGCCCGCTGGAGCTACCTATTGATGTGGCCCACTTGATGTTTATGAGACCCATTGGTGTGGCCTGTTGATGCGGCCCACTTGATGTATGTAAGGCCCATTGGTGCGGCCCATTAACGTGGCCCAATGAGATGTATGACCGGCCCATATGATAGGCCTATTGTGATTATTTCTTGCCTATATGATAGGCCTATTGTGATCATTTTCGGCCCATATGATGGGGCCCAACTACTTGAATCTGAGGCCCATGGGCAAGGCCCATGAGTGAGGCCCGATGTGATGTATTCATGGCCCATTGTTGTGAAGACCATTGTGATGTATATTAGGTCCTTGTGTGAGGCCATGGGTCCACGATACATTTGGCTCTATATGGGCCACTCCTTGGGAGCAATGTCGGTTAAAGGTCCACATTGATGGGCAATGGTGGTTAAACGTCCACATTGTGACCTTCTTTTAGGCCGGGTTAGGCCCATTCTCATCATTCTCTAGTGGGTTACCCCAAATGATTGGTCCCCATTGATTTTGCTTGTTCCATCATTGGTTGTCCATTTATGGACCCCGCCTTGCGTCAAGATCGATTCCGATTTCGATGTCGATTGTCGAGGTCGACTGTTGAGACTGATTCTGATTCCGATTCCGATTGTCGAGGCCCAATGTGATATATATGTGGCCTGTATTTGAGGCCCATTTTAATGTGTATTCAGCCCATGCTTAAGGCCCAATGGGATGTATATGAGGCCCATTATGGTGCATTTGAGGGCCAAGCGATGGAGCCCATTGTGATATATATTAGGCCCATATGAGAGGCCCATCATGATGTGTATTACGCACTCGAGTGAGGCCCATGGTAATATATATTAGGCCCTTGTGTGAGGTCATTGGTTCACTATATGTTAGGCTCTATGTGGGTCATTCCTTGGGGGCAATGTTGGTTAAATGTCCACATTATTGAGGTCGATTGTCGATGCCAGTTATTGATACTGATTATGAGTGTGTGATACCATAGCATCATGATACATGCCCATACGCATCATCTGCATGTTTGTTATGAGATGTGGTTGAGCATTACATATGCTATTGGACAGGTTGTTATGAGACTCCCTAATAGGTGGAGGTTTATCTCACATGAGCACACGGTATGCGCAGGATTGACGCATGACTGGATTGTATGACTCATGCATCTTGCATTGTGTGTTGTGATTACTATATGTTCTAGCGACATCAGGGTCGTAGCCTCCACAGGCATATCATGGATGGCCAAATGGGACACTGAAAATCTGTTACTAGCATTGGGCTACTATAGATGGCCTTGGGTGAAAATCCTTAAACCCTCTTGGTACCAGAGGACGCCCCAACGTCGAGACTTAGTGAATATATATATGAGCGCATGATGGCCGTATACTAGTAAGTCGCGTCTCCCACTGTGTCATGGTCGGTTTGGAGGGGGTGTGGCCTTACCCACCTGAGGGAGTAGGCATAACTAGGTTGAGTTTGACCAGCTCGTGAATGGGTCCGCTATCGATGTACCGGGTAGATATTGGCCGACTACTAGCTAGGCGAATAGTGAGGTCTTTTCTACTTACCCAATTATGCGCTTGATGGGACGACAAGCTAGTGTAGAGTATACTAGACTCCGGTGATGATCTCAGAGATGAACAGTACTGATATGTGGACTTATTGTGCAGGAGTTGAATACTCATTCATTCATTCATTCACTATACACTTGGGCTGGTGGTACACAACTGTTTGTTACGTGTGCCTTCGCAATGGCCAGGATTTTGTTTGGGGCGCTCGACTAACCTAAGATCAAGAGTTTACCACATTGAGTCTGACTATCCAAACTTAGGTATGGGAATGGTTTGGATAGAAGTCCCTTATGATGGACCCCATAGCCTGCGATACTACGTACTATCAACCCGACTTCACACTCCAGCATGGTCATTCCATTTGCACTACATATTGCATTACATTCATGACATATGGCATTTTGGATTACTGTGTTTCTGCATTTATATAGTTTAGGTACGGCTGACGTTATCCATGAACTCATCAGGAATTGTTTATTACATTGCATCATCGACATCTGGTATTTTGGCTCTTTATGACTCCTCATTTGCATAATTGATCTATATTGTATATTCTGATATTGATTGACTCATGTACTTGTCAGTATTTCCGCTTACTCTGATATCATATGATTCATGATCTTACCAGTATTTTCGATATTGTATGATTATGACATTGTATTGGATACTTGACACTTACCTTGTGCACACACTTACACCACCCTCTAAGCTTTCTATAAGCTTATGCATGATAGATGCATGCAGATGATGTTAGGTTGCAGCGGCATGGAGCTTGGAGCATGTAGCTGTCTTCTGGAGCTTTGATTTTATTTTGACATATGTATTTCCCTTTCAGCATTATATTCAAAGTTTATATTAGTGGATATGTGATGATGATGTTACTTTTGTGATTTAGGTAAACTTGTGGTTATGCTTCTTACGAGATAAATGTACGTTGGAAAATCCTCCTTGAGGGACCCCAGGATCGAAACTTGATATGTGGGCGTTGGGAGCTGAGAATGGGGTACTACGGAGGCTGTCGGCACTAGATTCGGCGATCGAGATTCCTTTGAATCCGATTTTCAGGTTTAGGGCGTGACAGAAGATAGTATCAGAGCATAACTTAGGAATACCTGAGGATAATATCACATATCTACTGATAGCTACCCTACACTCTGTGATTATTGAGAACTTAGAATGGTTAGATCCACGTGTTCGAATAAGTTAGAGATTTTCTGATATAGTTCCATATCGTTGAGATTATGAGGCTGCATAGTATTCCCATTTCGATCGTTTCTGGTCCGAGATCCAAAGAATAGTAGGGTCACCATAGTGTTGATTATGCGTCTTGAGAGGGCGAGGTTGAGATTAGAGAGCACAATCTTCATCCTTTAGTAGATTGATTATGTCTTGACTTATTTACTTAATGATGTTTACGTTTCCCTTGTCTATTCCGTAAATTTCAAGGATGAAATTTTTTATTAGGTGGGGAGAGTTATAAGACCCGTATCCTAGCCCGTATCATTCCATAGGCCTCCGTGGACCTCCCGATCGAATTTCGGTGACCCGCGATCTGTTATCGGCAGTTGCGCGTGACCTGAGTTGCATCCTGATGATTTGAGTCAGCTCAGCCCAAGACTTATATCATTACGACCGCACCATCGCTGCGGTTCCGACGCTGCGTCTCGCGCGTCGAGGCGATACCCGGGCTAAGAGATGTGGGCACGCGTTCAATTCGAGAAAAACGTCGCGCGTTGCAAAACCCAAGAGAATCTATCACATCAATCACCTCACTTGTCAAAAGTACACCCATCACTCAACCCATTACTCTTCACATTCCCAAGTACAAAAGCAATCCCAAAAAGTCAACCTTCCCATCACCTTACCATCCCTCATCCTATCACCCCATCCATCACCACTCCTCTCTCTCATTTTTTTCTCTCTATCCATTCTCCCAAGCAAACCCACCATGAGAGACGTCCAAGCTATCTTTAACAGAGGAGAGCTTGGTGTGGCTCACCTCCCTATCTCCCATCTCCACCGTCCAATCATCATCATCCTCCATCAAAGTGCTAGCCGAGGAGCTTAGCTTACCATTGATCCAAGAAGCAAGAAAGGTGGGTGATCTACAGTCATTTTTTATTTTTAAGTGCCCACTTATTGTGAGACCCACTTGATGTATGCATTGTATTGAGGGACCCATAGTGGCGGGGTCCCTCCACCATCCGATCTCTCTCTCTCTCTCTCTTTCTCTGTGTGATGATTGTGTGACCCACTGTGGTGCACCCATGCCATCCAACTGTCCATTTGGACATACTAGGTAGGGTTGACCACTGATGTATGGTTATATCCAACACCGTCCATCCAAAGGGGCCCCACGTGGTGTATATGCTTTACATCCAGGATGGTCGTCCAGTGCACCTGGATGCTGGAGATATATATATATATATATATATATATATATATATATATATTATTTTATTGTAATATTCGGTGGGCCCTGATATACATGGGACCCACCTTGGGAAGTAGATTGGCTAGAGTACCTTGTACTAGCTACATAGCTGCTGTATTGAAGCTGCAGTTCTATGGGTCCCACCGGCTATCCGCACCGTCCAGATGACTGGATGGTGGGACCCACCTCTAATCTTACGGCCCCACACCATCCATCTGGGTCATCTGGACCCCAACTAGTATACCCGTGGAGCCCATCTTGATGTATTTATCTGCACCGTCCATTTGGACGGTGCTGTATAGGGCCACCGTGATGTATCTATTCTAGCTGCGTCGTCCATCATCTGGACAGTGGACCATCCCACCCAGTGACGCCATCTAGTTCCATGGATCCCAACATGATGTATGTTTTTATTTAAAACCATTTATCTGCTGCTACACAGTTGCCGTGGGACCAACACATACGTGGAAACCACATGTATATGGGATTTATCAATTCTGTCCTTCCGTCCTACACCCACATCATCCACCTGTTTGCATCCCCACCGTCCAGATGGCTGGACGGTGGACCACAATATGTTGTATGTGTGTATCCACATTGTCCGTACATTGGACGCAGACCCACTTGATGGACGTGTGTATCCGCACCGTCCATCCATTGGATCAGATTCAAATCTTAGGTGGATACCACCTTATATATATACCATCCTTTTGGGGACCCCATCAACATATGACTGATGTGTTGACGTCAGCATGTTTTGGGCCCCATCAGATGTATGGATGTAATCCATACTGTCGCAATCGGGATTCCTGTGAATCCGATTTCTGGGTTTGGGGCGTGACAGAAGTTGGTATCAGAGCATAACTTGGGAATACCTGAGGATAACATCACATATCTGCTAATAGCTACCTTACACTATATGATTGATGAGAACTTAGAATGATTAGATTCCCGGGTTCGAATAACTTAGAGACTTTCTGATATAGCTCCCTACCGTTGAGATCAAGGATGCATAGTATCCCTGTTTCGATCGTTTCTGATCAAGGATCCGATGTTCAGAGAGGTCATCGTAGTGTTGATGAGGCATCTTGAGAGTAGCAGGTTGAGATTCGTGCACGTTGTCCCCATCTCTTAGGTGTTTGATTATGTTGAGATGTTGTGTTCTGATAGGATTTCTCTCCCTTGGTGAGCTCTGTATTGGTCGTGTTCTGTTTTAAATTTCAAGGATGGAATTTTTATTAGGTAGGGAGAGCTGTAAGACTCGTGTCCTAGTCCGTACCATTCCATTGGCTTTCGCGGTCCTTTCGGTCTAATTTTGGCAACCTTCAACTCATATTCGACATTTGCGCGCTATCCTAAACCGGGTCCCACATACTGAAGTCGGTTCGAACCGAAACTTGCACCATTACGGCCGCACCGTCATCGCAGTTTCAACACCGCGTCTTGCATACCGATATGATACCCTGGCAGGGGGATGTGGACCCGCGTTCAGTTCGAGGAAACGACGCGCATTACAAATCCTAAGAGAATTCATCACATCAAATGTCAAGTACACTCCCATCACTCACCATCACTTACACCCATCCCCAAATACAACCACCCTCTCCAAAAGTTAACATTTTCTTATAAGAAAGTACCTACTTACATCACTCACCATCACTTCTCTCCCATCATCTCTCTCTCTCTCTCTCTCTCTCTCTCTCATTTCTCCCAAGCTCCATGGGAGCAACTCACGTCCATGGCTTCCATGAGAGAGTAGTGTGGCCCACCTTTCTACCACCCGATCCTACCATCTTAAGCCCATCTCAACCATTGAAATTATCCATTTAGGACTCTATCATGCATTGGCGGTAGAAGGAAGGAAAGATCTCGATGTGAGTGATTTTATTACTTGATTTGTGATTTGAGAGCCACATATGTGGGACCCATCTTGATATATGTGTTGTATAGAAGGGCCCATAGTAGTGGGGTCCCTCCTATTTCCACCAATCTTTCCTTCTTTTCTCTATTTCTCCCTCTCCTTCTCTTTTGGTGTTGGACATGGGACCCACCAGTCATGTGTGTATTATCCACACCATCCAACTATTGGTGGCCCACCCTGATAACATATCTGTGGTTGGGCCCACATTAAATATATGTGATCCAACTGTCCATCGTACAGGGACGCTGGACGATGCCATAAGGAGAGGAGTGAACTGACAGTGTTGTGTACTGACAAGTAAACAAAAGTGTCAGTTTGATTTTTCAACTTTGGATGGACCACCCTTACAGGCCCCAACTTGATGTATCAATCCAATTCGCGCCGTCCATTCTATTCCCCATGTCATTTTAGGTGTTGAGCCAAAAAATGAAGTCAATCCGACTATTTAGCGGGCCATAGCTTAGAAAACAGTAGTTTTCACCATTAAAATGCACTTTGATCTTTATACACCTCTAAAACATATTAAAAATTGGGCTTGTTTGGTCTGTCTTGAGACATGGAATGCAATGGATGGGTTAGATTCACCTGATGTGGGCCCCATGTACAAAAAACCCTAGAAATTCTATTTTTTTTCAAAAAAAATGAACATTAGGCAGCGCCTGGTGCTGCTGCAGCATCATTACGGCGGGTGGAAGGCGTGAGGTGTGGATATCAGATATACATCATGGTGGGGCCCACAGCGTGAGGTGCACATTAGGATAATGGTGCGGCCCAACGTATCGACCCACCGTGATGTGTAGGCCCATCTGCTGCATGTGTAAGGCCCACCTGTGATGACTATTTGAGGCCACCTGTTGGATATTTGGGCCCACCTTATGTTTGACTCTACATGGGCCACTACTTGGGAGCAATGTTGGTTGAATATCCACATTGATGGGCAATGGCGGTTAGATGTCCTCATTGTAACCTTCCCTTAGGCCTTGTTAGCCCCATTCTCTTCGTAGGTTAACCCAAATAAGTGTGCCCCATTCGCCATAGACAGATGGCTCCGTGCTATCGGATTGATATAACCACGGCCGAGCCGATCTCTACATTATTATTGATTGGTTGTCTATCTATGGACCCCGCCTTATTTATATATGCTGGTTGTCGGTGCCGATTATAGACACTGATTGTCAGTGCTGATTATAGATGTTGATTATCGGTACCGATTATTGAGGCCAAATATCAAGGCCGATTGTTGACAGAAGTTGTCACGCCCTAAACTCGAAAATCGAATTCAAAAGAATCCTGATCGCTGAATCCGGTGCCGACAGCCTCCGTAGTACGGGCTGCATATACATCGCATTGAGCCTCAACAATCGGCCTCAATATTCAGCCTCAATAATCGGTACCAATAATCAACATCTATAATCAGCACTGACAATCAGTGTCGATAATCGGCACTAACAACCAGCATAATAAACAAGGCGGGGTCCATAGATAGACAACCAATCAACAATAATGTAGAGATCGGCTCTCGGCCGTGGTTATATCAATCCGATGCATGGAGCCATCTGTCTATGGCGAATGGGGCCCACTTATTTGGGTTAACCTACGAAGAGAATGGGCCTAACAAGGCCTAAGGGAAGGTTACAATGAGGACATCTAACCGTCATTGCCCATCAATGTGGATATTCAACCAACATTGCTCCCAAGTAGTGGCCCATGTAGAGTCAAACATAAGGTGGGCCCAAATATCCAACAGGTGGCCTCAAATAGTTATCATAGGTGGGCCTTACACATGCACCAGATGGGCCTACACATCACGGTGGGTCGATACGTTGGGCCGCACCATTATCCTAATGTGCACCTCACGGTGGGTCGCATCATTGGGCCGCATCAATGGGCGTCAATCCAACAAGTGGGCCGCATCAATGAGCCGCACTAATGGGTCTTATACACATCAAGTCGGGCCTCGATAACTGGGTTGGAAACATGTCATAATGGGACACGACATATGGGCCACAAATACGTCACAATGGGCCTCGACCCATGGGCCGAAAATACATCTCTGTGGGCCTTACCAAATGGGCCATAAACACATCCTAATGGGCCTCAACCATGGGCCTCTAACATATCATAACGAGCCTTGCATCAATGAGTCACACTAATGGGGCTCATGCACATCAAGTGGGTTGCATCAATGGGCCGCACAAATGCACAATAAGTAGGCCCTGCACATGCAGCAGATGGGCCCCACCAGATGGTTAGTGTGGATATAGAATGCATACATCTAGTGGGTCACACATCCCACGAACGGTGTGATTAAAACATACATCGAGGCTGGCCCTATATGACCTAGACGGTTGGGGTGGAACATATGAGGTGGGCTCTGCTCATGGGTTCTAAATACATTACAATGGGCCTTACCAAATGGGCTTGAATACATCTCAATGGGCCTCAACCCATGGGCCCTGATATATATCATAATGGGGTGTCTGCCTTGGATGGCGTGGATAAAAATGCATCATGGTGCATCCCATCCAAATAGTTGGACAGTATGGATATAAAAACATATATATCATGTGGGATCCATGTGTATAATGGACGCATCAAGGGGGGCCTCACACAGATGGGCTGCATGGAACGAAATACATATGTCACATGGGTTCCACATCCCACGGCCAGAGATTGGGCAATGAGGATAAATAAATACATCATGCTAGCCCACACTGCATATGGACGGTATGCTTATTTAACACATATAATATCATATGGTAAGGAGCGCCCCACCATCCAGTAGCCGCTAGACGATGTGAATAAGGAGTGCATGCATCAAGATGGGCACCTCGAATGGACCACAAAATACATCAAAGTGGGCCCGACAAATGGGCTACAAAATACATCAAAGTGAGCCTCATAACATGGGCCTCCTATACATTAAGGTGGGCCCCACTAGACGGGCCACAATACATCAAGATGGGCCTCCTCACATGGTCATACGTACATCAGATGAGCCACACCAATGGGCCCCATGTATATCAAACGAGCCACACCCAAATAAAAGTGGTGATAATGATTTCCACCATTTAAGTTCCTAATGTCCACCATAACATATGTTTCCCATCCAACATGTTCATAAATTAATGTAATGATAGATGAAGTGGAACAAATATCAGCTTAATAGGAAACTCCCATGGCCCTTAAAAAATTTGCACAGTGGACGTCATTGTCCACTACCTTGAATGATGGGGTCCACTTGAACTTTAGATCTGACTTGTTTTTAGTCTCAAGCCTGTTAAGACAAGCTTGCCAAATGGTTGGGTGGTTTGGATGCAACACATGCATCAAGGGTGGGGTCCACATGAGCTATGGATCTGACTCATTCTTTAGCTCACGCCATGAATTGAGCTTTCAAAATGGATAGACAGCTTGGATGCAACACATGCATTATGGTGGGTCCCATGAAGGCCCACAATTATGTACATATTATATAATATAATAATAAATCTATATATAATATATATAATATATACAATATAATATATATATAGACACACACGCACACACATCAGTCCCACACATGGGTTGGTCCCACCATCCAGGTGTGGACGGTGTAAGTAAAACACATACATCACTGGTGGGTTCCATGTGGGGCCCACCTTAATGTTTAAATGTCGTCCAACCGGTTGGTAAGGTCACGTTGACCTGGATGGAAGGAATAACAAATTTCCTATTGACCCAAAACTTTTGTGGTGACCCTAAAAGGGGTTCCAATGGCAGTCGTAGACCCCACTGTTTCCTGTGATGTGGGCCACCTGAGTCCTAGATCAGGCTAATTTTTGGAGTGGGTCCACTTGGGGAAGTGGCGCACCCGATGGACGGTGTGGATATCAGATATACATCATGGTGGGGCCCACAGCAGGGGCCATGGGTCCCTGCCTTTCGCCCGCCATAATGACGCTGCAGCGTCCTGCTGCAGCAGCAGCAGGCGCTACCTAATGTTCATATTTTTTTTTGAGAAAAATAGAATTTCTAGGGTTTTTATACATGGGGCCCACATCAGGTGAATCTAACCCATCCATTGCATTCCATGTCTAAAGACAGACCAAACAAGTCCAATTTTTAATATGTTTTGGAGGTGTATAAAGATCAAAGTGCATTTTAATGGTGAAAACTACTGTTTTCTAAGCTATGGCCCGCCAGATAGTCGGATTGACTTCATTTTTCGGCTCAACGCCTAAAATGACATGGGGAATAGAATGGACGGCGCGGATTGGATTGATACATCAAGTTGGGGCTTGTAGGGGTGGTCCATCCAAAGTTGAAAAATCAAATTGACACTTTTGTTTACTTGTCTATACACAACACTGTCAGTTCACTCCTCTCCTTATGGCATCGTCCAGCGTCCCTGTATGCTGGACGATTGGATCACACATATATTTAATGTGGGCCCCACCACAGATATGCTATCAGGGTGGGCCACCAATGGTTGGATGGTGTGGATAATACACACATGACTGGTGGGTCCCACGTCCAGCACCAAAAGAGAAGGAGAGGGAGAAATAGAGAAAAGAAGGAAAGATTGGTGGAAATAGGAGGGACCCCACTTCTATGGGCCCCTCTATACAACACATATATCAAGATGGGTCCCACATATGTGGCTCTCAAATCACAAATCAAGTAATAAAATCACCCACCTCGAGATCTCTCCTTCCTTTTACCGCTGATGCATGATAGAGTCCCAAATGGACAATTTCACTGGTTGAGATGGGCTTAGGATGGTGGGATCGGGTGGTAGAAAGGTGGGACACACTACTCTCTCCCATGAAAGGCATGGACGTGAGTTGCTCCCATGGAGCTTAGGATGAGAGAGAGAGAGAGATGAGAGAGAGAGATGATGGGAGAGTAGTGATGGTGAGTGATGTAAGTAGGTACTTTCTTATAAGAAAATGTTGACTTTTGGAGAGGGTGGTTGTACTTGGGGATGAGTGTAAGTGATGGTGAGTGATGGGAGTGTACTTGACATTTGATGTGATGAATTCTCTTAGGATTTGCAACACGCGGCGTTTCCTCGAACTGAACGCGGGTCCACATCCCCCTGCCAGGGTACCGGATCGGTATGCAAGACGCGACGTTGGAACCGCGGCGACGGTGCGGTCGTAATGGTACAAGTTTCGGTTCGAACCGACTTCAGTATATGGGACCTAGTTTAGGATCGCGCGCAAATGTCGGATAAGGGTTGAGGGTTGCCAGAATTCTACCGAAAGGACCGCGGAAGCCAACGGAACAGTACGGACTAGGACACATGTCTTACATTTTTTATTGGGTGGGCCCACCCCACACATGTGGATAGGTGGGACCCACCTTGTTTATGCATTGCATAACCAAGTCGTCTGTCCAGAGCCGTATGCTGGTAGATTAAAATAATAATAATAATAATATATTATATGTGGTGGACCCCATGTGGGACCCACCTGATATGGAATAGATTGGCTAGTGTACCCTTACACCAACTACTGGTTGATGTGTTGACGTCAGCATTTGTTGTGGGGACCACCTTGATATATGTGTTTTACCTAAGCCATCCACCTGTTTTGCCTGATGGGACCACCACGATGTATTTATTTCATCCACACCATCCAGATTATGTTGGACGGTACTGGACAGTGTTCGGATAGTGTTGATTTACGTAGGAAGTGTTTGGATGGTGCTGATCATCATTATTGGACCACATTGTCGAAACAGTGGGATTGAACGTATACCATTGAAATCCCTTTGGGTTAAAGAAGTTTTGGACCAATCTGATATTGTTTTCCTCTCAATTTTAGGTCCTTGTGATCTTATGAACAGACTGGATGAAAAATAAACGTTATGGTCGGCCCAACGGAGTTTTAAGGGTGGAAATCATTGTCACCACTGTTGTTTGTGGTATGGTCCAAATGATCTTTTGATATGATTCATATGTCTGGATAACGCTCTCTATAGATGAATGAATGGAGCAGTTGTTGTGGCCCGTGTAGTTGTTATGGCTCGTTTGATATGGCCAGTTAGATGCATTTGGGGCCCATTTGATGAGGCCCATTGGATGTATTTGGGACCCATTTAGAAGGGCCCAATGTGATGTATTTGAGGCCCATTGATATAGCGAGCTTGATGTGTATAAGACCCATGTGTAGGGCCCACATCTTATGTATCTGAGGCCCATGTGCAGGGCCCACCAGTTGTGTGTATAAGGCTGTAAGTGCTATAGTTTCTATCCGTGTTTGTTGTCAAATTTATAGTGCCAAAATCACTATTATACTCTGTTATATATAACTTGCATAAGTGAAGCTCTCTCATAGACAACCTAAGCTCACAACAAGCAAAGCTCAAGATCTTGAATGAAAGAACTGCTCACAAGACTCAAGCTGAAAAGAAAAAGAAAGTACAAGGCAAGACTCAAGCTGAACTCAAGACTCAAGTTGAAAGTCAAGCTGAACTCAAGACTCAAGCTGAAACTCAAGCCACTTTCAAGATTGAGCTACTTCAAGGTTTAGTCTACATCAAGACTTCAAGGCTCATTCTTCATGGTCTCTTGTTTCAATGTCCATACTTCATGATTGAGGTTTGTTTGACCAGAGGATGACCTTAGAAGTAGGTCATTTCAGATACATAAGTCGAATGTTTATTTTACATGTGATTGGTCTGTTCTTCGACTAGTCCTAGGCCTTCTTCGACTAGTCCTAGACTTGCTTCGACCAGTCTAAGAAATTCCTCCACCAGTCGTAAGTTTGTTACAAATTCTGGATAAAATCTGTTAGCCTTCGACTAGTCCTGGAATCTGTTCGACCAGTCGTAGGAACAGTGTCGACTGATCTTCGACTAGTCGTACAATCTATGACTCGAAGTCCAGCGAACCTTTGCAGGACCTACGACCAGTCGAAGGAAACCTACGACCAGTCGTAGGTGACCTACGACCAGTCGTAGGAGAGCTTCGACCAGTCGTAGAACGGTCAAAACAAATCCCGCCGGATTTTTCAAATATCTGTTAGAGCTTCGACTAGTCGAAGAGCACTCTAGACCAGTCGAAGACCCGATCTTCTCACCTATAAATAGTGCACGAATCTCAGAAGAAATCATCGATTTAATTAAAGTATTCAAGCCAATCTTCGTCGAACTTCTGAGAGATAATTCTGTGCTCCATCTAAGCTAAGTGTGCTTATTTAATATTCTCTTTCCTTAGCTTTATTTTAATTGATTTTGTTTCTTATATTCCAATCTGATTTGATAAAGAGGAATTATTATTCCCTTTCTTTGGAATCAAAATCAATTAAGGCAAGCCCTATTTGGTTTAATTTAAAATCTATTAGAACTAGAACCATTGTAATCGAGTACTAGACATTGAACTTGGACATTCAATCATCTACTTTGATTTGGTTCTACCGGGCTGCTACAACGAAGGAGATTTTCAGGTATTTTACATATTGTAAATTCCTTTCTATTATTTTGGTTTCTTTCAAGATTTGCCAGAAAAATCTTGTTATTTTGGTTATCTGAGGAGAGCCAGGAAAACTCAGAAGTGGGGGTTTTTAATTGTGTAAGCCCACATACAAAGACACAATTGTAAGGGTTTTGGGTGAACCTGGGAAAACCGATTTTTAGTGAACGCTAATATCTCCTGTGTGAGGATATTAGGAGTGGAGTAGCTTTTTGTGTGGCTGTTATATAACAGTTGGTGAACACACAGGCGAACCACTATAATCCCTTGAGTTGTGGTTGATTATTTTATTCTTCTAATTTTTTATTCTTTTTGTGGGATGTATGTATGGTGGTGAATGTTGTAATTATTTCAAGCTTTGTAAGAATGTTGTAATAGCTTAGAATTTACTTTCTGCTATTCCTTTATAAGCTTGATTTTCAATTTCATTTGAAAGTTGTTCCAGCAAGGTTGCCCTGCCATTTTTATGGTGTATGGCTGTCCCTAGAACAATACATTTTTAATTACAAGTTATTTCATTTCAGTTTATATTTAATTCTGTATTCCTCTTCGATTTGAGACTTGATACAAAGACCTTTCTAGAAATAAGGTTGTCCTACCATAAACTCTGTTTTTGGTGTAAGGTTGTCCTTAGAATAACGTTTGTATCAACCTCTCAAGATCTGAATTTTGAGGTTGTTTTACTTTCCTGCATTGTTATTTAATTTGGCTATCATTTTCTTTATTATTCCGCTGTTATAAGTTTTTATTTGGCATTGTCCTATTCACTCCCCCCCCCCTCTAGGACATATAGCTTTGCCTTTTCAAGTGGTATCAAAGCCTAATAGCTCATTTTTTGGATTTAATTCCTGAGCTAACGATTTAAGCTATTTAAGATGTCAAATTTTGATAGCCTTTTAGTCACTAGGCCTCCACCCTTTGATGGCTCCAACTATGCTTATTGGAAAGCCAGAATGAGGATCTTCCTCAAATCAATGGATGAAAATGTGTGGCAAGCCACAGTGACTGAATGGAATCCTCCTATCATGGAAGTTACTGGGGTTGATGGTTCAAAATCTATGAAAACCACACCATATTACCAATGGACCACCCTTCAGAAAAGTGAGAGTAGTGCAAATGCTAAAGCACTAAATGCAATTACTTCACTATCACCGGATGAGTTCAAAAGAATCATTTCTTGTGATACTGCAAAGCAAGCTTGGGATGTATTAGAAATGACACACGAGGGTACTACAATTGTCAAAAAATCTAAAGTCCAACTCCTCATAACCAGATTTGAAGAAATTCATATGGAGGAAAATGAAATGTTTATGGACTTCTACACTAGATTGAATGACATTGTAAACTCAATGTGGGGTCTTGGCGATAAAATCCCAGAAAGTAAAGTGTGTGCAAAAATACTACGCTCACTTCCTGAACGGTTCAATTCTAAAGTAACCGCAATCCAGGAACTTCGTGATACGGATAATATGAGAGTTGAAGAACTAGTTGGTTCTCTACAAACCTACGAGTTAAACTTTAAAGCTCCTAAAGGTAAATCTATTGCGCTAAAATCTTCTAAGTGTAATTCAGAAGAAAATTCTGATTCAGAAGATGATATGGCTCTTTTAGCTAAAAAATTTTACAAAATTTTCAAAAGCAAGAAAAGAGTTGATTTTCAAAAATCAAATGATAAAAAGAAGTTTAGACCAAAATCTTGAAAATCTTTGAAAGATAGTCAATGTTACAACTGTCAAGAATATGGGCACTTAGCAAATAGATGTCCTAAAAGGGACAAACCCAAGAAGAAGGGTATGTTGGCTACATGGGATGAATCATCTGATTCTGAAGGTTCTTCTGAATCAGAAGATTCTGAAACTGAGTCGGGCAATGAGGTTAAAGCTCTTATGACTCTAGCCAAATTCACATTTTCAGATAATGACTCTACAAGTGAAGAAAATATGAATAGTGAATGTGAAAATGAAGATGATCTTCAAGACGCTTACAATGCCCTATATAAGGAAAGTTGTAAAATTGCTGTCAAACTTAAACTTCAAAAAGAAAAGTTTTCTAAACTCAAAAATTGTTTTGATTCACTTGTCTTAGAAAAATCACAAATTTCAGATTGTTTTGAAAAATCGAAATGCGATTTGGAATTCAAAAACTCCCTAATTGTTGATTTAAAATCTGAAATTGAGAAACTTAAAACTGAAGTATCTTCTCTTCTGAGTTTAAAGGACACATGAAAATATGCCCAAGGTGATCCAAAATTAGAAAAACTTTTATCCGGATCAAGAAAATATGGCGATCGATCCGGGTTGGGCTATGATAAAAATCTACCTCCCAAACAAAAGTATACTCCTCCTATGTTTGTTAAAGGAGAGTCCTCAAACTCAAAAGGGAAAAGTACTTATCAAGATTTTTCTAAAAATTCAAAAACTTTTCAAAAACCTAGAAATAGCCATGTCAACTTTAATCAGAATCGAAATCCACTAGCTGAAAAGATAGTTGATTACTCAAGGAGCTATTAAAATCTAACTCTATAGGTCATTCCTACAAGTATACACAAAAGAAGACCAACTATGTTCCTAAACCCAAAACAGTTATGAAATGGGTTCCTAAAGTCACCTGCTTGGTTGCTCACACTGCTTTCAAAGCAACAAGTCATTCAAAGTGGTACCTAGACAGTGGATGCTCCAGGCATATGACAGGTGACAAAGCCTTATTCACCGATCTGAAAGATATGACTGATGGTTCAGTCACATTTGGTGATGGTAGCAACTGCAAGATTATAGGCCAAGGTACGGTTCAACTTTTTAATCTTCCGGTGTTTAAAAATGTTTTATACGTTGAAGGTTTAAAACATAACTTGCTTAGTATATCACAAATATGTGATAATAACCATAATGTTCGGTTTTCTAATCAAAGCTATGAAATACTAAACAATAAGGGTTCTGTAATATTAACTGGACGTAGAACGTCTGAAAATTGCTATATTATTAGTGAATCCAGCTCATCTAATCAAACATGTTACATGGTCCATACAGACGAGACCGACTTATGGCATAAACGTCTTGGACATGTACATTATCGAAATTTATATCGACTGAGCAAACGAGAACTTGTAAGAGGTTTACCCAAACTTCAGAAATTAGATAAAATATGTGGTGAGTGCCAGATAGGCAAACAAACAAAGAACTCACACAAAAAAGTGAATTCAAATACCACATCTAGACCACTCGAACTTCTCCACATGGACCTGATAGGACCTACCAGAACGGAAAGTTGTGGTGGTAAAAAGTACATCTTGGTAATAGTTGATGACTTTACCAGATTCACTTGGGTAGTCTTCTTAAGGGATAAATCTGAAACCCTTGAAGAAGTAAGAAAAGTTCTCAAAAGGATTCAAACTGAAAAATCTTCTCAAATCAGTAAAATTCGTAGTGATCATGGATCTGAATTTGAGAATAGCAATTTTGAGAAGTTCTGTACCGACCAAGGAATATTACATGAATTCTCTGCTCCCAAAACTCCACAACAAAATGGAGTTGTAGAAAGAAAGAATAGGGTGCTTCAAGAAATGGCTAACATCATGTTGAATAGCATGAAGCTCTCTAAAAATCTTTGGGCTGAAGCAGTCAACACAGCTTGCTATATTATTAACCGAGTCTACACTAGAAAAGATAATAATAAAACGGCTTACGAATTGTGGTTCAATAAAAAGCCTACTGTTAAATACTTTCGAGTTTTTGGCAGCAAGTGCTATATTTTACGTGATCGTGAAAATTTGGGAAAGTTCGATACGAAGAGTGATGAAGGTATTTTTCTAGGATACTCTTTAAACAGTTGAGCTTATAGAGTTCTGAACAAAAGGACTGGTGTGATTCAAGAATCCATTAATGTTGTCATTGATGATCACTTAAACACACCAATCTCTAATTCAGATAATGATGAAGTACTAATCATTGATAAACCCGATACTTCATCGAATCAGATTGATTCTGAGTTGAGGACTGTTAAAGATCATCCAACCACACAAATTCTTGGAAACCCTCTCACCGGTGTTCGCACCCGTAGACAACTTGAGGATATATGTAATTATGTATGTTTTACATCCCAAATTGAACCATCTAACGTAAAAGAAGCTCTGGCTGATGAAAACTGGATTGTTGCGATGCAAGATGAACTTAACCAATTCGTAAGAAATGATGTTTGGTATCTCGTACCAAGACCTAAAGATAAACACATCATTGGAACAAAATGGATTTTCAAAAATAAGTCTGATGAATGTGGAAATATAATTAGAAACAAGGCGAGACTGGTGGTACAAGGTTATACTCAAATTGAAGGGATTGATTTCGATGAAACCTTTGCACCAGTAGCACGTCTTGAATCTATCAGACTATTTATATTCATTGCATGTTTTAGAAAGATAAAGATCTATCAGATGGATGTGAAAAATGCTTTTCTAAATGGCAATTTACATGAAGAAGTCTATGTTGAACAGCCAATGGGATTTAAAGATTCCAAAAATATTGATCATGTATATCGGCTTAAAAAGGCACTTTATGGATTAAAACAAGCACCTAGGGCATGGTATGAGAAACTAACAAAATTTCTTTTAAGTCATAATTTTCAAATGGGATCTGTTGATAAAATTATGTTTGTTAAGAAACATAATGATCATATCCTAATGGTACAGATTTATGTTGATGATATCATTTATGGATCAACTTGTACTGACTTGACTACTGAGTTTGCAGATTTGATGAAATCACAGTTCGAAATGAGCATGGTTGGGGAATTGACTTATTTCCTTGGATTGCAAGTAAAGCAACAACCTGAAGGAATATTCATTTCTCAATCTAAGTATGCCTTGAATCTAATCAAGAGATTTGGATTTGAAAATGGCAAAAATTTTGATACTCCTATGAGTACTACCCTGAAACTATCAAAAGACTCTAATGGTAAAATTGTTGACTCAAAACTTTATCGGAGTATGATTGGTAGTTTGTTATATTTAACTGCTAGTAGACCTGATATTTCTCTAAGTGTTGGTATTTGCGCAAGATATCAATCTGATCCAAAAGAATCTCACTTGATTGCTGTCAAGCGAATTATTAGATATGTCGCAAGTACTGTAAATCTTGGTCTCTGGTATCCTCATGAAACCAATGTCCAATTAGCTGGGTACTTGGATGCTAACTGGGCTGGCAATCTAGATGATAGAAAATCAACCAGTGGTGGTTGTTTTTTTATTGGAAATTGTCTAGTTTCCTAGTTTAGTAAGAAACAAAATTCTATATCACTTTCAACAGCTGAAGCTGAGTATATTGCAGCTGGTAATGCATGTACACAGCTTGTCTGGATGCAACGAATGCTAAGTGATTATGGAATTAAACAGGATTCTATGTTATTACATTGCGATAATTTCAGTGCGATAAATATTTCAAAAAATCCTATTCAGCATTCTCGTACTAAGCACATTGACATTAGATTTCATTATATAAGGGAATTAGTAGAAGAAAATGTTATATCTCTAGAATATATTCCTACTGAAGATCAACGTGCTGATATTTTCACAAAACCTCTTGATAAAAGCAGGTTCAAAAAGATGAAATTTGATCTTGGCATGTGCATTTTAAATTGATAATTTATGCCTTTTTGTATAATATTGTATATATTTGCTAGATTGTATTTCATTTTTTGTAAAAATTGCAAGAAAATTGAAATTTTGGGGTTTGTACGACCAGTCGTAAGTATACACGACCAGTCGTACTACGACCGGTCGTAGATACCCACGACCAGTCGTGGAGCACGGGTTTCACTTCAAATGGTATCTATGCTATCTCAAATGGTACTCAGATTTGTTTGCCATCCTTAATCTGTCATTTTATTCTTCAGTTTCGACTCCATCCTGGTCATAGTGACATTCCATTTGCATACTTTATGACTGTATTGGCTACTCATATGTTAGTCGATATGCCTGTTGATGAAGCACCAATCCATCATCTGATCTTCAACAATACAAATATTAATAAGATGAAGTTGGATCTGCTTCCTGAACAAGGTGGTGGTGGTGGTGGTGGTCCTGAAGAAGCTGGTGTTGATATTAATATGGATGACATTTTTGAGGAACTAGATTCTGACTCAGCTAATGATCCAGATTTTGTACCATCTGATGTTGATGCACGTCTGAGTGCATTAGAAGGTAGAGTTGAGGATATAAATGTTAAGTTGGAAAACATGTCTGTTGCTCATGATTTGCAATTCAAGTATATGCGCAAATATCTTAGGCGCTTGAACAAAGGCATGCACCAACTTGATCCTTCTATTCCTGCTCCATCTTCAAGTTCTAATTCTGACTAGTTTCTATGAGACTTTTGGGTTGTAATAACTTTATTTCTTTGCTCTTGTTTGATTGAGTTTGAGTTGGATTTTATGCTGGATATTTGTTCTTAATGTAATATTTATGCTGAATATATGTGATGCTATCTTGAGTATCTCTATAACTCTTTTGCTATACTCTATTTCCTCCTCATGTTTACTCTCATTCCTTTATTTAGTTCTCCTTTGTCATATTATGACAAAAAGGGGGAGAATGGTTTGTTGTTAATGTGATTGTGAGAGGAGTAGCATTGGTTATGTTACTCAGGGGGAGTGGGGTGTCAAGGAGAATATATGTTTGAGCAGTGGGGTGTCAAGGAGAATATATGTTTGAGCTTATTATCTGTTTGCAGGTATTAACCAGTTGTTTTACTTTTTATCATGGTTATGTGTTTTGTCACTAATTTGACAAAGGGGGAGATTGTAAGTGCTATAGTTTCTATCCGTGTTTGTTGTCAAATTTGTAGTGCCAAAATCACTATTATACTCTGTTATATATAACTTGCATAAGTGAAGCTCTCTCATAGACAACCTAAGCTCACAACAAGCAAAGCTCAAGATCTTGAATGAAAGAACTGCTCACAAGACTCAAGCTGAAAAGAAAAAGAAAGTACAAGGCAAGACTCAAGCTGAACTCAAGACTCAAGTTGAAAGTCAAGTTGAACTCAAGACTCAAGCTGAAACTCAAGCCACTTTCAAGATTGAGCTACTTCAAGGTTTAGTCTACATCAAGACTTCAAGGCTCATTCTTCATGGTCTCTTGTTTCAATGTCCATACTTCATGATTGAGGTTTGTTTGACCAGAGGATGACCTTAGAAGTAGGTCATTTCGGATACATAAGTCGAATGTTTATTTTACATGTGATTGGTCTGTTCTTCGACTAGTCCTAGGCCTTCTTCGACTAGTCCTAGACTTGCTTCGACCAGTCTAAGAAATTCCTCGACCAGTCATAAGTTTGTTACAAATTCTGGATAAAATCTGTTAGCCTTCGACTAGTCCTGGAATCTATTCGACCAGTCGTAGGAACAGTGTCGACTGATCTTCGACCAATCGTACAATCTACGACTCGAAGTCCAGCGAACCTTTGCAGGACCTACGACCAGTCGAAGGAAACCTACGACCAGTCATAGGTGACCTACGACCAGTCGTAGGAGAGCTTCGACCAGTCGTAGAACGGTCAAAGCAAATCCCGCCGGATTTTTCAAATATCTGTTAGAGCTTCGACTAGTCGAAGAGCACTCTATACCAGTCGAAGACCCGATCTTCTCACCTATAAATAGTGCACGAATCTCAGAAGAAATCATCGATTTAATTAAAGTATTCAAGCCAATCTTCGTCGAACTTCTGAGAGATAATTCTGTGCTCCATCTAAGCTAAGTGTGCTTATTTAATATTCTCTTTCCTTAGCTTTATTTTAATTGATTTTGTTTCTTATATTCCAATCTGATTTGATAAAGAGGAATTATTATTCCCTTTCTTTGGAATCAAAATCAATTAAGGCAAGCCCTATTTGGTTTAATTTAAAATCTATTAGAACTAGAACCATTGTAATCGAGTACTAGACATTGAACTTGGACATTCAATCATCTACTTTGATTTGGTTCTACCGGGCTGCTACAACGAAGGAGATTTTCAGGTATTTTACATATTGTAAATTCCTTTCTATTATTTTGGTTTCTTTCAAGATTTGCCAGAAAAATCTTGTTATTTTGGTTATCTGAGGAAAGCCAGGAAAACTCAGAAGTGGGGTTTTTTTAATTGTGTAAGCCCACATACAAAGACACAATTGTAAGGGTTTTGGGTGAACCTGGGAAAACCGATTTTTAGTGAACGCTAATATCTCCTGTGTGAGGATATTAGGAGTGGAGTAGCTTTTTGTGTGGCTGTTATATAATAGTTGGTGAACACACAGGCGAACCGCTATAATCCCTTGAGTTGTGGTTGATTATTTTATTCTTCTAATTTTTTATTCTTTTTGTGGGATGTATGTATGGTGGTGAATGTTGTAATTATTTCAAGCTTTGTAAGAATGTTGTAATAGCTTAGAATTTACTTTCTGCTATTCCTTTATAAGTTTGATTTTCAATTTCATTTGAAAGTTGTTCCAGCAAGGTTGCCCTGCCATTTTTATGGTGTATGGCTGTCCCTAGAACAATACATTTTTAATTACAAGTTATTTCATTTCAGTTTATATTTAATTCTGTATTCCTCTTCGATTTGAGACTTGATACAAAGACCTTTCTAGAAATAAGGTTGTCCTACCATAAACTCTGTTTTTGGTGTAAGGTTGTCCTTAGAATAACGTTTGTATCAACCTCTCAAGATCTGAATTTTGAGGTTGTTTTACTTTCCTGCATTGTTATTTAATTTGGCTATCATTTTCTTTATTATTCCGCTGTTATAAGTTTTTATTTGGCATTGTCCTATTCACCCCCCCTCTAGGACATATAGCTTGGCCTTTTCAAAGGCCCACAAGTGAGGCGCACTTGATGTATTCGAGTCCCAGATACATGGCCCATTTGATGCATATGAGGCCCAAGCAGTGTGGCTCGCTTGTTGCATATGAGGCCCATTGCGATGTATCCGAGGCCCATAGGCACAGCCCATTGTGATGTATTTTCGGCCCGTTGGTATGGCCCATTGATGCAGCCCACTTGATGTTTATGAGACCCACTGGTGTGGCCCGTTGATGTGGCCCACTTGATGTTTATGAGACCCATTGGTGCGGCCTGTTGATGCGGCCCACTTGGTGTATGTAAGGCCCATTGGTGCGGTCCATTGACGTGGCCCAATGAGATGTATTTTCGGCCCATATGATAGGCCTATTATGATTATTTATGGCCCATATGATAAGCCTATTGTGATCATTTTCGGCCCATATGATGGAGCCCACCTGCTTGAATCTGAGGCCCATGTGATGTATATGCGGCCCATGAGTGAGGCCCGATATGATGTATTCTTGGCTTATTGTTGTGAAGACCATTGCGATGTATATTACGTCCTTGTATGAGGCCATGGGCCCACGATAGGTTTGGCTCTATATGGGCCACTCCTTGGGAGCAATGTTGGTTAAAGGTCCACATTGATGGGCAATGGTGGTTAAACGTGCACATTGTGACCTTCTTTTAGGCCGGGTTAGGCCCATTCTCGTCATTCTCTAGTGGGTTACCCCAAATGATTGGACCCCATTGATATTGCCTGTTCCATCATCGGTCGCCCATCTATGCACCCCGCCTTGCGTCAAGATCGATTCCGATTGTCTAGGTCGATTATTGAGGTTGATTCCAATTCCGATTGTCGAGGCCCAATGTGATGTATATATGGCCTGTATTTGAGGCCTGTTGTGATGTGTATTCAGCCCGTATTTAAGGCCCAATGGGATGTATATGAAGCCTATGTAATGAGGCCCATTGTGGTGCATTTGAGGGCCAAGCGATGGAGCCCATCGTGATATATATTAAGCCCATATGAGAGGCCCATCATGATGTGTATTAAGCTCTCGAGTGAGGCCCATGATATTGTATATTAGGCCCTTGTGTGAGGCCATGGTTCCACTATATGTTAGGCTCTATGTGGGCCATTCCTTGGGGGCAATGTTGGTTAAATGTTCACATTGTCGAGGTCGATTGTCAATGCCAGTTATTGATATTGATTATGAGTATGTGACACCATAACATCATAATACATGCCCATACGCATCATCTACATGTTTGTTATGAGATGTGGTTGACCATTACATATGTCATTGGACAGGTTGTTATGAGACTCTTTGATAGGCGGAGGTTTATCTCACATGAGCGTATGATATGCACTAGATTGATGTATGACTAGATTGTATGACTCATGCATCTTGCATTATGTTGTGAGTATTGTACGCCTGAGCGACATCAGGGTTGTAGCCTTTACGGGCATATCGTGGATGGCCAGATGAGACACTGGAAATCTGTTACTTGCATCGGGATGTCATAGATGGCCCTGGGTGAAAATCCTTAAACCCTCTTGGTACCAGAGGACGCCCTAACATCAAGACCGAGTGGATATATATATGAGTGCATGAGGGTCATATACCAGCAGGCCGCATCTCCCATGTGTAATGGTCGGTTGGGAGGGGGTGTGGCCTTACCCACCTGAGGAAGTAGGCATAGCTAGGCTGAGTTTGATCAGCTCATGAAGGGATCCGCTATTGATGTGTCGGGTAGATATTGGCCAACAACTGGCCAAGCGGATAGTGAGGTCTTTTTCACTTACCTAGTTGTGCGCTTAATGGGGCGATAAGCTGGTGTAGAGTGTACTAGACCTGGTGATGATCCCAAAGATGAACAGTACTGATATGTGGACTTATTAGGCAGGAGTTGCATATTCATTCATTCATTTACAATCCACTTGGGCTGGTAGTGCGCAACTATTTGTTACGTGTGCCTTCGCAATGGCAAGGATTTCGGTTGGGGCGCTCGACTAACCTGAGATCAAGAGTTTACCACATTGAGTCTGACTATCTAAATTTAGGTATGGGAATGGTTTGGATAGAAGTCCCTTGTGATGGAACCCATAGCCTATGATACTATGTACTATCAACCCGACTTCACACTCCAGCATGGTCATTCCATTCACACCGTATATTACATTACATCTGTGACATATGGCATTTTGGATTACTGTGTTTCTGCATTAATATGGTCTAGGTACGGCTGACATTATCCATGAACTCATCAGGAATTGTATATTGCATTGCATCATCAGCATCTGGTATTTTGGCTCTTTTTGACTCCTCATTTGCATAGTTGATCTATATTGCATATACTGATATTGATTGACTCATGAACTTGTCAGTATTTTCGCTTACTCTTATATCTTATTATTTGTGATCTTACTAGTATTTTAGATATTATATGATTATGGCATTGTATTGAATACTTGACACTTACCGTGTGCACATACTTACACCACCCTCTAAGCTTTCTATAAGCTTATGCACGATAGATGTGTGCAGGTGATGTCAGGTTACAGCAACGTGGAGCTTGGAGCCTGTAGCTGTCTTTTGGAGGTTTAATTTTATTTTGACATGTATTTCCCTTTCAGCATTATACTCAAAGTTTATATTAGTGGATATGTGATGATGATGTTGCTTTTGTGATTTGGGTAAACTTGTGTTAAGCTTGTTACGAGATAAATGTACGTTGGAAAATCCTCCTTGAGGGACCCTAGTATCGGAACCTGGCATATGGGTGCTGGGAGCCGCGAATGGGGTACTACGGAGGCTGTTAGCACAGGATTCACCGATCGGGATTCCTGTGAATCCAATTTCTGGGTTTTAGGTGTGATAGAAGATTAAAAATCAAAGCTGCAAAAGATTGTTGCAGGGTCCAAGCTCAATGCTGTTGCAACGTAACGCCACCTACACGTATCTATCATACATAAGCTTATAGAAAGCTTAGAGGGTTATGTAAGTGTGTGTGTAAGGTAAGTGCCAAGTATGCAATATTAGATCAATGCAAAAACATAGTCAACCAAATATCATATACTGGGGATGCAATACAATATGCAAATCCTGACGAGTCCACTAATACCGTTGGCCATATTTAGGCCATATAAATGCTGAGACATATCAACCCAAAATGTCATGTGCCATCGATGTAATGCAATCTGTACATCCTGGCAAGTCTATAATACCATCAACTTTATTTAGGATATGCAATGCAGAAGCATAGTAAACCAATTGTTATGTGCTGAGGATGCAATGCAATCTGTGGTGTAAATGAAATGACCAAGCTGGAGTTGAAGTCAGGATGATAGTACGTAGTATCGCAGGCTACGGGGTCCATCACAAGGGACTTCTATCCAAACCAGTCTCATACCTAATTTTAGATAGTCAGACTCAATGTGGTAAACTCCTAATCTCAGGCTAGTCACGTGCCCCAACCAAAATCCTAGCCATTACGAAGGTACATATAACAATTAGTTACACACCACCAGCCCAAGTGGATAGTGAATGAATGAATGAATGGGAAAAATGTTGAGTATGTAACTCCTTTTTAATAAGTACACATATCAGTACTGTACGTCTCTAGGATCATCACCGGGGTCTAGTACACTTTACACAGATCGCCGCCCACTGGACACGTAACCATGCAAGTGGAAGAGACCTCACTATTTGCCTAGCCAATGGTTAGCTAATATCTACCCGGCACATTGATAGTGGACCCATTTATGAGCTGGTCAAACTCAACCTAGTTATGTCCCTACCCTCAGGCGAGTAAGGCCACACCCCCTTCCGACTGACCGCGACACAGCGGGAGATGTGGCTTACTGGTATTTGGCACTTGAGCACTCATGTGTCTAATCAGTCTAGACGATGTATCATCTCCTGGCCACGAAAGTTTAAGGACTTTCACTATAAGACTCGACCCGAGTTCATATGTGTGTGTGTGAGTATGCATTTTGTTCGTCTTAGTCCCGTGGTCCTACCGGTTGAATTCCAGCTACCCGCGATCATCGGATAGTGTTTGCGGTCATCCTCAAGTCCGGTCATGTAGACCCGACTCGGATCGAGCCGAAACCTGTGCCATCTTGTTCGCATCACCGTTGCGGTTCCGATGTCGCGTCTTATGCATCCATCCGATGTGTAGATCATAAGTTGTGTGTATTTTATTTTTTGGCCCTTGATCATAATTATGTGGCCCACCTAGGGGTGGTATGCATGAATTTCTAGGTTGGTCCCATCTCTTGGCACCAATTTCCAACACACACTACACACATACACTACCTAAAACCCTATTCCTACACCACCTATTTCTAAAACACCATCCAAAGACCAAGAAATCCTACTAACCCTACAACATTGTTTCTAACTCCCTACTTCAATCATGACCTTTCTCTACCTAAGGCAAGAAAGAAATGATTGCTAGGCTTAAAACCTCCCTCTCTCTTCTCTCCATCTCATTTCCTCCCTTCTCATTCCCATTTCCTCCTTAGTAAGAGAGGGTGGGACGTCCCCACCTAGTCATCCCATTCTAGCCCCTTTCACCTCAAATTCCTCTCAATCCAACCATCCATACCCCATCTCACCCATTAATACATCATCCTTGGCGCACTAGAAGCTATGTGATACAAGTTTGGAAGAGATCTAAGATGGGTGTACTTCTATGATGTAGGATTTTCAATTCCATGTTCTAGATCTATTATTTCTTTCATATGGGAAGTGTAGGACCCACCAATCCATGGTGGAGATCCTACACCACCCCTTAGATGTGGCCAAATGGCCTATTTCATGCATACATATCCCATGCATGGGGTTTTTTCCCTTATGGGCCCCATCATGGAGGACTCCTTGGATTTCATTACATGATAGGTCATCTAGACTTTAGAATCATGGTTGGGATGACATCCCAACCATTGTTCTTGATTCTAGGATATGCATGTGGTTGATCTATGTTGTAACTTATGAATCAATGAAATGTGTGGTGTGATTGATGAAGGGGAGGGCCTCAATGTGGCGGAGCCCCTCCTCTTGTGGTCGATCCTTTATTTTTCCTTAATGTTGTGTAAGTGCAATGGTTATTTGTTACCTTGATTGTCAAATTTTATAGTGCCAAAACCTCAATTTATGTCTTGTGTAGCACATTGGTATATATGTTCAAGGCAATGCATCACATGTACAAGGACAATGCTTCAAGTCAAGAACAATGATCTACTTCAAGTAATGCAAGATCAAGTACATTGTTCTATTCTCTAAAGCTTCAGAGTTTTAAAGCTACGAGATCTTCTTTAAGACTCAAGGTAAAATACAACTCAAGAACTACAAGTTTAAGGTTTCAAAGATCTCAAGTTCAAGCTTCATCATGTGTCGAGATCTCCAGTCTCATGAAATTCAAAGATCATCCATCATTTGAAGAAATAAAGGTTCAATGTCCATACTTCACACTTAAGGTATGAATAACCTTAAATTGACCTTAGGGTAGGTCATTTTGTATACATAATTTAAATTGAATCATTTTATAAGTGTTTGGTCTGTTCTTAGACTAGTCCTGGACCCTGTTCGACTAGTCCTAAAACTGGCTCGACCAGTCCAAGAAATTTCAAGACCAGTCCTAAGTTGTTGCAAATTTTCAGAATTTTTTAGTTGAGCCACGACCAGTCCTGGAGTCTACTCGACCGGTCGTGTGAATAGTGCATGACTCATTCATGACCAATCCAACAACTACGACTCAAGCTCCAGCAACTATTCCTGGCTCCTCACGACCAGTCGTGGGCAGGTCAAGACCAGTCATGGAGGACTCACGACCAATCGTGTAGTGCCTACGACCAGTCATGGAATGGTTTTATTTGATCGTGCTCAAAATTTCAAAATGTTGTTGGTCTTATGACCAGTTGTAGTGTCCACAGGACCAATCAAACATGCGTTTTCTACAACTATAAATAGAGCACAATTTTCAGAGTTTGATATCCAATTCAAGTAAAATCAAGGCATCACTCCGAGAGATAAGTTTGTGTTCTTTTTAAGCTATATTGTGCATATTTAATACTCTCTGTTGTTAGCTTTTTATATTTGATTTTGTTTCTGCATTCCAATCTGATTTGAAAGAGGAATTGTAATATTCCACTTCTTGGAATCAAAATCAAATAGAGCTAGCCCATCTTAATTTAATTTAAAATCAATTAGAACTTAGAACCATTTCAAAGTGAGTATTGGACATTGAACTTCTCTATTCAAACTTCTACTCTGATTTGGTTCTTCCAGGCTGCAACAAAAGGAGAAATCCAGGTATTTTACATTTGTGTAAATCTTCTATATTTTTGGTTTCTTTAAGATTAAGCCAGAAAAATCTCTAAGTGTTGGTTATCTGAGGAGAGCCAGAAAACTCAGAGTGTGGGGTTTTTAAATTATGTAAGCCCATTTGAAAGACACAATTGTGAGGGTTTTAGGTGAACCTGAGAAAAACCTATTTCATAGTGAACGCTAATATCCCCTGTGTGAGGATATTAGGAGTAGAGTAGCAAGCAGTGTGGCTGTTGTTTAACAGTTGATGTACACACAGGCGACCCACTATAACTCTTTGTGTTTTGTGAATGTGTGATTTATTTTCTATATATTTAATCATTCAAGTTTGTGGGATTTATGTGTGAATGTGAATGTTGTAATATTTACATTTCTAGCATTGTGGGGAATGTTGTAATAGTTTAGACTTTCATTTCTTGCTATTTCCTTTAATTCCTCTTTAGTTTGAGATATTGATACTTAAACCGTTCTAGTAAGGTTGTCCTGCCATAAACCCTTAGTTTTTATGGTGTAAGGTTGTCCTTAGAACAACATTTGTATCAACCTCTCAAGACTTGAATTTTGAGGTTGCTTTACATTTCTGTATTGTGAATTGCTTAAAGTGTTATCTTTCCTTTATTCATTTAAATTCTGCTATTATCATTTTAATTTGGCATAGTCCTATTCACCCACTCCCCCCCCCCCCCCCCTAGGACTCATAGTTAGGCCTTTTCAAGTGGTATCAGAGCCTAATAGTTCACCTTAATTGTTATATTTTTTGGATTTAGTTCCTGAGCTAATCGATCTAAGCTATTTATAAGATGTCAAATTTTGATAGCCTTTCAGTCACTAGGCCTTCTCCATTTGATGGCTCCAATTATGCCTATTGGAATGCTAGGATGAGAATTTTCTTAAAATCCATAGATGAGAGTGTGTGGCAAGCCACAATGACTGAATGGACCCCTCCTACCACTGAAGTAACTAGTATCGATGGATCAAAATCAATAACACCTTATTTTCTTGGACCACACTTTAGAAAAGTGAGAGTAGTGCAAATGCAAAAGCACTAAATGCAATCATTTGCGCACTATCATAGGATGAATTCAAAAGAATTATATCCTGTGATTCTGCAAAGCAAGCCTGGGATATTTTAGAAATGACACACGAGGGAACATCAATTGTCAAGAAATCTAAAGTCCAAATCCTTACAACCAAATTTGAGGAAATACATATGGAAGAAAATGAAATGTTTATGGACTTCTATACTAGATTAAATGACATTGTGAACTCTATGTGGGGTCTTGGTGACAAAATCCCTGAAAGTAAAGTATGTACAAAGATACTGTGCTCACTTCCTGAACGGTTCAATTCTAAGGTAACTGCGATCCAGAAACTTCGTGATACGAATAATATGAGGGTAGAAGAATTAGTTGGGTCTTTAAAAACCTATGAGTTAAATTTTAAAGCTCCTAAAGGTAAATCTATTACCCTTAAATCTTCTAAAAATGTTTCTCAAGAAAACAATAACAATTCTAATTTAGAAAACTCAGAAGATGATATGGCCCTTCTAGCGAAAAATTTTTACAAAATTTTCAAAAGTAAAAGAGGGTTGATTTTTAAAAAGCTAATGATAAGAAAATATCTAAATCTAAAACTTGGAAATCATTAAAAGACAGTCAATGTTACAACTACAAAGAATGTGGGCATTTGGCAAACAAGTGTCCTAAAAAGGACAAATCCAAAAAGAAGAGTATGTTGGCTACTTGGGATGAATCTTCCGGTTTTGAAGCTTCTTCTGAATCAGAAGATTCTGAAACCGAGTCGAGCAATGAAGTCAAAGCCCTTATAACTCTAGCCAAGTTCACTTTTTCAAATAACGATGATTTAACTAGTGAAGAAAATTTGAATAGTGATCATGAAAATGAAGATCTTCAAGATGCCTATAATGCCCTTTACAAGGAAAGTTGTAAATTTGCTGTTAAATTAAAAATTTAGAAAGAAAAGTTTTCAAATCTTAAAAAAAAAATTGATTCTCTTATTTTAGAAAAATCCCATATTTCAGATTGTTTTGAAAAATGCAAATGCGATTTAGAATTCAAAACCTCCCAGATTAAAAATCTGAAATCTGAAAATGAAAAACTTAAACTTGAAGTTTCTTCACGTTTGAGTTTAAAGGATACATGGAAGTATGCCCAAGGTGATCCAAAATTAAAAAAACTTTTATCTGGATCAAGAAAATGTGGTGACCAATCCAGCTTGGGCTACGATCGAGATATTCCTCCTAAACAGAAGAATACTCCTCCTAAGTTTGTAAAAGGAGAGTCCTCAAACTCAAAAGAGAAAAGTCCTAATCAAAAGTTTTCTAAAAATACCAAAACATTTCAATCTTTTAAACCTAAAAGTAACCATATCAACTATAATAATTGTAATGACCCAAAAAATTTCGTGCCAAGACTCGAGTACTACCTCTATTTTCCTTAGAAGCTATTGTGGGTTAATTAGCGTTAAACTCGATTGCTTGTGAAATTAGCATCATTCACTTTAATTTTGATCTGTAAGACTCAAAACCTATAGAATCGTTAGCGCTATGTTACTCTGAAATCTGGGATTCAACGCTAAATCCAGTTGCTCTTGGAAATTTTTAGAAGCTTTGGATCGTACCTAGACCGCGCGTCGAAAGTCCGATAGCATGATTTTAGACAGTTATGGTCACCATGTTGGACTTGACCATCACCTTAAAAATTAAGTCCAGATGATGTCCTAGGTTGATTTGATTGAGTCCGGAGTGAAGAGTGTGAGAACGGTGAGAAATTAAATATGTTTTTCTGAAATCTGAGTCGTGTCACTTGCGCGACGATTTTAAGCAATCTGACTATTGGATTCTGACCCAATTTCACCCTCGGATCAGGGAAGATGGCCCAGGCATGTCATAGTGTTTGTGGACCTGATCGAGTTTTGGTGACCGTTGAATTGAGTGTGGTCCGCCACGGCTGATCTGTAAATTCGATCGGTATGAAAACTCAGCCTGACCTAGATCCATGGTCAGTGAGCTTAAGTCCGACCGCATGTGGAAAAAGGACCACCAGAAGTGCTTCGTTGGATCGAGAGAGGCCTGATTTGGTTATAACCTAAGTATACCTTGGCCCTGGGGCTATTTTCATCAATGTTAGGCCTATATAAAGACCTTAAAACCCTCACTCTCTTTTCCATACGAATTTCCTAAACCCTAGCTAAGAAAGAGAGAGGAAAAGAGAGAAAGTGAGAGAGATGTTGGTGAATCATTTTAAGATTCTTTCCTATCGCTCTACATCCTTAAACCATCACTTTTGAATCGTTATTCCGGTGATTCTAAGTTCCTTTTTGGGTAAGTTAACCTAACCCTAATTTATTTTAGAGCTTAGAATAGTTTATGTGTTGATGTAGCTCATTTCTATTCTTGCCTTAGGTTATCTAGTCGCCGTTGACGAAGACTTATCGTCTGAATCAGTTCGGTGTGCTTTTTCTGGTTTAAGGTGCGGACTATATTCGTATAGGTTATGGTTTTCAAGCCTTTCAATTTCAGATAATGGTTTATTCTTGTTGTGGGTGCAATTTCACATGCTAACTGTTATGTTTATATTGTATTCCTGATATATATGCCTTATATTGAGTTTTGTGTATTCCTTGTGTATGTAGAAAGTACCGTATACGTATAAAATATGAACATGTACTTGCCATGATTATTTATTGTGTATTTGTGCAGATGTATGTGTGTCAACTCCTTGGCAAAAGGAATTGTCCAAATGCGTGTATGCCAACATACGTCATGTATGTTGCACTATGTAGTCTAAGTGTTTGTAGAAATGTCTGAATGGCTTAAAGTGCAATATATTATCCTATTTGCAGGCGTTGAGAAGCGATTCTTAACTCTCCTATTGGTGTGTATGATTTCCTATATGTAAGTCACATTCCTTGCTGTTTAACTTCCAGTATTACTTATGTGTAAATCCATGTTAAGTTGATATTCTTCAAATGCTCACATGCTATATGATTTGAATTGTTGTTCCATTACTTTCACCACAATGACTGAATGGACCCCTCCTACCACTGTAATAACTCTTATACTACTTTGCTTTCTTTCAGTTTGTGAGACTTACTTTGGTTGACTTTAGTATATGCTGGTTAATGATATGTGAACTTTGAATTTGCTTATATATCTTTCATATCTTGCATAATTAACTCCTTTATTACTCTCTTATTAAGTCTCCCTCTTCCATTTCATTTTTGCTTCCTTTGTCATATTGTGACAAAAAGGGGGAGAATATTTCTTTGGATTGATTTTTTATGGATATGGAATGGATATGGATGTGGGGTAGTAGCATAATTTTTATAGATTTATGTGTGCTATTCAGGGGGAGTAAGTAAGGAGGAGTTTTGCCTACTTCATGATGATGTGTGCTAGTTGATGATAACTAGTGCATGATTCTTTAACCAGGTTGTAATTGATTTTCTTTTATAAGTGCATGGTTCATTATTGAGCATGTGATGTTACTCTTACTCTTATTCTTAATGGAGTGTGTTTTATCACAAATTTTACAAAGGGGGAGATTGTAAGTGCAATGGTTATTTGTTACCTTGATTGTCAAATTTTGTAGTGTTAAAACCTCAATTTGTGTCATGTATAGCACATTAGTATATATGTTCAAGGTAATGCATCACATGTACAAGGACAAGGCTTTAAGTCAAGAACAACGATCTACTTCAAGTAATGCAAGGTCAAGTACATTATTCTCTTCTCTAAAGCTTCAGAGTTTTAAAGCTACAAGATCCTGTTTAAGACTCATGGTGAAATACAACTCAAGAACTACAAGTTCAAGGTTTCAAAGATCTCAAGTTCAAGCTTCATCATGTGTCGAGATCTCAAGTCTCATGAACTTCAAAGATCATCCATCATCTGAAGAAATGAAGGTTCAATGTCCATACTTCACATTTAAGGTATGAATGACCTTAGATTGACCTTAGGGTAGGTCATTTTGTACAATAATTCAAATTGAATCATTTATAAGTGTTTGGTCTATTCTTAGACTAGTCTTGGACTCTATTTGACTAGTCCTAGAACTGGCTTGACTAGTCCAAGAAATTCCAAGACCAGTCCTAAGTTATTGCAAATTTTTAAAATTTTTTGGTTGAGCTATGACCAGTCCTGGAGTCTGCTTGACCGGTCGTGTGAACAGTGCATGACTCATTCACGACCAGTCCAGCAACTACAACTCAAACTCCAGCAACTATTTCTGGCTCCTCACGACCAGTCGTGAAGTGCCTACGACCAGTCATGGAACGGTTTTATCCGATCGCACTCAAAATTTTAAAATGTTGTTGGTCCTACGACCAGTCATAGTGTTCACAGGACTAGTCGAAGATGCGATTTCTGCAGCTATAAATAGAGCATGATTTTCAGAGTTTGATATCCAATTCAAGTAAAATCAAGGCATTACTCTGAGAGATAAGTTTGTGTTCTTTTTAAGCTACATTGTGGATATTTAATATTCTCTTTTGTTAGCTTTTTATATTTGATTTTATTTCTACATTCCAATCTGATTTGAAAGAGGAATTGTAATATTCCACTTCTTGGAATCAAAATCAAATAGAGGTAGCCCAACTTGATTTAATTTAAAACGATTAGAACTTAGAACCATTTCAATGTGAGTATTGGACATTGAACTTCTCTATTCGAACTTCTACTCTAATTTGGTTCTTCCGGGATGCTACAAAAGGAGAAATCCAAGTATTTTACATTTGTGTAAATCTTCTATATTTTTGGTTTCTTTGAGATTAAGCCAGAAAAATATCTAAGTGTTGGTTATCTGAGGAGAGCCAGAAAACTCAGAGTGTGGGGTTTTTGAATTGTGTAAGCCCATTTGAAAGACACAATTGTGAGGGTTTTAGGTGAACCTGAGAAAAACCTATTTTCATAGTGAACTCTAATATCCCCTGTGTGAGGATTTTAGGAGTAGAGTAGCAATCTGTGTGGCTGTTATTTAATAGTTGGTGTACACACAGGCAAACCACTATAACTCTTTGTGTTTTGTGAATGTGTGATTTATTTTTTATATCTTTAATCATTCAAGTTTGTGGGATGTATGTGTGAATGTGAATGTTGTAATATTTACATTTGTAGCATTGTGAGGAATATTGTAATAGTTTAGACTTTCATTTCTTGCTATTTCCTTTAATTCCTCTTCAGTTTGAGATATTGACACTTAAACCGTTCTAGTAAGGTTGTCCTGCCATAAACCCTTAGTTTTTATGGTGTAAGGTTGTCTTTAGAACAACATTTGTATCAACCTCTTAAGACTTGAATTTTGAGGTTGCTTTACATTTTCGTATGGTGAATTTCTTAAAGTGCTATCTATCATTTATTCATTTAAATTCCGCTATTATCATTTTAATTTGGCATAGTCCTATTCACAACTCATAGCTAGGCCTTTTCAGTTAGCATTCTGATCATGTGTGTGTGGCCCACCTTGTGGACCAACAAAAAAAATCCAGACCATCCATGGAGGTTAGACACCCATGGTAGTCCATCCTTAGACATGTGGCCCCAAAATCCACCTAAATGAGGCACATACAAGGGGTTCTTGATGATGGGAAAGGTCTAGACATTTGTGGGGCCCACTGGGGTAGTCCAAAATATAATTTTCTGGGGTTAAATCCCATTGTAAATGATGTCTGTATTTAATTCCTTTCAATTACAAGTTGCGGTCCAAAACTGTCAGGACAGATTTTTGGGCCAACTTGAGGCTAGAATTTGGAGCTTTTGGTGGGGAGTTTTATACCAAGTAATATATGATTTTTAAATTTGTACGTCCCACCTTTGATCATGTCAAATTTCAGCCTCAACTAACCTCATTTGGGTCCCCAAAAGTGTGGGCCAATAAGGGTACCTTGCTGAATTTTCTACTATAATTCTAGCAACATTGCAGTCTGGAAACTTGAAAATATAAAATAATTTTTGAATAGGTGGGCCACTTTAATGGACCCTACCTTGTATTATACATATATGGGGATGTTGAAATCAATTTTTCCCAATTTTTGGGCCTACCCCTTTTGGGTGCTTAATCAAGGTCTGTCCAGAATTCTACACTTAACAGATTCTCTGGATAGCTTATATTCTTTAATTTAACTAAAATATTTTTGATTATCTAAAAATCCTAAAATTTTGCAAAGGTGTGACCCACCCATGATAGGACCTACTTGCCAAGTTTTATGGTCAAAGGACCCCTGTACCAATCGTAGTGCGGGCTAGAAAAGCCCACTAGGCTAGGACGCCTAGGCTGGGGTGTCCAGCCATGGTTGGCCATCCACCCCACCTTGTGGGCCCACCTTGATACATTTGTTTCACTCACCATCCATATAATTGTGGTCCATGTGGGACACAACCATCTCCCTCAGTGGCAACCATTTTTGGGACCCATTTAGATGTGTTTTGGGCCAATTGCCGAGGCTCATAGCACCTTTCACCCTTTGGACGCCCAGGCCCATTGGACCACTACTAGACTTTCAATCCAGCAACTCGGTCCCCTCTTATTTATGTGTGAAATTCAGTCCTTCCCTGTGGTGGGACCTGCAGAGATATATGTGGGCCATCAGGGAACTCATACTTAACCCTTTATGACTATTGTTGGGCTTCAACAAGCCCATAATATGGGTGGGCTAGAATTTTCAACAAAAGACCCAAACTTGCTACCCATAAGTGCCTATTTTGGGGCAACATGGCCCACTAGATTTAAGGATGAATTATGCGCATAAGCTTGCCATTTTCTAAGGTGCATTTGGGCTTCATTTGTACACACTAGGAGGCCCACCTCAATTGGATTTTATTTTGGATCTATATTCATAGTTTTGGTTGCATTTTGTAGGCCCATTTATCTTGGAATCTTCTAGTTAAGTCCCTTGACCTTTGGGCCTATATCTCACCACTTATTGTGATGAGTTTGTGGGCCATAATGTGCAAGTAGTTGGGCCCTTTGTTGCCCACTAAATTGACCTTGTACTTGGGCCAAGTTATGAGGCCCAACTCACTTGGATAAAGCATAGAAATTGCCCACATAGTTGGATTACCAGGCTACCCACTAGGCCCACCACATTATGTGAATTTATGACCTTTATGGTTGGGCCCAAACCTTGTTTGAGGGCCCACCATATTGCCTATGTGTTGGGCTTGGTGTATAGCCCACTAGGTCATGGATTGCTTACGCCTAGGGCCTTGTTTCATATTTGAGTAGTAGCGAGCTACCTTTTGGGACCCAGTTGAGGTTAGATGTCCTCCTTGGTGGCCCTAAGGTAGGCCCACGGGTTTCTATGGGTGGTTTAAGGCCCATTATAGGCCCTCTTTAGCACCGCTTATTCCCTTAGGCATATATATTGTCGTCCTTAGCTTTGTGGGCTACCCCAAAGTATTGGGCCCCCACTAGAGGTTTGTTCCTTAGATTAGTTGTCCAAGTACCTAGGCTTGATTCCCTCCTTGGGAAGGATGAGTGTGTTCTAAGTCATCATCGTCGTATGACACAACCTTATTACTCATATACATCATTGAGTGATTGGATTGCATTTGTGTGTATGGTCATTGGGTTGACATGATAGAGGGATGGAGTTTTCCCCTCTTGAGTACATTGTGTGCTTGGAGCTAATGCATGATTGGTATGTGTGACTCATGCATCTGGCATCACATCTCATGGATATTGTTGCCCTTGCTTCATTAAGGCCCTGCTTCCACAGGGGTATTCGTGGATGGTCGTATGTGGACACTAAAAATGTTACTTGAGTATATAGGGTGCATAAGATGCCCACGGGTGAAATTCTCAAAACTTCCATAGTACCAAGGATTTGCCCCAGTGCCGTGATCGAGTGAAAACTATGAGCGCATGAAGGCCTTACACCATTAGATCGCAACTCCCACTATCATGTAGTCGGTTGGGATGGGGTGTGGCCTTACTCGCCTGTGAGAGGGGGCAATAGTTAGGCTGATTTGACCAGCTCATGAATGGGTTTGCTACCATTAGCCTTGCTGGTGATTGGCTGACCACGAGTAGGTAGTGAGGTCTCTTACGCTCGTTTGACTGTGCGGGTCTGGAGAGCAGTAGTCATCCTATAGTGCATTTTACCTTGGTAGATTCCTTATGATGGAACTATATTGATATGTAGATTAGAAATGAGGATTAGCATCACTTCGCATTGCACCTGCATCGACTGTATAAGCCTTATATTGCATCGCCTTGGTATGACGCCCAGTACTCATCGCATTACATAGCCTTGGTATGACTTCTCGCATTTATAACAGCCTTGGTAAGCCTAGGGTTATTGGCATTGATCGTATTTCCTTCTATATCTCCTATCATTCTTTTGCACATCACTGTCACACACTTTCACCACCCTCTAAGCTTTCTATTAGCTTATGCATGATTGATGCGTGTAGGAAATCCTAGGTCGGTGTCTTAGCTGCAGAGCTTGGATAGGAGTGTGTGCCGAGGCCCAGAGTTGCATATCCTTTCCCCTTCTTCCTTATTATCAATGTATTTCCCTTTAGCATTGTATTAACGCTCAAATTTATTGTGGATTTTATGATGTGTGCCTTAGTTATTTCTGAGATGTACTTGCTATGATCTTGGGTATGCTCGTGTTAGATTGATTATATGATTATGAAAATCCTCCTTGTAGGATCCCAGGATCGGAACCTGCCTTAGGAGCCAAGAATGGGGTACTACAGAGGCTGTTGCGGCCAGAACCGGCTATCAAGTTCCTTGTGAGTCCGATCACCGAGTTTGAGGTGTGACAGAAGTTGGTATCAGAGCATAGCAAGTAATTCTGGAATAACTTGGGATAAGATCGCATGTCTACTGTGAGCCTAGGATAAGTAGTGTCCCGAGATCCTTCCTTTCGCTCCGTATTGAGCTTGTAATTGTCCCGATTCCTTACGTCGTCGTTCTTTTGTAGACAATGTTACCCCATAGAGGCACCCAAGGTCGTGGTGCCAATGGTGCTAGAGGCATGTGTGGTGCTAGAACGACTCAAGTGCATCCCACTCCCATCATTGAGGATCCAATCCCTGAGGTTTTGATTCAGCCTCCTGTTGAGCCTGTTCCTCTTGTAGCGTCTGTTCCTCCAATTACTCCAGTTCCCCCAACGATTCCCCCTCCTCAACCTACTGTTCCGGTTACATAGGCTCCCGCTCCCTCAGCCACACCAGTGCCTTCATCTGAGGCAAGTGCTGCTCCTACTTTCCTGACAGTGCCAATCGGTGCTGAGCATTTTCAACAGTTAATGCAGCTTATCACTGCTGCATTGCAGACTCATCAGCCTACAACCGTTTCAGTTTCTGAGCAGAGAGATTTTCTGCACGCTAGCGCTATTTTCAAAGAGTTTAAGCAGCATGACCCTGCGAGATTCAAGGGTGAACCAAACCCGTCTGCCACCGAGGCTTGGCGCACAGAGGTAGTGAGGATTTTTTGACATGATGCAGTGTCCAGCAGACCAGCGTGTTTCTTTGGAGACCTTTCTCGTCCAGGTGAGGCCCATCATTGGTGGTCGTCTGTATCTAGGATGGTTGGGCCAGATTTCGTTTGGACTTGGGAGGGATTCATGGTCCGCTTTGACTAGAAGTTCTTTCCCGAGCATGTTCAGGTGAAGAGGGCAATTGAGTTTGAGACCCTAGTTCAGGGTGATATGTCAGTGTCATAGTATGAGGCCCGTTTCTTGGCCTTACCTAGGTTTGCTCCTCATCTCACCATTGATGAGAAGGTGAGGGCTCGCCATTTTATGAGCAACTTATGTCCTGCTCTTCGTAGCTGTGTGGTGAAACATTCCTTGGAGACGTTTGATCAGGTCATCCATCGAGCGTTGGTTTACGAGGAGGACTGGATTATGACCTAGAGATCGCGAGAGCAGAGTTTCAGTGGAGACCGGAAGAGGAGAGCACCAGCCAACAGTTCCCATTAGCGTCGTCAGTAGAGATAAAGGGGAAGATCCAAGTTTAGGTAACCTGTAGCTCAGATAACAGCTTCATCATCATCATCAGTGCAACCAGCCGCTTCATTTTCTGGCCCTTTTTCGGGTGTTTATTATAGATGTGGACAAACAGGGCATCGGAGGTGTGATTGCCCTCTTCCCTTACAACAGCAGAGGCTACCATAGTTGCCTCCTCCTCGCCCTCCTCAACAGCAGCATCAGCAGCGAGCACAACTTCTAGCTCCCGCTCCTAGGGCTCCTCCTCAGTAGCTGAGGCAGCCAGGTAAACCTCCCCCGTGGCCACAGCAGTAGCAGCAGAGGAGATATCCACATGTCCAGTCCCTGGGTCAAGTATGTATCGCAGCTCAACAGGCGCAGACTCAGGATCCGTAGTCTTCTAGCTTGCTTCCCTTGCCAACTCAAGGCAGATTCTATTCCTCGCAGCAGGCGCAGGGCCAGGACCCATAGTCATCGACCGGTGGAGTTATCGAGGGTATTCTTCTTGTTTCTGCTTGCATTGCCCATGTTTTGTTTGATTCTGGCACTTCTCATTCCTTCGTGGTCGAGCAGTTTTGTCGATCGATCAGTATTCTGTCAGGGTCCGAGTCTGAGGCCTTGGCAGTTTCGACTCCCTTGGGGAAATCTGTAGTATTAAGCCATCGTTGCCCTTCTTTCCCGGTGTTAGTGGGGGAGATGTTCCTTCCCGTCAATCTGTTCATGATGCCAATGGCAGGTTTTGATGTTATCCTAGGCATGGATTAGCTTGCAGAGTATTGTATCGTCTTAGACTGTACTGCGAGGACAGTCACGTTTCATATTCCCGGCTTGCTAGTGTTCCAATTCGTCACTGAGCCCAGAGAAGATCCGTTATCCAATTTATTGCCCTGTGTTGTCGAGGATTCTGTGGCAGGGTGTATTGAGCAGTTGCCAGTTGTTTGTCAGTACCCATATGTGTTCTAGGAGACCCCGAGTTTGCCGTCGCGTCAGCAGGTGGAGTTTCAGATAGATTTGATGCCCGGTACCACGCCTATCTCGAAGGCACCCTACTGGATGACACCTTTGGAGTTGAGGGAGCTACAGGAGTAGTTATATAAGCTCTGAGAGTTGGGTTTCATTCGTCCCAGCAATTCGCCTTGGGAAGCCCCGGTATTATTCATGAAGAAGAAGGATGGCTCGCTGCGGCTCTGTGTAGATTACCGCGAGCTCAACAGAGTCACTATTAAGAACCGATACCTGCTTCCTCGCATTAATGATTTGTTCGACCAGCTGCAGGGTGCACAGTATTTCTCCAAGATAGACTTGCGCTCCGGTTACCATCAAATTTGGGTTCGACAGGAGGACATTCCGAAGATGACTTTCTAGACACGCTATGGTTATTTTGAGTTTCTGGTCATGTCATTCGGATTGACTAATGCGCCTGCCGTGTTTATGCAGTTGATGAACGAGGTATTCCAGTCATTCCTCGATTAATTCGTGGTGGTATTCATTGATGATATTCTTGTGTACTCAAGGACCCAGGAGGACTATGTTAAGCACTTGCAAATTATGCTAGAGACCTTCCATTGCCATTAGCTATATGCAAAACTGGAGAAGTACAAGTTCTAGCAGGAGAAGGTGAAGTTCTTTGGTCACGTGGTGACGATGGAGGGTGTTGCTGTGGACCCCTCAAAGGTTGATGCAATGCGTCAGTGGGGCGAGCCCATGAACGCGTTCGAGATCCGTAGCTTCCTTGGTCTAGCAAGATATTATCATCGGTTTATCGAGGGTTTCTCACGTATTGCACCACCACTGACCCGGTTAACGCGGAAGGGCACCGAATTCGTCTGGAGTGACGCTTGCGAGGAAGCATTTTTAGAGTTGAACGACCGCCTCACGTCCGCTCCTGTTCTCATTCTTCCTTATGGGAGTGAGGGTTTTGTTGTTTTCACCGATGCCTCCAGAGTTGGTTTGGGTGTTGTACTAATATAGTATAGGAAGCCAGTGGCATATGCCTTGCGTCAGCTCAAAATCCATGAGCTAAACTACCCCACCCATGATTTGGAGCTAACAGCGGTTGTCTTCGCATTGAAGGTGTGGAGGAATTATTTATATGGGGTCAAGTTCAAGCTCTTTTTTCAGATCATAAGACTTTGAAGTATCTATTTTCATTGTCCGAGTTGAACTTGCAGTAGAGGCGTTGGATGGAGTTGTTGAAGGATTATGATTTCGACCTTCAGTACCACCCGGGTTGCTCGAGGATGTTTCAGAGTTTGACTTCGAGTTCGGTCTGCCGTCTTCCATTGTTCAGCTTTCGAGCTTATCAATTCAACTCTTTGGTAGTTAGGGTGATCGAGGCTCAGCAGACAGACGAGTCGCTTCAGGAGTACCAAGAAGAGGCCGCAACCGTGGAGCAGTCAGACTGGCAGATTGGTTCTGATGGTGGATTATGCTTTAGAGGCAGATTGTGTGTCCCGGACATGCCAGATTTACCTCATGATCTGATGACCGAGGCACACCGATCGAGACTTACTATTCACCCAGGCTCTACGAAGATGTATCGTGATATTAGGAGGTAATATTTTTAGCAGGGGATGAAGCGCCAGATTGCTAGTTTTATGGCCGAGTGTGACACATGCTAGCATGCCAAGGTCGATCACCAGTCCCTTACAGCCGTTGAGCGTTCCAGTGTGGAAGTGGGAGCATGTATCGACAGATTTCATCATTAGCTTGCCGGGGACTCAGTGTGGTCACGATACCATTTGGGTTGTCATTGATCGTCTAATGAAGTCTGCGCATTTTATTCTGATGCATGCTACTTGGACTATGGACCGGCTAGCGAGGTTCTTCGTTGAGGAGATAATGAGACTGCACAGCATTCCAGTTTCAATCGTTTCGGACCAAGACTCCAGATTTACGTCTCAGTTTTGGAGGAGCTTCCAATAGGCGATGGGGTCCATTTTGCATTTCAACACCACTTACCATCCGCAAATAGATGGACAGACCAAAAGGGTCAACCAGATCCTTGAAGATATGGTCGAAGCTTGTGTGATCGATATTATGGGCAGTTGGGATGAGCATTTACGCCTCACCAAGTTCGCATATAACAATAGTTATTAGGAGACTATTGGCATGGCTCCTTTTAAGGCACTTTATGGTAGACCGTGTAGATCTCCTAGATGTTGAGCCGAGGTTGGGGAGTGTTGTCTCCTAGGTCCCAAGCTTGTGCAGCAGACATCAGAGGTTATTGATGTTGTCAGGCAGAGGATGCACACAACTCAGAGCTGGCAAAAGAGTTTTGATGATCGTCGGTGTTGTAACTGCTATAGTTTCTATCCCTGTTTGTTGTCAAATTTGTAGTGCCAAAATCACTATTATACTCTGTTATATATAACTTCCATAAGTGAAGCTCTCTCATAAACAAGCTAAGCTCACAACAAGCAAAGCACAAGATCTTGAATGAAAGAACTGCTCACAAGACTCAAGCTGAAAAGAAAGTACAAGGTAAGACTCAAGCTGAACTCAAGACTCAAGTTGAAAGTCAAGCTGAACTCAAGACTCAAGCTGAAACTCAAGCCACTTTCAAGATTGAGCTACTTCAAGGTTTAATCTACATCAAGACTTCAAGGCTCATTCTTCATGGTCTCTTGTTTCAATGTCCATACTTCATGATTGAGGTTTGTTTGACCATAGGATGACCTTAGAAGTAGGTCATTTCGGATACATAAGCCGAATGTTATTTTACATGTGCTTGGTCTGTTCTTCGACTAGTCCTAGGTCTTCTTCGACTAGTCTTAGACTTGCTTCGACTAGTCTAAGATATTCCTCGACCAGTCGTAAGTTTGTTACAAATTCCGGATAAAATCTGTTAGTCTTCAACTAGTCCTGGAATCTGTTCGACCAGTCGTAGGAACAGTGTCGACTGATCTTCGACCAGTCGTACATTCTTCGACTCGAAGTCCAGCGAAGATATTCAGGTCCTACGACCAGTCGTAGGAGAGCTTCGACCAGTCGTAGAACGGTCAAACCAAATCCCGCCGGATTTTTCAAATATCTGTTAGAGCTTCGACTAGTCGTAGAGCACTCTAGACCAGTCGAAGACCCGATCTTCTCACTTATAAATAGTGCACGAATCTCAGAAGAAATCATCGATTTAATTAAAGTATTCAAGCCAATCTTCGTCGAACTTCTGAGAGATAATTCTGTGCTCCATCTAAGCTAAGTGTGCTTATTTAATATTCTCTTTCCTTAGCTTTATTTTAATTGATTTTGTTTCTTATATTCCAATCTGATTTGATAAAGAGGAATTATTATTCCCTTTCTTTGGAATCAAAATCAATTAAGGCAAGCCCTATTTGGTTTAATTTAAAATCTATTAGAATTAGAACCATTGTAATCAAGTACTGGACATTGAACTTGGACATTCAATCATCTACTTTGATTTGGTTCTACCGGGCTGCTACAACGAAGGAGATTTTCAGGTATTTTACATATTGTAAATTCCTTTCTATTATTTTGGTTTCTTTCAAGATTTGCGAAAAATCTTGTTATTTTGGTTATCCGAGGAAAGCCAGGAAAACTCGAAGTGGGGTTTTTAATTGTGTAAGCCCACGTACAAAGACACAATTGTAAGGGTTTTGGGTGAACCTGGGAAAACCTATTTTTAGTGAACGCTAATATCCCCTGTGTGAGGATATTAGGAGTGGAGTAGCTTTTTGTGTGGCTGTTGTATAACAGTTGGTGAACACACAGGCGAACCACTATAATCCCTTGAGTTGTGGTTGATTGTTTTACTCTTCTAATTTTTATTCTTTTTGTGGGATGTATGTATGGTGGTGAATGTTGTAATTATTTCAAGCTTTGTGAGAATGTTGTAATAGCTTAGAATTTACTTTCTGCTATTCCTTTATAAGCTTGTTTTTCAATTTCATTTGAAAGTTGTTCCAGCAAGGTTGCCCTGCCATTTTTATGGTGTATGGCTGTCCCTAGAACAATACATCTTTAATTACAAGTTATTTCAATTCGTTTATATTTATTTTTGTATTCCTCTTCGATTTGAGACTTGATACAAAGACCTTTCTAGAAATAAGGTTGTCCTACCATAAACTCTGTTTTGGTGTAAGGTTGTCTTTAGAATAACGTTTGTATCAACCTCTCAAGATCTGAATTTTGAGGTTGTTTTTCTTTCTTGCATTGTTATTTAATTTGGCTATCATTTTCTTTATTATTCCGCTGTTATAAGTTTTTATTTGGCATTGTCCTATTCACCCCCTCTAGGACATATAGCTTGGCCTTTTCAAGTGGTATCGAGCCTAATAGCTCTTTTTTATTCTTGGATTTAATTCTTGAGCTAACGATTTAAGCTATTTAAGATGTCAAATTTTGATAGCCTTTCATCACTAGGCCTCCACCCTTTGATGGCTCCAACTATGCTTATTGGAAAGCCGAATGAGGATCTTCCTCAAATCAATGGATGAAAATGTGTGGCAAGCCACGGTGGTGAATGGAATCCTCCTATCATGGAAGTTACTGGGGTTGATGGTTCAAAATCTATGAAAACCACACCATATTACCAATGGACCACCCTTCAGAAAAGTGGGAGTAGTGCAAATGCTAAAGCACTAAATGCAATTACTTGCGCACTATCACCGGATGAGTTCAAAAGAATCATTTCTTGTGATCTGCAAAGCAAGCTTGGGATATATTAGAAATGACACACGAGGGTACTACAATTGTCAAAAAATCTAAAGTCCAACTCCTCATAACCAGATTTGAAGAAATTCATATGGAGGAAAATGAAATGTTTATGGACTTCTACACTAGATTGAATGACATTGTAAACTCAATGTGGGGTCTTGGCGATAAAATCCCAGAAAGTAAAGTGTGTGCAAAAATACTACGCTCACTTCTTGAACGGTTCAATTCTAAAGTAACCGCAATCCAGGAACTTCGTGATACGGATAATATGAGGGTTGAAGAACTAGTTGGTTCTCTACAAACCTACGTGTTAAACTTTAAAGCTCCTAAAGGTAAATCTATCGCACTAAAATCTTCTAAATGTAATTCAGAAGAAAATTCTGATTCAGAAGATGATATGGCTCTTTTAGCTAAAAAATTTTACAAAATTTTCAAAAGCAAGAAAAGAGTTGATTTTCAAAAATCAAATGATAAAAAGAAGTTTAGACCCAAATCTAGAAAATCTTTGAAAGATAGTCAATGTTACAACTGTCAAGAATATGGGCACTTAGCAAATAGATGTCCTAAAAGGGACAAACCCAAGAAGAAGGGTATGTTGGCTACATGGGATGAATCATCTGATTCTGAAGGTTCTTCTGAATCAGAAGATTCTGAAACTGAGTCGGGCAATGAGGTCAAAGCTCTTATGACTCTAGCCAAATTCACATTTTCGGATAATGACTCTACAAGTGAAGAAAATATGAATAGTGAATGTGAAAATGAAGATGATCTTCAAGACGCTTACAATGCCCTATATAAGGAAAGTTGTAAAATTGCTGTCAAACTTAAACTTTAAAAAGTAAAGTTTTCTAAACTCAAAAATGTTTTGATTCACTTGTCTTAGAAAAATCACAAATTTCAGATAGTTTTGAAAAATCAAAATGTGATTTGGAATTCAAAAACTCACTAATTGTTGATTTAAAATCTGAAATTGAGAATCTTAAAACTGAAGTATCTTCTCTTCTGAGTTTAAAGGACACATGGAAATATGCCCAAGGTGATCCAAAGTTAGAAAAACTTTTATCCGGATTAAGAAAATGTGGCGATCGATCCGGGTTGGGCTATGATAAAAATCTACCTCCTAAACAAAAGTATACTCCTCCTATGTTTGTTAAAGGAGAGTCCTCAAACTCAAAAGGGAAAAGTACTTATCAAGATTTTTCTAAAAATTCAAAAACTTTTCAAAAACCTAGAAACAGCCATGTCAACTTTAATCAGAATCAAAATCCACTAGCTGAAAAGATAGTTGATTTACTCAAGGAGCTATTAAAATCTAACTCTATAGGTCATTCCTACAAAAATACACAAAAGAAGACCAACTATGTTCCTAAACCCAAAACAGTTATGAAATGGGTTCCTAAAGTCACCTGCTTGGTTGCTCACACTGCTTTCAAAGCAACAAGTCATTCAAAGTGGTACCTAGACAGTGGATGCTCCAGGCATATGACAGGTGACAAAGCCTTATTCACCGATCTGAAAGATATGACTGATGGTTCAGTCACATTTGGTGATGGTAGCAACTGCAAGATTATAGGCCAAGGTACGGTTCAACTTTTTAATCTTCCGGTGTTTAAAAATGTTTTATACGTTGAAGGCTTAAAACATAACTTGCTTAGTATAGCACAAATATGTGATAATAACCATAATGTTCGGTTTTCTAATTAAAGCTGTGAGATAATAAACAATAAGGGTTCTGTAATATTAACTGGACGTAGAACGTCTGAAAATTGCTATATTATTAGTGAATCCAGCTCATCTAATCAAACATGTTACATGGTCCATACAGACGAGACCGACTTATGGCACAAACGTCTTGGACATGTACATTATCGAAATCTATATCGATTGAGCAAACGAGAACTTGTAAGAGGTTTACCCTAACTTCAGAAACTAGATAAAATATGTGGTGAGTGCCAGATAGGCAAACAAACAAAGAACTCACACAAAAGGTGAATTCAAATACCACATCTAGACCACTCGAACTTCTCCACATGGACCTGATAGGACCTACTAGAACGGAAAGTCGTGGTGGTAAAACGTATATCTTGGTAATAGTTGATGACTTTACCAGATTCACTTGGGTAGTCTTCTTAAGGGATAAATCTGAAACCCTTGAAGAAGTAAGAAAAGTTCTCAAAAGGATTCAAACTGAAAAATCTTCTCAAATCAGTAAAATTCGTAGTGATCATGGATCTGAATTTGAGAATAGCAATTTCGAGAAGTTCTGTACTGACCAAGGAATATTACATGAATTCTCTGCTCCCAAAACTCCACAACAAAATGGAATTGTAAAAAGAAAGAATAAGGTGCTTCAAGAAATGGCTAACGTCATGTTGAACAGCATGAAGCTCTCTAAAAATCTATGGGCTGAAGCAGTCAACACAGCTTGTTATATTATTAACCGAGTCTACACTAGAAAAGATAATAATAAAACGGCTTACGAATTGTGGTTCAATAAAAAGCCTACTGTTAAATACTTTCGAGTTTTTGGCAGCAAGTGCTATATTTTACGTGATCGTGAAAATTTGGGAAAGTTCGATATGAAGAGTGATGAAGGTATTTTTCTAGGATACTCTTTAAACAGTCGAGCTTATAGAGTTCTGAACAAAAGAACTGGTGTGATTCAAGAATCCATTAATGTTGTCATTGATGATCACTTAAACACACCAATCTCTAATTCAGATAATGATGAAGTACTAATCATTGATAAACCCGATACTTCATCGAATCAGACTGATTCTGAGTTAAGGACTGTTAGATCATCCAACCACACAAATTATTGGAAACCCTCTCACCTGTGTTCGTACAACTAGACAACTTGAGGATATATGTAATTATGTATGTTTTACATCCCAAATTGAACCATCTAACGTAAAAGAAGCTCTGGCTGATGAGAACTGGATTGTTGCGATGCAAGATGAACTCAACCAATTCATAAGAAATGATGTTTGGTATCTCGTACCAAGACCTAATGATAAACACATCATTGGAACAAAATGGATTTTCAAAAATAAGTCTGATGAATGTGGAAATATAATTAGAAACAAGGCTAGACTAGTGGTACAAGGTTATACTCAAATTGAAGGGATTGATTTCGATGAAACCTTTGCACCAGTAGCATGTCTTGAATCTATCAGACTATTTATATCCATTGCATGTTTTAGAAAGATAAAGATCTATCAGATGGATGTAAAAAGTGCTTTTCTAAATGGTGATTTACATGAAGAAGTCTATGTTGAACAGCCAATGGGATTTGAAGATTCCAAAAATATTGATCATGTATATCGGCTTAAAAAGGCACTTTATGGATTAAAACAAGCACCTAGGGCATGGTATGAGAAACTAACAAAATTTCTTTTAACTCATAATTTTCAAATGGGATCTGTTGATAAAACACTGTTTGTTAAGAAACATAATGATCATATCTTAATGGTACAGATTTATGTTGATGATATCATTTATGGATCAACTTGTACTGACTTGACTACTGAGTTTGCAAATTTGATGAAATCACAGTTCGAAATGAGCATGGTTGGGGAATTGACTTATTTCCTTGGATTGCAAGTAAAGCAACAACCTGAAGGAATATTCATTTCTCAATCTAAATATGCCTTGAACCTAATCAAGAGATTTGGATTTGAAAATGGCAAAAATTTTGATAGTCTTATGAGTACTACCCTGAAACTATCAAAAGACTCTAATGGTAAAAATGTTGACTCAAAACTTTATCGGAGTATGATTGGTAGTTTGTTATATTTAACTGCTAGTAGACCTGATATTTCTCTAAGTGTTGGTATTTGCGCAAGATATCAATCTGATCCAAAAGAATCTCACTTGATTGCTGTCAAGCGAATTATTAGATATGTCGCAAGTACTGTAAATCTTGGTCTCTGGTATCCTCATGAAATCAATGTCCAATTAGATGGGTACTCGGATGCTGACTGGGCTGGTAATCTAGATGATAGAAAATCAACCAGTGGTGGTTGTTTTTTTATTGGAAATTGTCTAGTTTCCTGGTTTAGTAAGAAACAAAATTCTATATCACTTTCAACAATTGAAGCTGAATGGTAATGCATGTACACAGCTTGTTTGGATGCAACGAATGCTAAGTGATTATGGAATTAAACAGGATTCTATGTTATTACATTGTGATAATTCTAGTGCGATAAATATTACAAAAAATCCTATTCAGCATTCTCGTACTAAGCACATTGACATTAGATTTCATTATATAAGGGAATTAGTAGAAGAAAAAGTTATATCTCTAGAATATATTCCTACTGAAGATCAACGTGCTGATATTTTCACAAAACCTCTTGATAAAAGCAAGTTCAAAAAGATGAAATTTGATCTTGGCATGTGCATTTTAAATTGATAATTTATGCCTTTTTGTATAATATTGTATATATTTGCTAGATTGTATTTCAATTTTTGTAAAATTTACAAGTAAATTGAATTTTTGGGGTTTATACGACCAGTCGTGAGTATATACGACCAGTCGTACTACGACCGGTCGTAGATACCCACGACCAGTCGTGGAGCACGGGTTTCACTTCAAATTGGGAATTTTTCACTTTCTTCCTCATTTCTTCTTTCTTCTCCTTGGAGCCGAACTTCGATTCGTCGAACCCATCCTTTAAGTTCTTCAAGGTTAGTGTTCCAAATCTATTTTTCTTGCATATTTGTGTCAAGATTGCTTCCTTTTCTCTCTTGAAGCTTTCTATCTTGAAAATCATTGAGATTTGGGGTTTGGGTTGTGAAAAATCTATTTTGAGCAAACCCTCTTCTTAATCCTTTGCAACTTCTTTATTCCTTTAATTCCTTGTTGCAAATGGCTTCTAGAGGAAGAAAAACTACTTCACGTGGTCCTTCTTCTTCCTCCAGATCAACCCCTATCTCTAAACGTCATCTTCTTGTTCCCAATGATGATCCATCATTTGTTAGGGACATTAGATCTCGTAAGGTTATCGTTGAACATCCTGTTGATGTCAATCACATTGCTCCATTTGACATCCTTCCTATGCTTGAAGCTGTAGGTTGGACTAACTTATTGCATTGGGGTGGGCCTGCATACCGGTCCATTGCCCAATCCATGTTTTCATGTATTAGTACATTTTCACAGGATAATTTAACTTTCCAAATTTCTACTAGAGAAGGGCCATTTGACGTTGATCGTCATTTAATTTCAGCCCTTATGGAAATTCCTGTGAATGATGAGGGTATTCCAATTCATAATTTAACTGATAAACCCTCAATGGCTGAAAAACGCATGCTCACTAGAGACTTGTGCAATATGGATGTTCAATGGACTCAAAAAGGGAATGCGCTCCCCGCAAGGTATTTGTTACCCAAATACAGAATTCTCCACAGAATCTTTGTGTCTAATCTGTATCCTCGTTTGGGTAATAAATCTGACCTGACTTCATTTATGGTTCGTGTTATCCATGCTATTTCTAATGGTACTCAGATTTGTTTACCTTCCTTAATCTGTCATTTCATTCTTCAGTTTCGACTCCATCCTAGTCATAGTGACATTCCATTTGCATACTTTATGACTGTATTGGCTACTCATATGTTAGTCGATATGCCTGTTGATGAAGCACCAATCCATCATCTGATCTTCAACAATACAAATATTAATAAGATGAAGTTGGATCCAGCTTTCTGAACAAGGTGGTGGTGGTGGTGGTGGTCCTGAAGAAGCTGGTGTTGATATTAATATGGATGACATTTTTGAGGAACTGGATTCTGACTCAGCTAATGATCCAGATTTTGTACCATCTGATGTTGATGCACGTCTGAGTGCATTAGAAGGTAGAGTTGAGGATATAAATGTTAAGTTGGAAAACATGTCTGTTGCTCATGATTTGCAATTCAAGTATATGCGCAAATATCTTAGGCGCTTGAACAAAGGCATGCACCAACTTGATCCTTCTATTCCTACTCCATCTTCAAGTTCTAATTCTGACTAGTTTCTATGAGACTTTTGGTATGTAATAACTTTATTACTTAGCTCTTGTTTGATTGAGTTTGAGTTGGATTTTATGCTGGATATTTGTTCGTAATGTAATATTTATGCTGGGTATATGTGATGCTATCTTGAGTAACTCTATGACTCTCTTACTTCCTCATGTTTACTCTCATTCCTTTATTTAGTTCTCCTTTGTCATATTGTGACAAAAAGGGGGAGAATGGTTTGTTCTTAATGTGATTATTATGAGAGGAGTAGCATTGGTTATGTTACTCAGGGGGAGTGGGGTGTCAAGGGGAATATATGTTTGATCTTGAATATATGTTTGATCTTGTTGAATGATAATGGTTGAATGTTGAAACTGGTTGAATGTTGAAAATTGAATATTGATTTGCAGGTACTAACCAGTTATTTTACTTTTTATCATGGTTATGTGTTTTGTCACTAATTTGACAAAGGAAGAGATTGTAAGTGCTATAGTTTCTATCCCTGTTTGTTGTCAAATTTGTAGTGCCAAAATCACTATTATACTCTGTTATATATAACTTGCATAAGTGAAGCTCTCTCATAAATAAGCTAAGCTCACAACAAGCAAAGCTCAAGATCTTGAATGAAAGAACTGCTCACAAGACTCAAGCTGAAAAGAAATTACAAGGCAAGACTCAAGCTGAACTCAAGACTCAAGTTGAAAGTCAAACTGAACTCAAGACTCAAGCTGAAACTCAAGCCACTTTCAAGATTGAGCTACTTCAAGGTTTAATCTACATCAAGACTTCAAGGCTCATTCTTCATGGTCTCTTGTTTCAATGTCCATACTTCATGATTGAGGTTTGTTTGACCATAGGATGACCTTAGAAGTAGGTCATTTCGGATACATAAGCCGAATGTTATTTTACATGTGATTGGTCTGTTCTTCGACTAGTCCTAGGCCTTCTTCGACTAGTCTTAGACTTGCTTCGACCAGTCTAAGATATTCCTCGACCAGTCGTAAGTTTGTTACAAATTTCGGATAAAATCTGTTAGTCTTCGACTAGTCCTGGAATCTGTTCGACCAGTCGTAGGAACAGTGTCGACTGATCTTCGACCAGTCGTACATTCTTCGACTCGAAGTCCAGCGAAGATATTCAGGTCCTACGACCAGTCGAAGGAAACCTACGACCAGTCGTAGGAGAGCTTCGACCAGTCGTAGAACGGTCAAAGCAAATCCCGCCGGATTTTTTAAATATCTGTTAGAGCTTCGACTAGTCGTAGAGCACTCTAGACCAGTCGAAGACCCGATCTTCTCACTTATAAATAGTGCACGAATCTCAGAAGAAATCATCGATTTAATTAAAGTATTCAAGCCAATCTTCGTCGAACTTCTGAGAGATAATTCTGTGCTCCATCTAAGCTAAGTGTGCTTATTTAATATTCTCTTTCCTTAACTTTATTTTAATTGATTTTGTTTCTTATATTCCAATCTGATTTGATAAAGAGGAATTATTATTCCCTTTCTTTGGAATCAAAATCAATTAAGGCAAGCCCTATTTGGTTTAATTTAAAATCTATTAGAATTAGAACCATTGTAATCAAGTACTGGACATTGAACTTGGACATTCAATCATCTACTTTGATTTGGTTCTACCGGGCTGCTACAACGAAGGAGATTTTCAGGTATTTTACATATTGTAAATTCCTTTCTATTATTTTGGTTTCTTTCAAGATTTGCCAGAAAAATCTTGTTATTTTGGTTATCTGAGGAAAGCCAGGAAAACTCAGAAGTGGGGTTTTTTTAATTGTGTAAGCCCACGTACAAAGACACAATTGTAAGGGTTTTGGGTGAACCTGGGAAAACCTATTTTTAGTGAACGCTAATATCCCCTTTGTGAGGATATTAGGAGTGGAGTAGCATTTTATGTGGCTGTTGTATAACAGTTGGTGAACACACAGGCGAACCACTATAATCCCTTGAGTTGTGGTTGATTGTTTTATTCTTCTAATTTTTTATTCTTTTTGTGGGATGTATGTATGGTGATGAATGTTGTAATTATTTCAAGCTTTGTGAGAATGTTGTAATAGCTTAAAATTTACTTTCTGCTATTCCTTTATAAGCTTGATTTTCAATTTCATTTGAAAGTTGTTCCAACAAGGTTGCCCTACCATTTTTATGGTGTATGGCTGTCCCTAGAACAATACATCTTTAATTACAAGTTATTTCAATTCAGTTTATATTTATTTTTGTATTCCTCTTCGATTTGAAACTTGATACAAAGACCTTTTTAGAAATAAGGTTGTCCTACCATAAACTCTGTTTTTGGTGTAAGGTTGTCCTTAGAATAACGTTTGTATCAACCTCTCAAGATCTGAATTTTGAGGTTGTTTTTCTTTCCTGCATTGTTTTTTAATTTGGCTATCATTTTCTTTATTATTCCGCTGTTATAAGTTTTTATTTGGCATTGTCCTATTCACCCCCCCTCTAGGACATATAGCTTGGCCTTTTCAGGTGTCGACCCCTTAAGTTCACAGTTGGGGACATGGTATATCTTAAGGTCTCGCCTATAAAGGGTGTGGTTCAATTTGCTGTGAAGGGCAAGCTTGCCATGAGATTTATAGGACCTTTTGAGATTACCGAGTGCATGGGCGTTGTGGCCTACAGGCTTGCCTTACCTCCAGAATTGTCTGCGATCCACGATGTATTCCATGTTTCTATGTTGAGGAAGCGTGGGTCGGACACCATTCCTATAATTGATTGGCAGCCACTCGAGGTTCGTGAGGATGCTTCTTACATCAAGCAGTTGATTCGTATTCTTGATCAAAAGGAGCAAGTCCTCAGGACCAAGGTCATTCCCTTGGTGAAGGTGCAGTGGGGTCATCATTCGGAGGCTAAGGCATCTTGGGACGTGAGGTCAAGATTAGAGAGTGTTATCCCCATTTGTTTGATGATTGATATATAATTATTGTATTGCCTTCTTTATATGATAATTGCTATATGATGGTGTTTTGCCTTTCGTTTTGTCCTGAATTGGTCAATTTCGAGGACGAAATTTCTTTATTGGTGGAGAGGATTGTAAGACCCGACCCAAGTTCATATGTGTGCATGTATGTGTGTGAGTATGTATTTCGTTCGTCTTGGTCACGTGGTCCTACTGGTTGAATTTTGATGACCATCGGATAGTGTTTGCGGTCATCCTCAAGTCCAGTCATATAGACCCAACTCGGATCAAGGCGAAACATGTACCATCTTGTTCGCATCACCGTTACAGTTCTGATGTCGCGTCTTGTGCATCCATTCGACGTATAGATTATAAGTTATGTACATTTCATTTTTTTTGGCCCTTAATCATGATCATGTGGCCCACCTAGGGGTGGTATGCACAGATTTCTAGGTTAGACCCATCTCTTAGCACCAATTTCCAACACACACTACACATACTATCTAAAACCCTATTCATACACCACTTATCTCTGAAACACCACCCAAAGACCTAGAAAGCCTACTATCCCTACAACATTGTTTCTAACTCCCTACTTTAATCATGACCTTTCTTTACCCAAGGCAAGAAAGAAATGATTGCTAGGCTTAAAACCTCCCTCTCTCTCCTCTCCATCTCATTTCCTCCCTTCTCATTCCCATTTCCTTCTTAGCAAGAGAGGGTGGGACATCCCCACCTAGCCATCCCATTTCAGCCCCTTTCACCTTAAATTCCTCTCAATCCAACCATCCATACCCCATCTCACCCATTAATACATCATCCTTGGAGCACTAGAAGCTAGGTAATACAAGTTTGGAAGAGATCTAAGGTGGGTGTACTTCTAAGATGTAGGATTTTCAATTCCATGTTCTAGATATATTATTTCTTTCATATGGGAAGTGTAGGACCCACCATTCCATGGTGGATATCCTACACCGATCCTACACCACCCCTTAGATGTGGCCAAATGGCCTATTTCATGATACATATCCCATGCATGGGGTTTTTCCACTTATGGGCCCCATCATGGAGGACTCCTTGGATTTCATTGAATGATAGGTCATCTTGACCTTAGAATCATGGTTGGGATGGCATCCCAACCATTGATCTTGATTCTAGGACATGTATGTGGTCGATCTATGTTGTAACTTGGAATCAATGAAATGTGTGGTGTGATTGATGAAGGGGAGGGCCTAAATGTAGCAGAGCCCCTCCTCTTGTGGCTAATCCTTTATTTTTCCTTAATGTTAGCATTCTGATCATGTGTGTGTGGCCCACCTTGTGGACCAACAAAAAAAATCCAGACCATCCATGGAGGTTGGACGCTCATGGTAGTCCATCCTTAGACATGTGGCCCCAAAATTCACCTAAATGGGGCACATGCAAGGGTAATGATGGAGAAGGTCTGGACATTTGTGGGGCCTACTGGGGTGGTCCGTAACATGATTTTCTAGGGTTAAATCCCATTGTAAATGATGTCTATATTTAATTCCTTTCAATTACAAGTTGTTGTCCAGAACTGTCTGGACAGATTTTTTGGCTAAATTGAGGCTAAAATTTAGGGCTTTTGGTGAGGAGTTTTGTACTAAGTAATATATGATTTTTAAATTTGTATGTCCCACCTTTGAGCATGCTAAATTTTAGCTTCAACTGACCTCATTTGGGTCCCCAAAAGAGTGGGCCAATATGGGTACCTTGCTGGATTTTCTACTATAATTCCAACAACATTGCAATCTGGAAACTTGAAAATATAAAATAATTTTTGAATAGGTGGGCCACTTTGGTGGACCCTACCTTGTACTATACATATGTGGGGATGTTGAAATCAATTTTTCCCTATTTTTGGAGACCCTGGGGCCACCCCTTTTGGGTGCTTAATTAGGGTCTGTCTAGAATTTTGCACTTAACAGATTCTCTGGACAAATTGCATTCCTTAATTTAATTAAAATATTTCTAATTATCCAAAAATCCTAAAATTTTGCAGAGGTATGGCCTACCCATGATAGGACCTACCTACTGAGTTTAGGATCAAAGGACCCCTATACCGATCGTGGTGTGGGCTGGACCAGTCCACTAGGCTAGGACGCCCAAGCTGAGGCGTCCAGCCTTGGTTGGCCATCCACCCCACCTTATGGGCCCACCTTGATACATTTATTTCACCCACTGTCCATCTAATTGTGGTCCATGTGGGACACGACCAACTCCGTCAGTGGCATCCATTTTTGGGACCCATTTGGATGTGTTTTAGGCTAATTGCCTAGGCCCATAGCACTATTCACCCTAGGGACGCCCAGGCCCATTGGAACACTGCTGGACTTTCAGTCCAACAGCATGGTGCCCCCTTATTTATGTGTGAAATTCAGTTCTTCCCATATGTGTGAAATTCAGTTCTTCCCTCTAGTAGGACCCACAGAGATATATGTGGGCCATCAGGGAACTCATACTTAATCCTTTATGATTATTGTTGGGCTCCAACAGGCCAAAAATATGGGTGGGCTGGAATTTTCAACAAAAGGCCCAAACTTGCTGCCCATAAGTGCCTTTTTTGGGGCAGCATGGCCCACTAGATTTAAGGATGAATTATGCACATAAGCTTGTTATTTTCTGAGGTGCATTTGGGCTTCATTTGTGCACACTAGGAGGCTCACCTCAATTGGATCTTATTTTGGATCTATGTTCATAGTTTTGGTTGGACTTTATAGGCCCGTTTATCTTGGAATCTTCTAGTTAAGCCCCTTGACCTTTGGGCCTATATCTCACCACTTATTGTCATGGGTTTGTGGGCCATAATGTGCAAGTAGTTGGGCCCTTAGTTGCCCACCAAATTAACCTTGTACTTGGGCCAAGTTGTGAGGCCCAACTCACTTGGATAAAGCATAGAAATTGCCCACATGGTTGGATTATTAGGCTGTCCACTAAGCCCACCACAATATATGAATTTATGACCTTTATGGTTGGGCCCAAACCTTATTTGAGGGCCCACCATATTGCCTATGTGTTTTGCTCGATGTATAGCCCACTAAGTCATGGATTGCTTAGGCCTAGGGCCTTATTTCATATTCGAGTAGTGGTAAGCTACCTTTTGGGACCCATTTGAGGTTGGATGTCCTCCTTAGTGGCCCTAAGGTAGGCCCATGGGTTGCTACGGGTGGTTTAAGGCCCACTATAAGCCCTCTTTGGGACCGCTTATTCCCTTAGGCATATATATTGTCCTCCTTAGCTTTGTGGGCTACCCCAAAGTATTGGGCCCCCACTAGAGGTTTGTTCCTTAGATTAATTGTCTAAGTACCTAGGCTTGATTCCCTCCTTAGGAAGGAGGAATATATTCTAAGTCATCATCGCCATACGACACACCCTCATGACCCATATGCATCATTGAGTTATTGGATTGCATTTGTTTGTATGGTCATTGGGTTGACATGATAGAGGGATGGAGTTATCCCCTCTTAAGCACATTGTGTGCTTGAAGCTAGTGCATGATTGGTATGCGTGACTCATGCATCTAGCATCGCATCTCATGGATATTATTGCTCTTGCTTCATCAGGGCCCTACCTCCATAGGGGTATTCGTGGATGGCCGTATGTGGACACTGGAAATGTTACTTGAGCATATAAGGTGCATAGGATGCCCTTGGGTGAAATTTTTAAAACTTCCATGATACCAAGGATTTACCCCAACGCCCTGACCGAGTAAAAACTATGAGCGCACGAAGGCCTTACACCATTAGGCTGCGACTCCTACTATCGTGTAGTTGGTTGGGATGGGGTGTGGCCTTACCCACCTATGAGAGGGGGCAATAGTTAGGCTGAGTTTGACCAGCTCATGAATAGGTCCGCTACCATCGAGCTTTGCCGTTGATTGGCTGACCACGGGCAGGTAGTGAGGTCTCTTACGGTCATTGGACTGTGTGGGTCTGGAGAGAGGCAGTCATCCTATAGTGCATTTGACCTCGGTAGATTCCTTATGATGGAACTATACTGATATGTGGATTAGAAATGAGGACTGGCATCACTTCGCATTGAACCTGGATCGGCTGTATAAGCCTTATATTATATCATCTTGGTATGGCACCCAGTACTCATCGCATTGCATAGCCTTGGTATGACTTCTCGTATTCATGACAACCTTAGTAAGGCTAGTATTATTGGCATTGATCGTATTTCCTTCTATATCTCTATTATTCTTCTGCGCACCATTGTCACATACTTTTACCACCTTCTAAGCTTTCTATGAGTTTATGCATGATTGATGTGTGCAGGAGATCTTAGGTCATCATCTTAGTAGCAGAGCTTGGATAAGAGTGTGTGCCGAGGCCCAGAGTTACGGATCCTTTCCCCTTCTTCCTTGTTATCAGATGTATTTCCTTTTAGTATTATATTAACGCTCAAATTTATAGTGGATTTTGTGATGTGTGCCTTGGTTATTTCTGAGATGTACTTGCTGTGATCTTGGGTATGCTCGTGTTGGATTGATTATATGATTATGAAAATCCTCCTTATAGGATCCCAGGATCGGAACCTACCTTAGGAGCCGATAATGGGGTACCGTGGAAGTTGTTGCAGCCAGAACCGGCTATCAGGCTCCTTGTGAGTCTGATCACCGAGTCTAGGGCGTGACATTCACCCAAGGACATCTATAGCTCCCTATGTAGAAAAAGATTTCTGGTGTCCCATCTAGCCATCCATGATATGCCTGTGGAGACCATGGCCCTGATGTCGTTAAGGCGTCAAGCATGCACAACACATAATGCAAGATACATGAGTCACATAATCTAGTCATACATCAATCATGTGCATACCGTGCACTCATGTGGGACAACTCTGCCTATCAGGGAGCCCCATAACTACCTGTCCAATGGCATATGCAATGGTCAACCACATCTCATATCAAACATGCAGATGATGCGTATGGGCATGTGTCATGATGTTATACTATCACGTACTCATAATCGGTATCGATAATTGGCCTAACAAGGGCCTAAGAGAAGGTCACAACGTGGGCATTTAACCATCATTGCCCATCAATGTGGAAATTTAACCAACATTGCTCCCGAGTGGCCCACATAAAGCCTAAAATATAGTGGGGCCCATGGCCTCACATAAGGGCCTAATATACATCACATCAGGCCTCATCATATGGGCCTTGTATACATCACATTGGGCCTCATCATATGGGTCAATATACATCACATCGGGCCTCACTCATGGGCCACATACACATCATAATGGACCTTATCATATAGGCCATATATACATCATATTAGGCCACGTCCCATGGGCCTCGACTACATCATAATGGGCCACAACCCATGGGCCTCAAACACATCACAATGGGCCTCATATATGGGCCCCAAATACATCACAATGGGCCTCATATATATCAAGTGGGCCGCATCACATGGGCCACACCAATAGACCCACCGACTTAGCCGGTCCATCTACACCATTCATCTATTTTAGAGATTATTTTAGAACATTTTCCAAAAATGAATCATATCGAAAGAACATCGGGACCATACCACAAATAATAGTGGAGATAATGATTCTCACTGTTAAACAATTCACCAGGCCAAGCCCACTATCACGTTTATTTCTATCCAATCTGTTCATACGGTCACAAGGTCCTGAATTAAGCAGAAAAAAATTTCATACTGATCCAAAACTTCTGGGACCCCAAACGGGTTTTAATGGTAAACGTTCAATCCCTCACTGGTTTTACGGTGTGGTCCACCTGATAGACAGTGTGGATCAACGCATACATCATGGGGTGGCCCATGTAGCATCGTCTAGCTGGACAGTGTGCATATATAACACATATATCAAAGGGGGCCCCATGCAGCACCGTCCAGATGGACGGTCTGCATATGCAGCACATATATCAAGGAGGGCCCCACCCAGCAAAACGTCCAGATGAACGGCTGGATGGAACAGATACATCATGGTTGGTCCCACATGGCACCGTCTAGAAAGGGAAGGTGCAGATATAAAATACATAAATCAATGTGGGTCCTGAAATTGTGGTAATGATTGCTTTAGTTGAAGTAGGAATATGCCAAGATGTCCTATAGGGGGCTGAATAGGACTTTTTAGTATTTTTGATATTTTAAAACCTATCAAACCTATCCTGAATAAATATGCAAGTATCAGGATTTCTTGAAAATAACTCTAATGGCTTCTAAGACAAATAGAGGATCCAATCACAAAACTATTCAAAAGATAAACAAGATGCATAACATAGTTCATAATGGATGTGACTGTGTGTGAGGTGTGATTCTACTTAGTTCTAGAAAGACATGCATATGTAATATGAAAACAATCAGAGAAATCACACAAATAGTAGAAGCAAATGGCTATCTCAAACACAGTCATTTTTTATAGTGGTTCGACTACGTGTCTACCCCACTTCCGGCGGATGCACTCAACCCTTGAGTGTACTGGATCTCACTAAAGGAGATTTCACATCAGGTTCACCTCAAATCAGAGGTTTCAAATCAGGTTCACCTCAAACCAGTACAACCTAATCTAGGCTGACTCTAGCGTGTCTACACGACACAAGTTTATGCCCCACATAGGAGCAAGGGTCAACACACAGCACCCAACTTTTAGGCCACACAGGCCAAGGATCCACCAAGGAACCTACCAGTTTATGCTCCCATGAGTAAGGGTCAACACACAGACCCAACTTTTAGACTACATAGGCCAAGGATCCACACAAGGAACCTACCAGTTTATGCTCCCATGAACAAGGGTCAACACACAGCACCCGGGTTTTAGACCACACAAGTCAAGGACCTACACAAGGACCAAAGTTTATGCTCTCCACAGTGTAAGGGTCAACACAAAGCATTCACCACGTACACTCCTGTCGGAGGCCTCCTATAAGGGCTTGAAAGGGGTGAGAAGCACCTTAGACCCAATCCTACAAAAGGAATGATCACAAGGGTTCTCTAGACTCTAATGACTTACAGATAAGTAGATGAGCTCCATTAAGCACGTTGATGAAGATCTCCTCCTTTGATGGAGAAGAATCTTCAACTTCCTTGAACCGCAACTCAGATGATGCACCAATGTAAGGCAATGTGTTAGGTCAAGGTTATGATGTAATCCTACTCTATTAGATGTTTTCCTATAAAGGAGACAGAGCGATTTCAATCGTCTATGCATTCAAGGCATCCCAGCTTAATCATTTTCTATTAAGATGGTAGCTGTAAGATCCTTGAATGCAGAAGTTCATTCCCCAATCCACTCTATTGAATGTCAATGATAAAGGTGGATTGGAGGATGAACTCCTATGAGAGAAAAGGCTTAAGGTATATGATCTGGGTTTAAACACTCAAAAGCACTCTCTGTTTTCTCTACCAATAACCAAGGGCAAGCTCTCATTAAATAGGCAAAAGGTTCCAACGGATATAAAACGATCATATTTTTGACAGAGTTTGATATCTCGAGCAGGTTCGATATCATCGAGCGGATACTCTCGATAGCATCAACTGACTGCTCAATGGTACGAACTCAAATTGTCAAATGCTTTTGAAACTTTTTTCCAACTGGTCGAGGAGATCGAATGCACATCGATGTCATCGGATTTCGAACTCCGATTTCATCGGCACTGGGTTCGATTCCTCAACATTTGAAAATGTGAGAGCACTTGCCTTTGGAACATATCAGGTATAAGATATGATCGAGCATCAGTCAATATCATCAAAATTTGAATGTTGATGATATCAATGATAGTGTTGATTCATCGATAATTCCAAGGAATTTTCCTATAAGCTTGCTGGACAATTTATGTCCTATTTCGATGACATCGACCTAGCCTCGATATGATCGATATTTGAATATCGAATTTATCGAGTGACCCTCGATACATTAAAGTTTCAACCTGAAAGCTTGCTGGATAGATTTGTGTCCCAATTCGATATCATCGAGATTTGAATTTCGAGGATATCGAGGATCTCTTCGATATATCGAGCATTACATGATTTTCCTTAATAGTATTTTGGACACAACTGACCAGATGTCAATTTTATCGAATCAACTCGATGGACTCAAGATTCAAAATTCGATGATATCGAACAGTCCATCGATTCATCAATAATTCAGCCCAGAGTTCTTTGTGGTTGTTGGACATTTGAAGTCATTAATTCGATAATATCGAGTGAGCTTCGAGGACATCGATAATAGGGTTCGATTTCATCGAGCCATGTATCGATAAATCGACAAAGGTAGAAAACTTAAAGATTTTTCAAATTTTACAAATTAGTTTTCTCACCTAAAACTGTCACGCCCCAAACCCGGAAATCAGATTCACAAGAATCTCGATCGTCAAATCCGGTGCTGACAGCCTCCGTAGTATCCTATTCTCAGCTCCTAGCGTCCATATGACAAATTCCGATCCTGAGATCCTACAAGGAGGAATTTTTTTTTGTACATTTAACTCTTAATAGGCATAACTACAAGTATACCTAAATCACAAAGGCAACATCATCATCACATATCCACTAATATAAATTTTAAATACACTGCTAAAAGGGAAATACATATGTCAAAAATCAAGGCTCCAGAAGACTGCTGCATGCTCCAAGCTCAATACTACTGCAACCTAACATCACCTACACGCATCTATCGTGCATAAGCTTATAGAAAGCTTAGAGGGTGGTGTAAGTGTGTGCATAAGGTAAGTGCCAAGTATTCAATACAATGCCATAGTCATACAATATCGAAAATAATGGTAATCCATAAGTCATACAATGTCGGAAATAAGCAGAAATACTAACAAGATCATGAATTATCAGAGTAAGCAGAAATACTGTCAAGTTCACAAATCATATGATAACAGAGTAAGCAGAAATATTGACAAGTCCATGAGTCATACAATATTAGAATACACAATACGAATCAACTATGCAAATGAGGAATCATAGAGAGGCAAATATCAAATGCAAAGGATGCAATGCAATATGCGGTGCGAATGGAATGACCATACTGGAGTGTGAAGTCGAGATGATAGTACGTGGTATCGCAGGCTATGGGGTCTATCATAAAGGACTTCTATCCAAACCAGTCTCATACCTAAATTTGAATAGTCAGACTTAATGTGGTAAACTCTTGATTTCAGGTTAGTCGCGCGCCCTAACCGAAATCTTGGCCCTTGCAAAGGTACACGGAACAAATAGCTGTGTACCACCAACCCGAGTGGATAGTGAATGAATGAATGAATGAATGAGTTTACAACTTCTGCTCAATAAGTCTACATATCAGTACAGTTCATCTCTGGGATCATTACCGGGGTTTAGTATACTCCAAATGGCACTGCCGCTCTCCCAGCCGTACAATCCAAGTGAGCGTAAGAAACCTCACCATCCGCCTGACCAATAGTCTGCCAATAACTATTCAGCACATCGATAGCGAACCCATTCACGAGTTGGTCAAACTCAGCCTAGTAATGCCCCCCTACGCTTGGGCGGGTAAGGCCACACCCCCTCCCAACCGACCACGACACAATGAGAGACGAGGCCTCCTGGCATTCGACACTCGGGCACTCATGTATCCACTCGGTCTCGAGTTAAGGCGTCCACTAGTACCAAGAGGGTTTAGGAATTTTCACCCAAGGCCATCTATGGTAGCCCGATGCTAGAACAAAATTACGGTGTCCCGTTTGGCCAACCACGATATGCCTGTGGAGGCTACGGCCCTGATGTCGCTAGGGCATACAGTAATCATAATGCAAGATGCATGAGTCATACGAACCAGCCATGCATCAATCCTGTGCATACCGTGCGTTCATGCGAGATAACCTCCGCCTATCAGGGAGTCTCATAATAACATGCTCAATGACATATGCAATAATCAACCACATCCCATAACAAGCATGCAGATGATGAGTATGTGCATGTATCATGATGTTATGCTGTCACGTACTCATAATCGGTATCAATAACCGGCATCAACAATCGGCCTCGACAATGTGAACATTTAACCAACATTGCCCCCAAGGAATGGCCCTCATAGAGCCTAACATATAGTGGACCCATGGCCTCACATAAGAGCCTAATATATAATACCATGGGTCTCACTTAAGAGCTTAATACACATCACAATGGGCCTCTCACATGGGCCTAATATACATCACAACGGGCCCCATCGCCTAGACCTCAAATGCACCACAATGGGCCTCATCACATAGGCTTCATATACATCACATTGGGCCTCAAATATGGGCAGAATACACATCAAAATAGGCCTCAAATACGGGCCGCATATACATCACATTGGGCCTCAAACATGGGTTGAACGCACATCACAATGGGCCTCAAATACGGGCCGCATATACCACACATTGGGCCTCAAACATGGGTTGAATGCACATCACAATGGGCCTCAAATACGGGCCGCATATACCCCACATTGGGCCTCGTCAATCGGCCTCGACAATTAGAATCGGCCATGAAAATTGAAATCAACAATCGGCCACGACAATCGAAATCGACAATCGGCCATGAAAATCGAAATCGACAATCGGCCATGAAAATCGAGATCGATAATTAGAATCGGCAAATCGGTCTCGTCAATCGACAATCGATCACGACAATCGAGATCAATCGATAATCAGAATCGGCAAATCGGTCACGACAGTTGGAATCAGAAATCAGTCACGACAATTGGTATCGATCGATAATCAGAATCAGCAAATCGGTCATGACAATCAGGATCGATCGATAATCAGAATCGACAAATCGGTCACGACAATCAGAATCGGTAAATCAGTCATGACAATTGGAATCGGCAATCGGTCATGACAATTGGAATTGATCAATAATCGAAATCGACAAATTGGTCAAGTCAATTGGGATCGGCAATCGGTCACGACAATCAGCATCGATCGATAATTAGAATCAGCAAATCGGTCACAACAATTGGGATCGATCGATAATCAGAATCAGCAAATCGGTCACGACAATCGGGATCGATCGATAATCAGAATCGACAAATTGGTCACGACAATCGGAATCAGCAATCGGTCATGACAATTGGAATCAATCGATAATCAGAATTGGCAAATCGGTCACGACAATCGAGATCGATAATCAAAATCGACAATCGGTCACGTCAATCGGAATTGACAATCGGCCTCGATAATCAGCCTAGGAAAGGTCACAATGTGGACGTTCAACCATCATTGCCCATCAATGTGGACATTTAACCAACATTACTCTAAAGGAGTGGCCCACATAGAGCCAAACATAAAGAGGGCCCGTGGCCTCACACAAGAGCCTATTATTATACATCACAATGGGCCACATCCATGGGCTGGAAATACATCATAATGGGCCTCGGCACATGGGCCATAAATACATCACATCAGACCTTGCACATGGGCCTCGAATACATCACAATGGGCCACAACCCATGGGCTTCAAATATACAATAGGTAGGGCCCTGCACATGGGTCTCAAATACATCACATGTGGGCCGTACACATGGGTCGAAAATACGTCATAATGGGCCACGACATATGGGCCGAAAATACGTCTCAATGGGCTACAACCCATGGGCCTCAGTACATCACAGTGGGCCTCATCGTGGGCCTTATATACATAACAGGTGGGCCCTGCACATGGGTGTATGATACATCACACGGGCCACAACCCATGGGCCTAATGCACATCATAATAGGCCTCATTAAATGGGCTACAAAGACATCACAATGGCCACGCCATATGGGCTGGAAGTACATTTCAATGAGCCATGACCCATGGGCCCTAGATTCAAGCAGGTGGGCCCCATCATATGGGCCTCAAATACATCACATGATGGGCCGCATCAATGGGCCTAATATACAATAGGTGGGCCGCATCAATGGGCCGCACCAATGGGCTTCATATACATCAAGTGGGTCGCATCTCATGGGCCTAATTACATCATATTGGGTGGGCCCTGCACGGCCAGCAGGTGGGCTTGCACCTTCCAAATGGGCCCACCAAATGAACAACATGGATGCACAACACATATATCCTAGTGTCCCACGAGGCTGAGTACGGCGCAGCTGAAATAGATGGACAACATGGCTAAAATACATGCATCAGGGTGGGCCATACATCCATCAAAATGGACAGATGGTGTAAATACAACAATTCATCAAGGCAGGCCTCATACAGTCAGGGTGCATCCCATAGCACCGTCCATGTACAGACGGTGTGGATGCAAAACACATCAACTCAAGGTGGGCCCCACTCCCTGCCATGGTGGGGTCCACTTCCGATGGATGGACGGTCTAAATAAACACTTGCCTCATGATTGGCCCACAGAACTTGCTAATGGAATATATATGGATGGCGTGGATAGAAAGTACATCAGAGGCGGGTCCCACAGAAACTTGCTGATGTCCAAGGGGCAGCAGCTATATAGCAAGTGTGTATGCATGGATAGACAACGTGAATAAAGCACATACATCACAGGGATTCCACCATCCTGGCTTATGGACAGTGTGAATATAAAATACATGTAATCAAGGTGGGACCCACGTCCAGGGATAAACGATGTGGATATAATAAATACATCAAGGTGTGGCCCACCAGAACGTGCTGACTTCAATCACAACAGCTGCCTGCTGGTGTGAGGTATGACAGCCAACCTGCTTCCAATCAACAGGCGGGTCCCACGTGGGGGCCAGTAGCATGGATAAAACACTTAGATCACGGTGGATCCCACGTCCTTAGATGGACGGTGGGATACAACACATGCAGAACAGTGGGTCCCCACCTTGGATGGACGGTGTGGATATGACCCATATGTCACGTGTGGTGGGTCCCACATAGATTGCTGACGTGTAAGGTACACCAGCCAATCCGTTCAGCCAGATGAGTCCCACGTACGTGGTCCACTGGCTATACATATTCCATCCAAACCGTTCGTCAGGTGGATCCCACACACGTGGCCCACCTGCAATGCGTTATACTGTATAATATAATATCATATATTATATAATCAAATATAATATAATATTATATATATATGAAAGGAGGGAGTGGCTGCCCACCGTCCAGATTCATCTGGACGGTGCAGATCACCTCTGATAAAGGTGGGACCCACCATATAATATTAAGTATATTATAATATTAATATTTACTATATATTATAATACTAATGTTTATTAATATTAAGCCAGCAAGTGTCCAGCATGCTGGATGCAAACCATGTGAGATCCCACCGTCCTTGATGGACGGTGAGGGCAAAATACATACATCAGATAAGGTGGGGCCCACAAACCAACGGCCACCAACCAATCTGTTGCTCAAGTGGATCACACGTAGGGCCAAATGGCTGATAATACACACAATACACTATTAGCCACCTCCAGTAGGGGTCAAAACCAAGACCTCAATGTTGATACGAGGTATCTTTCACCTAGCCTGCCACTTGAGCTATGGACCAAGGTAGCCAGTGGGTGGGATTCCCACCGCCCCAACGGTGGATGGTGTGGATCATCACATGCAATATGGGGGGTCACACCATCCACAGAGTAGGTATAACACATATATTGGTGGGGCCCACACCATCATAAGGGAGAGAGAGAAAAACATAAAGGGGAGGGATCCCGCCACTATTGGACCCTCCCAATACAATGCATACATCAAGTGGGTCCCACAATAAGTAGGCCCAAAAAATTGAAATCAACGGCGGATCACCCACCTTTTGCTTCTTCTTGGGCTCCTCCTCATCTTAGCTCCAATGGGACATGATTCAACGGTCGAGATCGGTTTTGAAGAGTGAGGATGGGAGATAGGAAGGTGGGCCACACTAGCTTCCCCATGGAAGCCATGGACGTTTCCTCCTTTGGGAATTGCTTGAATGGGGGGGGGGGGGAAGAGAAATGAATGAGGGATGGGAGTTGTAAGGAAGGGTGACATGGAGTGTATGAGTGAGGGATGGGGCTAATTGACTTTTTGGGCATGAGATGAGATGGGGTATGGGTCACATTGCCTTGTTGGCATGAAAGGTATGGGAAAGGTAAGGTCTTGGTTGACTTAGTGGAAAGAGGAGGGTATGGGTAGAGATTTCATTCTCTCAACCAGGAATCTTCCTGGAAACGGAGCACACCTTGCCTGCTGTTTACCTCGATTTATTCTCAGGCCCACAACTCCTGACCTAGGTATCGCCTCGGCACGCGAGATGCGGCATCGGAACCGCGGCGATGGCATGGTCGCTAGGGTACAGGTCTCGGGTCGAGTCAACTCTGGAAAATGGAATATGACTCAGGGTCACGCATAACTACCGATTACAGATCACGAGTTACCAGAATTTGACCAGAGGACAGCGTAAGCCTCCGGAACAGTACAGTATAGGATACAGGCCTCACAAAAACCCTAGGATGTTCTATTCAATTTTAAAGGTTTTTATATACTTAGTGTTTTGGGACATGGGATGTGAGGTTAAGGTTTACCTTTGGCGAGTTCGTGCACATATTCTGTTGAGGCAGACGCTTGAACAATCTTCCTATGGGGCTCCTTTGTCTCACTGACTCAACGCTCACACTAATTGACAAACCAGGGCACTTTTAGGTCCCACCCGTCCAGTGAGCAGATGGTGGGGATGAAACCCATAGAACTTGTTAACGTCAATACTACAGCGTCCAGCAGATGGACAGCTCAGATATAACACATATATCATGATGGGCCACAGAACTGCTGACATGCACTACAGCAGCTATATTTGCGGCTGCTACCCCACCGTCCATTGGATGGATAGTTTGAATATAACACCAACCTCATGATCAGGGACATAGATGGACGGTTGAGATGGGATACATACACCATACAGGATCCACAGTCCTTGATGACGTCAACTACAGCAACTATTGTTGCGTGAGGTATTCCAGCCAATCCACATCCACATCCATGGGTTGGACGGTGTGGATGCAACACATGATATCAAGGTGGGCCCCACACACTGCCATGGTGAGGTCCACGTCCAATGGATGGATGATAGGGATATAACATATACCTCATGTCCAGACCCACCATCCAGAGGTCTGGACAGTGTGGATCTGAAGCACACACATCATGGGAGTCCCCCACGTGGGACCCTTGGACAGACAGCATAGTTGAAACTGATGCATCCAAGGTGGGTCCACATGTGTGGCCCACCTCAGCTTTAAAAATGAAGCTAATATTTCTATTTTCCCTTCATCTGTGGGTGTCCAAAATGGACAGCCAGGGTGGATCGGTCCACTAGGCATCGGCAAGGTGGGTCGCACAGGTGGCTCGCATGGATATAGATTACACACATCACGTGAGGTCCACAACACAAGGGAAAGAGAGAGAGAGATAGAGATAGAATCGGCATGCGATGGAGGGCTCCGCCACTATGAGCCCTCCCTTCCATGCATTACAACACATACATTAAGTGGGTCCCAATACATGTGGGCCCACCGATAGAAACCAATAATGGAATGCCAATATCACCCACCTATATCACTTATTGATCTCTCAAGCTCCTAAGCTTCCTCTTTGATGGAGGATAATGAGATTTGAAGGGTTGGATGGTGAGATCTTGGGGTAGGAAGTGGGCCACACTTGGCTTCTTGCTCTCCTTAAAGCTTGGATGTCCACCCTCTCTTTGGTGCTTGGAAAATGGTGGAGAAAATGAGAGAGAGAGAGAGAGAGAGAGGAGATGTAAGGTGAGAGGGATGGGTTGTTGTAAGGAAGGGATGGGTTGTTGACTTTAGGGATAGCTTAGTATGGGTTTCTTTGACTTAGTGAAGAGAGAGGTATGAGTGAGTGATGGGTTGTACTTGACTAGTGATTGATTGGTTGATGTGATGTGTTGAAGACATTCTCTTGAGATTTGCAGCGTGAGACATTTTCCTCAAAATAAGCGCAGGCCCACAACTCCTGGCCTGTGTATTGCATCCAGACGTGAGACGCAGCATTGGAACAGCGGCGACAACACAATCGCTAGAGTACAAGTTTCAAGTCGAGCCAATTCGGGTTGACAGCGCGCGACTCAGGGTCGCGCGCAAATGCTATATACGCATCGTAAGTCATCGGAATTTGACTGGGAGGACCGCGATAGTCTAAGGAAGGGTACGAATTAGGATACGAGCCTTACAGGCGGAGCCGCTTCCCTAGAGTTCTTCTTCCCTTCTTAGTTTTTAATGCTTTCTTCTAGGATTTTTAATCCAATCATGTTTATGGTTGATTAGATCCCTTAGCTAGGGCTAAGGGGTGAAGCTTGTAGCATGGTTGGGATGTTAGCTTTGTTTTTATTCATGTTTTGTTGAATTCTCTTAGATTCTAGTTTGATTATAAGGAATATTTTTACTTATTAATGGTTTGTTGTGACAAATTACAATAGATCTGCAATTGCTTTGAATATCTTATTTTTCTGAATTGAAATTGTGAAATTAGCAAGTCCCGTTGTTCACCATTATCCCTTGGGCATGGTAGGATGATGGAATCTTTCCTAACCTTCATAATTTTCTTATGATTGGTTGTGGGATTGGTAAATCCTGTTGTTTGCCTTATCTCCTGGGCATGGTTAGGTAATGGAATCACTTCCAAATCCTCACAACTCTCATCCATTGATGACTAGATCCATGAGAAGTTCAACGATCTGACAAATCTCTTCATGACAATTGGATAAGATAGGACTCTGATTCCAGTTGTTTCCTTGAATCAAGCGAGGTAGCATCCTGAGAACCTACAAGTGGATCCCTAGAAACCCTAGTTCCCACCTTTAATTCTTAAGTTTCTAAATTCATTATCTCATAATAACTCCCTATTTTCCTGATTTAGGTTAGATCTTCTCCTAGTCTTGATTCTAATTACTTTCAAAATAGACACATAAGCTTAGTCCCCATGGATTCAACCTCGGTCTCACCGAGATTATTACTACATCGCGACCCTACACTTGGGGTTGTGAATAGCAGGCCGCACTGAAGGGCGACCTAGAAGATCGCAAAGGCCCTCTCTGGAGGTCAGTCCGGAAGCTCATCCAACGAAGGAAGCAGGAGAACTATAGACTCAGGGACGTGATATCCGAGCTTGATCTGGGCTAAGTCCTCTTCAGTCAAGGATGAGGGCACCAGCCCCCTCAGACCCTCCTCATCATCGAGCTCTTCCGGGTCCACCTTGTCGAAATGGTCGCGCCCCACAACCATCGGCTCCTTTGCTAGGGATATATTATGTGCCCTAGGCACAGGCACTGGCCTCTGCGCTGGGGATAGATTTAACGCCCTAACCATGGGCGTCGACCTCTGTGATGGAGACCTTTCCAATGCCCTTGACGACGACGACCAAAAATCGACGTCCGCCATCATCACTAGTGGTGACGGTGGGTTCAACATTACCCTAAGGCGACTATTGACCCCACTATAGCCGCCAGAGGCCCCCTCCCGCGAGCTCAATGAGTTTGACATGGTGATTCTTATAAGTAAAATTACTCAAAAATAGAAAAATAAAAGGAGGGGGAGATGGAGCTCACCGGGGAGACCAAGATTGAAGATTTCAAAACCCTAAGATTCAAGAAAATCAAGTGGAAAAGGAAGTGCAGAAATTAGTGTAGAAATTCAAAGGATCTGATTTAGATTTCATCAAAGCCAGTCTTCGATGACATCGAAGGTTGTTCGATGACATTAAAGAATTATAGAAAAATTGAATTTGGATGCTAGACAAACTGGATGCAATCTTCGATGACATCGAAGCCAGTCTTCGATGACATCGAACACAGTTAGATAACATCGAAGAATTACAGAAAAATCAAGTTTAGTCGTTGGACAAATTGGATACATTCTTCGATGACATCGAAGGCTGTTCGATGACATCGAAGAATTATGCAAAACTATTGCAGTGCATAGATTTGAGGCGGTTTTGCGAATCTATGCGAACAATGCTATAAATATGGGTTTCCTATGGACTTCTAAGGATATCTAGGGTTACAAGGAGCAGAGCCAAAGGGTGGAGAAGCCTCCCAAGAGTTTTTTCTTCTTTTCTTATTTATTTTTAATGCTTTATTGTAGGGTTTTAGATCCAATCATGTCTATGGTTGGCTAAATCTCTTAGCTAGGGCTAAGAGGTGAAGCTTGTAGCGTGATGGGATTTTTCTCTTACTTTGATTCATGTTTATGTTGAACCTTCTTTGATTATAATTTAATTTTAAAGGAATACTTTAAGTTTTTAATGGTTTATTGTGACTTAAATTACAGTAGATTTGCAATAGCTTTGAGTATCTTCTTTTCCTTATTTTGAGATAGTGGGATTGGTAAGTCCTGTTGTTGTCCATTGTCCCATGGGCTTAGTTTGGTGATGGAATCCCTTCCAACCTTCACAATTCTCCATCCTTTAAGAATTAGGTCAATGAAAGTTCAATTTGAACTTAATTGATATATATATATATATATATATATACATACATACATATATCAATTGGATAAGATAGGACTCCAATTCCAATTGTGTTTTAATCAAGTAAGAGGGCTCCCTGATCTCTATAAATGGATCCTTGGAAACCCTAGTTCCCACCTTTAAATTCATAAGTTTCAATTACATTATTCACTATTTCTCTCTCAAATATTTCAGTTATAGATATAGATATTCTTCTAGTTATATTTCTAGTTACTTTTAGAAATGTACAAGATTAGTCCCTATGGATTCGACCTCGGTCTCATCGAGATTATTACTACATCACAACCCTACACTTACGGTTGTGAACAAGCTTTTGGCGCCTTTGCCGGGGATTAACGTCTGTGTTTTTCTAAAATTGATTAGTTTTGGAACTAGTTTAAGATTAGGATTTATTTACTTTCTACTTTTAGGATTAGGGTTTTTCTGAATTATTTTAGAAAGTAACTTTTTGTCTTTTTAGAAATTTCTATTTTCTATTTTTGGAAACTTTCCTTTTTCATTTTTAGAAACTAGGGCTTTCCTTATTTCCTTTTTAGAAATTAACTCATCTTTCTATTTTTGTTTTTAGAAACATTTAATTTTAGAATTTCTGTTTTTAGAAACTGATTTCTTTTGTTTTGTTTTGCAAGATCTTAAATTAGGAAATTCTAATTTGGTTACTTCTTTCTAATTCTCTTCCCTTTTTTTTTCTAGAATTCTTATTTCCTTCTTTTCTTTTTAGGTTTAAGTTAGAATCTGAAATTAAGGGCTAAGAATGTTTCATGCCCAAGTGTGTCCGTGATAACACTCGATATCTTTTGAGTGAAGGAGGATTAATTAAGGGGTTATCTATCCATCACAGGATTAGACACCACTCGAGATCCTCAGAGTTAATTAAAGTGATGGCTGCCAATGAACCGGGAAGAGAACCTTAACCTTGGGTTGAGGAAGTCAAGGATGAGATAGGTGCATCAAGCACCCCCACCTCGTACTTTACGAGGCTATTTACAACCAACGGGAGTGAGTATACCTTCATGCATGATTTTTCTAGAAAATATGGGACACATGGATATCAAGCCAGGGATGATCCAACTCCTTCCTAAATTTCATGGGCTTGAATCTGAAAATCGATATCTATACTTAAAAGAGTTTGATGAAATCATAGCCACTCTATATTTTCCTAATGTGTCTGACGACACGGTCAGGCTGAAACTCTTTCCTTTTTCTTTGAAAGAGAAAGCTACGACATGATTGCATTCACTACGTCCTCGATCTATTAGTAGATGGAATGACATGACAATGGAGTTCATAAAGAAAAATTTCCCATACCATAAGACAAACACCTTTAGAAAGTTGATCATGAACTTTGCCCAAAAGGAAGATGAAACATTCTTTCAGTGTTGGGAATGGTTCAAGGATCTTGTCAGTTCATACCCACAACACAGTTTTGAAACGTGGCGCATCACGAATTTCTTCTATGATGGACTGACGTCTTTCATGCGCCAATTGGTTGAGACAATGTGTAAAGGGAAATTCATGAATAAAAGTGTCATTTAATGTGTAGGATTATTTTAACAAGCTTGCTGAAAAAACACAATCATGGGACATCTTCCCAAAATCAAGCACAACGTCTAGGCTGACTCAATCCAAGGAGAGGGGCGGAATGTATCTCCTGAAAGAGGACGATGATATCAATGCTAAAGTGGCTAATCTCACCAAAAAACTCGAGGCCATAGAATTAAAGAAGGATACGAGTAAGGAAACTATTTGTGGTATTTGTGCTTACAACATTCACACAACTGAAAATTGCCCAACAATATCTGCTTTTTAAGAGGTACTAAATGAGAAATCTAATACCCTAAATAATTACCAAAGACCTTTTAGTGGGCCCACCTCTAATACATACAATCCCAGCTAGAGAAATCATCTAAACTTCAATTGGAGAACTGGATAAACTGCTACACCTCAAGGATTCCCTAATTAAATTCCAATTCAAGGGAAACCTCAGGAGGATCCGGTTTTAAAGCATCTTCAAAACCAAGAGCTTTTCAATCAGGGTATGTTACAAGTCTTTCAAGACCTCACAAAGGCCATACAAGGACTTGAAACTAAAAGTGTAATTGGGAACAAGGGGAGCCTTCCAGCTCAACCTCTTCCTAATCCAAAACCGCAATATGAAGTTAGTGACCCGAGCTCATTAAATCAGTTGGAGCAAGTTAAATCTATCACTACTCTTAAGAGTGGGAAGACCATTGACAAAACCATTCCGGTTAGGGTTGAAAAGCCTAAGGACCCAGAAGAGGACAACAATGATAGATCTAGCCATGCCCCACAAGAATTAGAACTGAAACCTCAAGGTAAGCCGATTGCTCTATTTACCCAATGGTTGATTGCACCCAAACCTCTCTCTAACACTTAGGACATTCTAGAGGTGTTGAAATAAGTGAAAGTCAATATTCTTTTACTGGATGTGGTGAAACAAATACCTTCATATGCCAAATTTCTAAAAGACTTGTGTACGACCAAAGACGGTAAAATATTTAAACGAAAATCTTTCTAACTGAAAAAGTGAGTGTCATCCTAAAGCAAGATATGCCATAGAAATACAAAGATCCTAGTAGCTCAACCATTGCATGTGTAATTGGAAATTACCGCATTGAGCATGCACTTCTTGATTTAGGAGTGAGCATAAATCTGACCCATACTCGGTTTACGATCAACTGGGTCTAAGTGAATTAAAACTCACCCAGACTACATTACAACTTGCTGATTACTTAGTTTGTTACAGAGAGGGATAATTGAGGATGTGTTGGTCCAGGTTGACAAATTCTACTACCCGGTAGATTTTATCGTCCTGGATACTCAACCTATCGTGGACATGATCACTCAAATTCCTGTCATTCTCGCTCATCCATTCCTTGCCACATCAAATGCAATCATTAATTGCAGGAATAGAGTCATGAGTTTGTCTTTTGGAAATATGTCATTGGAGAATATCTTTTTCAATGCGGGTAAATAGTTAGAGGATGACAACGATTCTCACGACATTAACATGATTGACTTTTTCGTGGAAGATAGAACACTTTTAACCTTATCCTCTGACCCTCTCGAGACGTGTCTGGCCCACTCCCATGATTTTGATGATGATATGATTAAGGAGATGGGGACCATGCTAGATACCGAGCCAGTGCTTAAAGTCAACTGATAGAGGCCACAATTTGAAGAATTGCTCCAAACTGATGTAGTGCCTCTACCATCTAACCTCAAGGCACCAAAGCTTGACCTAAAACCTTTGCCCTCTGATTTGAAATATGTCTATTTAGGTCAAGATGAGACATACCCGGTGGTGATTTCTTTCCACCTTGAGCAAGAATAAGAGAGTATGCTCATTTCTAATCTCATTGAGCATAAGGGAGCCATTGGATGGTCGATTGTGGACCTCAAAGGAATTGACCCTTCAATTTATACTCACCACATTTATTTTAGAGGATAATGCGAAGACCTCCCGACAAGAACAATGTAGATTAAATCCAAACATGAAGCAAGTGGTTAAGGTCGAGATTCTTAAGCTATTGGATGTGGGTATCATATACCCGATATCCAATAGTCAATGAGTGAGTCCAACTCAGGTGGTTCCTAAGAAGTTCAGAATCACCATCGTAGCCAATGTTAATAATGAACTCGTGCCAACTAGAGTTACTACTAGTTGGAGAATGTGCATTGACTACAGGAAATTGAATACCATCACGAGGAAAGACCACTTTCCTTTGCACTTCATCGATTAAATTTTGGAAAGGCTAGCTGGTGATTCCTATTACTGTTTCCTTGACGGATATTCGGGAAACAATTAGATAGAGATAGCCTTGAAGATCAGGAAAAGACCACATTCACATGTCCATTTAGCACCTTTACTTACTGAAGGATGCCATTCGGACTATGTAATGCCCCCGCTACTTTTCAGCGATGCATGCTGAGTATTTTTTCTGACATGGTGGGGCAATATCTAAAGGTCTTCATGGACGACTTCTCTGTCTTTGGTTCATCTTTCAGTGATTGCTTGGAAAATCTTAAATGTGTGCGGAAAAGATGTGAAGAAAAGAATTTGGTACTCAATTGAGAGAAGTGACATTTCATGGTTCGTAAGGGAATAGTCCTTGGACATATCATTTCATCCAAAGGAATTGAGGTAGATAAAGCTAAAATTGATCTTATCTCTATCGTACCCCCACCTAAAAGCATACGAGACGTGTGATTCTTTTTAAAACATGCTGAATTTTATAGAAGATTGGCTTTAGTCACATCTCTCGTCCTTTATACAATCTACTTCAAAATGATATTCCATATGAGTGGATTAAACAGTGCTAAGAAGCTTTTGCTAAGCTCAAGGGCATGTTGACTACCACACATATTATACAGCCACTCGATTGAAACATTCCTTTTGAACTTGTGTGTGATGCATCTGACTATGCTATTGGGGCAGTGTTAGGCCAGAGAAAAGAAAAGAAGCCCTATGTTATTCATTATGCAAGTAAGACACTAAATTCAGTCCAAGTGAATTACTCTACTACAGAAAAAGAACTCTTGGCTGTAGTATTCACTTTAGACAAATTTAGATCTTACTTGATCAGATCCAAGATCATTATCTTTATCGATCATGCGGTGCTCAAGAATCTTCTTTCAAAGAATAATGTTAAGCCCCGCTCGATAAGATGGATCCTCCTACTTCAAGAATTTGATTTGGAAATAAAAGATAAAAATGAAGTAAAAAACGTAGTGGCTGACCACCTTTTGAGACTTAACCCACCTGATTTCCTTGAGACGACACCCATAAACGATATGTTCCCTGACGAGCAATTGTTTAAAGTCTCCCATGCACCTTGGTTCGCTGACATTGCTAATTATCTTGCCACAGGTTTCACGCTGACAAATTGGACTGCGCAAGATAAGAAGAAATTTTTTGCCGAGGTACTCAAATTCTTCTAGGATGATCCTTATTTATTTAAATATTGCCTAGATCATATTTTAAGGAGATGTGTGCTAGACAATGAACACCAAAGTATCATCTCCTTTTATCACACTTATGCCTATGGTGGTCACTTTTTTGCTAAAAAGACTATAGCCAAAATCCTGCAGTGCTGGTTTTATTGGCCCACTATGTTCAAGGACACTCACAAGTTTTACAAAGCTTGTGAGCGTTGTCAAAAGTTGGGAGCATTGTCCTGTCAAAATATGATGCCTTTAAACCCCATTCTCATAATCGAAGCATTTGATTGCTGGGGTATAGATTTCATGGGACCATTCCCCCAATCTCATGGGAATTTTTACATTCTATTAGTCGTATACTATGTCACTAAATGGGTCGAAGCGATCCCGTGCCAAAACAATGACCATCGGATGGTCATTAAATTCTTAAAAAAACATTCTTTCCCAGTTCGGAATGCCTCAGGCCATCATTAGTGATGGGAGATCATATTTTTGTAATAGACCATTCGCAAACTTAATGAACAAATATGACATTTCTCACATGGTGAGCACTCTATATCACCCACAAATAAGTGGCGAAGCCGAGATTTCTAATAGGGGGATTAAATAAATTTTAGAGAAAATGGTTAACCCTAACCGCAAGGATTGGTCATCCGATTGACCGATGCTCTATGGGCTTACCGTACCGCATTTAAAACTCCTATTAGAATGTCTCCCTTTAGACTTATCTATGGAAAAGTCTGCCACTTACCTGTGGAGTTGGAACATAGAGCCTACTGGGTTATTAAGAATTAAAATTTTGATTTAGATAACGTTGTCTCGCTGTGCAAGTTACAATTGAATGAACTTGAGGAGATCCAGAATGACGCATAAGAGAACTTGAGAATTTACAAGGACAGGATGAAGGTGTTCCATGATAAGAACATCCTTCAGAAATCGTTCTTGACCAGTCAAAAAGTCCTTTTGTACAATTTTCGGTTACATTTTTTTTCTGGGAAAGCTCCGATCTCGTTGGTCCGGCCCTTTCACTGTTATAAATGTCTATCCTCATGGGGCTATTGAGATAGAGAATCCAAACAATGGTAATAGGTTTAAAGTGAATGGACATCATTTAAAGCCATTTGTGGAGAAATTCAATTCAGAGGACATGTCCATACCTCTGACTGATCCTGTGTACCAGGATTGATCTCCTAGTTTGATGGAGGTATGGTTAGGTTTATTGCTTTATGTTGTTTAGAATAGTTTACTTATACTTTATTGAGTTCTGTTTTATGCTAACCCAATTTATGCTAAGAGTTATAGAAAAGCTTCAAATTCCTTCCTCCAGGTATTATCTTTCCATCACCATTCCCTTTCTTTTCGTTACCTCATATGCACTACATGCTTCTTTATTTTACATTGAGGACAATGTAGGTTTTTTATAGGGGGTGTGGGGGATTAGGTAAACTGATTAGTGTTTCCTCAGTTTTGAGTAAAAAATTTGAAAATTTTTCAAGGTTTTGACTTGAAATCTGTTTGAAAAATAAGAAATTGTGTATTTAAGAATGCTTTGAGTATGATGAGAAGTGAAATTGGATTTTAAATTGTTGGAGCTTGAATCACCTAAGTAATATATCACTTACAATTCTTACATTCAATATGATTAAGAGAAAGTTTGAATATCATGTTAATCTAAACCACAAGACACAGACATGTTGCTTTCTGGAGTGTGCTTGAGTTTCCAATAGTTAGTATGTGGATTGTTATTAGATATTGAGAATTTATTCTGGAAAATTTTGTCCACCCTAAAAGATGAAAAGCTAGTTAAAAATAGGAGATCGACAAAAAGGTCATAAAGAATGAAGAATGACAATACCTCTGAGGGGAATGAAAAATGTCTTTGAAAAGGATGTAATGTCTGAAAAAGAGGAATAAATAATAGTGATTGTCGATATAAAATAAAAAACTAGAAAAAGAATGAAAAGGGGGATAGGTTTAGAATCGGTACTTGAGTTTTCAACTAATCTTAATATGATGAACATGACTAACATTATGAAACAAAAGTAGTCTTCTGAGAAGTAAATTGATTTTCACCAAGCACATTGGAAAACTTGATATTTGAACTTCCATTTTGATTTAATTGATAAAGAACCTACTTAATTAATTTCATAGTTGATTTGGCTTTAAGTTTTCAAGATCCCACTATCTCACATAATTCTACTCATTCATGCTTGATTGCATAAAAGATTGTTTCTAAAAAAGGATTTTGAACTTGAGATTGAAGATTATTTATCGCATATTTTACTCAGGACTAACAAAATGCTAGTAGGGAGTTGTGTTGAGGGTCAAATATTGCTATCCCCCATTTATCTCTTGGTTTTACAAACATAATATGGCTTAATGGTATATTTTATATGTGTTTATGTTGCAAGGTGAATTTAAGAGCTTAGATTAAAAAGAATGCTAAAATCATGGATTTAGTGCTCAAAAGTCATCAAGCAAAGAATGGATCTTTGGAGACCAAGATTAAAGATTTTAAAACACCAAGATTTAAGAAAATCAAGTAAAAAATGAAGGAAGTGCAGAAATAAATGCAAAAATTCACAGGATCTGAGCTTAGATGTTATCGAAGGCAGTCTTCAATGACATCGAAGGTTGTTCAATGACATCGAAGAATTACAGAAAAATTGAGTTTGGTTGCTGGACAAACTGAATGCAATCTTCGATGACATCGAAGGCAGTTCGATGACATTGAACACAGTTAGATGACTTCAAAGAATTATAGGAAAATCAAGTTTAGTCGCTGGACAAATTGGATACATTCATCGAAGGTTATTCGATGACATCGAAGAATTACGCAGAATTATTGTGGAGCACATAAATTTGAGGCGGTTTGCGAATTTATGCAGACAAGGCTATAAATATGGGTTTTCTATGGACTTTTAAGGATATCTAAGGTTACAAGGAGCAGAGGCAAAGGGTGAAGAAGCCTCCCAAGAGTTTTTTCTTCTTTTCTTATTTATTTTTAATGCTTTCTTATAGGGCTTTAGATCCAATCATGTCTATGGTTGACTAAATCTCTTATTTAGGGCTAAGAGGTGAAGCTTGTAGCGTGATAGGATATTTATCTTGCTTTGATTCATATTTATATTGAACTTTCTTTGATTATAATTTAATTTTAAAGGAATACTTTTAATTTTTAATGGTTTATTGTGACTTAAATTATAGTAGATCTACAATAGCTTTGAGTATCTTCTTTTCCTTGTTTTGAGATTATGAGATTGGTAAGTCCTGTTGTTGGCCATCGTCCCATGGGCATGGTTTGGTGATGGAATCCCTTTCAACCTTCACAATTCTCCATCCTTTGAGAATTAGGTCAATGAAAGTTCAATTTGATCTTAATTGCTATATCTATCAATTGGATAAGATAGGACTCTAATTCCAATTGTGTTTTAATCAAGTAAGAGGGCTTCCTGATCTCTATAAGTGGATTCTTAGAAACCCTAGTTCCCACCTTTAAATTCATAAGATTCAATTACATTATTCACAATTTCTCTCTCAAATATTTCAGTTATAGATTTAGATCTTCTTCTAGTTCTAGTTCTAGTTACTTTCAGAAACGTACAAGATTAGTCCCTGTGGATTCAACCTCAGTCTCACCGAGATTATTACTACAATGCGATCCTACACTTGGGGTTGTGAACACGTTCCCTCGACTACCCCAACTTGACACATGGCGCCACCCCATGCGCTACTCAAACCCAATATCGAGTACGATGTAACACGTCACAACCTCGTTGGTTTGTCACCGAAATGATAGCTTGACGCCCCACGTGACCTTGAGCCATGAAACAACCGTCATGATTACGGACTAACACACTTCGACTACTGTGATGGCCACCAACCTAGCATTTATGACAATACGACTCGACCTAAGTCCACACATAACCCGACCTAGCCATAGCCAGCTTACTTTTCGAACCTCTATAGATCGTCTCTAAAAGTAAGGGGAGCTCACTGTTGGGGGAAAGATCGACAAGTTGATAAGTCAGCTTATGGAATGTACCAACTCTACTGAACTAGCACGGACCCAGTGGAACCCGAGCTTGATAAGGCGTTTACGTCCAGAAATAGACCAACCTTCAAGGAGGTCGATACAACTGTAAGGACACTCAAAGAGCACAACTACGAGCCCACCTGAATGACTAAATACCGACCTAACTCATAGGTCGATCATAGATAGGTTATAGATCGACCATAGATCAACCTTACATCGGTTATTACCCAGCCATAGCTCAGCCATGAGTCAGTCATAGCTCGGTTATAGATCGGCCACTAGATGATCTTAGCTCAGCTAGCGTTCAATTACAAGTCGACGATGCCCCTGATAAGGTCAAGAACCATTAGCACCTAGCTGAAGGGGACACAGATCCTCTGACCCAACCATCGGTCGAAGATGGTGAATGTTGATACGTTGAATAGATCGGTGTCACTTATTCCCGAGTCCTTACCCGCCTGTGGGAGCCGACTTAAATCCGAGCTACAAATTTAAGGAATCTCCTAAAATCCCGAAGAACTCTCCCAAGATCTTTTAAAGATAAGATCAGATCTCGATGACTTCAGAAGCCGGTAATCTTGTAAAGATCTCGGGTCCAAACAGATCTCCAAGATATTAGGGAAGAATCCTCATGCAATTGTACTCCCTTCCCTATATATAGAGGTATCTCCAACCATTCAAGGTATGCTCATTCTTACCCTAGCCCTCGACTGATGCCTCTTTTCTGGAGGCCATACCCTACAATAAAAGACCTTGTTCCTGACTTAGGCATCGGAAAATCTCCTGCACTAGCTAGGGTCTCCCTTGTTTCTACTTTTTTACCTGTGAATGTTTAGGAGGGTCAACTGCAGAGGTTCTGCCGTGTGACTGCATCAACAAAGTGTTTATAGCCTGTCACGTTCTACCTAATGTAGAAACGATTATTTCCAGTTGGCCGTTTGCCATGCGTATATCTCTTGGTCACTACATGAATGCAGCCGTTCATATCTACATGCTGCGTTCATGTCTACATGGTAATTCTTTGTTCTTATTACTTGCTGGTGCGACATGCGTCTTTGCCAACCTGGCTTACTCTTACTCTCTTCTTGCACTTCATGATATTCCTTCTGCTGATCATATCAGCCGTGAAAATCTCGTTTTAATTCTCCGCGCTGTGGAGTCGCTATATGTCGGTCTCTTGGCCGTCAGATCGATTGCAAACAAGATCCTGAAATCATATGCGCTAGGGTCCTACGCATATGGCGTGTTGAGGTACATTACAGTAAACATACACGTTTCGTCCATGCTGACATTTATTAAACCCAAATAAGGGAAAACTCGTCACAAGAAATAAATATTAACGCAGATGGGAGCGGCAGTGTAAAGGAAGTTTCTTTTGTCAAATACTAACAGCGGTCGTACGTTTTGGGAAATCTTTAACGGTAGAGGAGGTTTTGACTAAAGATTTTAAGATCAATTTACTTTCAAAATTTTCCACAAAATAGGCTAGTGGATTTTACCCCAGACGTCAATCTTGAAAGTTGTCTGCTGATTAAGTTATAAGCTTAACCCTTCTTAACAACATTTTGATACACCAACGCAAGCTACTTCATACGGCTGCTCTTACAAAATATAATGAAGTGTAGAATGGCTTCTATTTTGGGAAAGGACTTGCTACCTACTGCACCTTTCCCCTGCAATGGGAAATTACTTGCTAGCTAAACAGAGCAGGGTTGTCATTTTTCATTATCAGTAAGGAGTTGTAAACTCATCAAACTTTTAAATCATGGGAACCACTGATACAGGTCATAACCCTAAATTAGATTGATTGAATAATACTAACATATGATTAGTGGACCCTTAATCTTTGAGTCTGAATTATTTAGAGTTTATGCATCCGTTAATCCTAACTCACTGTAATTTATTTTTTTATTTTTTTTCTGCAACTGTTGCATGTGAAGCAGGGCCAGCCATTTGGGCAGTCTAATTTGAGTTAATTGAATGCGGCTTGTACAAGTTTGTTGGTTGCTTGCAAACATATGGTTGATTTACATTATAGCCATCCGTTACTTGGACATCAACCCATATGAAGTCAGATGACTAGCATGCACGGTTTACTTTTAGGGGTCGTTTGACATGTGGATTGGAGGGGATTTGAAGGGGTTTCAAATCCCATGGTTGTTTGAGCTGTTTGTAAATTATTTCAATAATTGCAGGTGTAACATGTGTCACTATATACTATGATTCTATTGGGCACATGACTTGATTTTATTTTTCACATGCAAACACCTAAGTCGTTTTCATTTTGACTGTGCATTCATTGAAATCAATTCAGATAGTTGTTTATTGACTCAGAATTATTTTTTTGTGGGACCAATAATTTGAATGGTTTAATCTGAACGCAGTTTGTACATTGCCAGACCATGTATGAAACATCACTTTCTGCTGGAGTACCAAAGTTTTTCTCGGGAATATGAGGCTGGGCACGGAGGTTCGCTTCGGTCTATTCCGACGTAGCAACTGTCAGAACTTTAGCTGTTGGATCCGGATCATTTTAAATTACTCAAAGTATCTCTCTGTTGGGACTTACAATGGAAAGGAGACAACCAAGAGCACGGTGAGATTTTAAATTACAGTGGAAAGGGGTTTCCGATCCCTTCTTTGAGGGGGTTTGTAATCTACAACGAGAAAGATTAAATTACACCTAAAATCATTTCAATAATTGCAGATGTAACATGTGTGTCATAGTATACTATCATTCTATTGGGCACACGGCTTATTTTATTTTTCACATGCAAACACTCACACCCGAGTCGTTTACATTTTGACCGTGTATTCATTGAAATCGATTCAGATAGTTGTTTATTGACTCATAATTATTTTTTCAGTGGGACCAATAATATGGACGGTTTAATTTGAACGCAGTTTGTACGGTGCCAGACCATATATGAAACATCGCTCTCTGCCAGAGTACCAAAGTTTTTCCTGACAATATGAGGCTGGGCACGGGGGTTCGCTTCGGTCTATCCGGACGTAGCAACTGACGGAACTTTAGCTGTGGGATTCGGATCATTTTAAACTACTCAAAATATCCTTCTGATGGGACTTACAATGGAAAGGAGACGACCAAGAGCACGCCCAGATTGAAATATTTTAGACCACTTATTATTCAAAGTTTAAAAAGGCCATCCATGTTAAACGGAAAACTGTCACTTGAGTAAAGGGTATAAGTATTCCAATCGAAAGTGGTGATTTCTTAGATACCTGCTATCTACGGAGTGGCCCACCAAATAAACGGTTTGGATCTATTGAAAGATGAGCAAGATCCAAATGCTAAAGCCTCAGGCGTACTCTACAACAATACGTGGGATGTATTCGAGCAAACGTCGCTGGGAAAATGGGAGAACGACCAGTCACATCAAGAGGAAAGTGTATTCACGGATGCGCATAATTCCAAGGAACCACCGTAAGGAAGACGGAGAGGAGGGCCCCACCAGCGTCCTTTAGCCCCTAAATCCTTCAATCACTTGATTCCAAGATTCTGTGCACCGCACATGGCCGTTAGCTGGACCCCCGCTGCTCCTTCATTCTCTGCGCCTCCTCACTCAAATATCAATCATTCTGTCCGCCATTTGATAAAATTCTCCACTTTCTTTTTCTTTCTTTTTTTCTTTTTTTCAAACTTTCACTGGGGCTTCGTTATGCCGAAAGTCTTTAATTTAGGGTGTTTTCCTAAATATATCCAGGGTACCGTTGGAGCCTGAACCGTCCCTTTTTTTACTATACTTTTCGGAACCTTTTAGGAGGAATAAAAACGAAGCCTTGTAGGTGAAAAAAAGATAGCTACCGTTGTTCTCCATGCTTTCTACCCTTCCTCGCTGCTACTTTCCGACAAAATACTGCAAATATTCCTGCCAGCTATTCTCTTCTGTTGTTATTCTTTGTAATGCTCTTCTTCTACGGCTACTCTCACAAACTCTTATCCGACAAACTCTTTTTGTTTTATTATTGCTCTTCGGTTACTCTCTCTCTCTCTCTCTCTCATTCACTTCCTTTTTTACCACTACTTTCTTAGCAAACTTTTAAGTAAAAAAATAAATATATTTCTTCTGTTACAATGTTGTATGTCTGAAGATGAAGATTTAAATGAGGCCTATTATGGAAAAAAAAAAAAACATAAACCTTAGACCTTCAACGGAAAATAAATCCCAACCAAGGAACATTTGTATAAACTAAAACATGTAGGAATTTTTGGATCCGTAAATCCTTAATTATGGAAATTCGAAATTTAAAAAAAAAATTGAAAATTGAATAAGGAGTAATTTAGAAAACTTATTTGATTCGAGTCGCGATGAAAGTCACTCGGCTTGAAATTGATTTGTCCTCCTCTGGACGATGTCTATAGTGCAACAGGAATATTGGACAATCAATCTTCGGGATACCCTCGATTGTTATCTCTTCACATCGGCGCACTCGATATACGAAGACCCAAACCGTCACTGTACGTTTAAAAAAAGTCAAAACAAGAGTCCATTATATAAACTTCAAAGGTTGCCTCGAATGGGTGTATACACACCCCTACCAACAGACGTGGTTGTTGGGTTTTTGAAAAAGAAATCCTTTCTATTTTTCGGTTATATTTTAGGCTGTAATCATACTCATGCGTGCACACGCAGACGCACACTACATAACATAACACTGCGCCGTGCCACGGCTCGACGCGCGTATGTGTGTGGTTCATGGCATAGATTGGGGCGGATGGCGCCCCCATTAAACAACCAATTCACATGCCCCCTAAAAGGGACCTGAGCCCTATGCAAAATTTTCATATTATAAACTCAAAATTTTCTTCTTGTCTATTCAATGTGGGACTAAACCTACACCACTAAAAGAAAAAAACGGAAAAAAAAAAAAAAAAAACCTTTGTTGCTTTTATGAAAATTTGGAGGGAATTTTTCAAATCATTTTAAATTATCTATTTATTTATTTTGAAACACCAAAAATACAACAATCTCACACATGTTTCAAAATAACGACTTTTGAGTTGGATAAAAAAATTTGTACATTATATCAATATCTAGTAGACTTGAATTGATACTTAGAATAAATAAGGTAGGTTCACAGGAGTCAAATAACAAATAGCCTTGAACCAAATTCCTATTAATGTAAAACAGCTACACATGTCACTCACACAATTATTTTTATACAAATGGTTCTGTAGTTTGATTCTTTTTGGTCATGTATCTTTACTTGAATTTCATTAGTGATATACAAAAGTCATCTAAGTTCTCATAGGAAGCGGCCTTACCTCCACACTAGTATAGGTGAATTCCATCAAGTGTACACAGCAACCGAATACACCACCAACAAGTATATGGCATATGGATTCATTAAGCGTTCGAGACTCAACCTTACTAATTGTTGTTTACACTGCCTACACCATAAAAGGGACTTTCTAATCACAGTGTTATACGTCTCCTAATGTCTTGTTATTTACCCATTTGAAACCTATCGCATGAGATCTCCATTTGTATAGGTTGGGTTACCAACACTAGTAGATCATGCTATTTGGACTTAGCCCCATTCCCTTCGATGTATGCAAGTCTAGTTGTTTACTAAGTCCTTGAGTCAAAGGATCTTCCAAGTTCTTCTCTAATCTCACAAAACCAATGGCTATTGTTATGAGAAAAACCGGACTGACCTATAGACGCAGGTCAGGTCAAGACCTGACACGTCCTGATGGCTAAAAGGCAAAGAACTAGACGCCCAACTAAGGAGAAAGATCGGTACGACTAAGGTTGTCTCAAAGGTGAGTGCGACTAAGGTCATCGCAAAGGTCAGCATGACTAAGGTTATCCCGAAGGTTGGCATGACAAGGACCCTTGGTCGGTTTAATTAGCAACATGATGCCAACCTTCTTATAGCTCGGTTGGCAATATCACTTCCATTAGCCAACCTTAATCAAAGCTCGGATGACTACGACTCGATCTCTAGATAATGACTGAACTAATATGAAGGAAGACCTATCTGATCTTATCTTCAAGGATTGTGGAGACTAACTCATGATCAGTTCAAGATTCTGAGGATCTCAGGAGATCTCCTATACATTAGGAGTTCTAACCCGACTACAATATATACGTACTAAACAGGGAGGATCCGTTTAGGATACAATCTCCCCTCTACTATAAATAGGAGACCCCTAATGGTGAAAGGTACACGCACATCATCTATACCCTTATACAATTTCTACAGAGACTCGGATTCCTTACTTTGGCATTGGAGGGTCCCCTGCACTAGCCAGGGTCTTCCTTGTTTGTTCTGTGCAAGTTTTTAAGGGTCCTAAAAGGGTTAGCCAAAAAACAACATCAATAGTTTGGCGTTGACTGTGGGAATGACACCAAAAGCCATCACCATCATCTCACACGTTCAACAATGGCCAAAGGAAAGAAGAAGGCTCATGCCTCCTCCGTTACAGTTAACCACGCACCAGCAGAGCAACTTGGTAGTCATCGAGACTCCACGTCCCAACAACAGGCTTATTCTGCACCTACGAGACCGGTGCAATGGTCCCGTAATAGGGAAGAACGGCTTAACTCCCTTGAACAACAAGTTGAAGCATTAAACAGTAACATGAACTCTATGAGACAGTTATTAGAGCAGCTACAACCCCAACGCTACCAAGGACCGAGCAGGAAGCAGACTAACTAGTTGGTCCAGAACCTTCCTCAGCCCTTTAACATGCCTGTCGCATCCCATATTTGCCGACATAAAAGTCAGATAACACAATTAAATAGCAACCTCAAATGCACAAGTCTTGCTAGGTTGATACAAACTGAGTTCTAAGGACAACCTTTCACCAAAAACCAAGGTTTATGGTAGGACAACCTGATGTCTAGAACGTTAGTAAGTATCAAAAACTGAAACTGAGAATAAGGCGAAGGAAATAAACTAAATTATTACAACATTCACCACAAGCACATAAAGTAAATTACAACATTCAGCACCACACATACATCACAACCATCATCCAAACTCCGAGAATTATAGTGGTTCGTGTGTGTACACCAACTGTTCGCAAACAACCACACAACCACTCTACTCCCAATATCCACACCCACGGGATATTGGCTTTCACTAAGAAATAAGGTTTTCCAAGGTTACACCTTAAAGCCATCACAATTATGTTTTTCAAGTGGGCTTACACAATCACAAAAAACCCACACTGAGATTTTCCTAGCTAAATCTCACCAACCAAAAATATAGAAAATAAAATTGTAGTTATTAGAAGATTCCTCTTCCGATATAGCCCTGTAGAACCAATTCAATGTAGACGTAGATGTTCAATGTCCAATCTCACAAATGAAAGGGTTTTAAGTCTAAATGATTTTGAAATTAAATTAACCTAGGGCTAGCTTGATTTGATTTTGATCTCAAAAGGGTAAATCAAGATTCCCTTTTTAATATAATAGAATTGAATAAAGAGATCTCAAAATCAAATACAAAAAAGTTATAACAAGAATCTAAAATTAATAAGAAATAGCTTCACAATGGTAGGAACTTATCTCTCAGAATGATGGCTTGATTAGGCTTGGAATGAATGAATAATTCTGAGAAACGTCCTCTATTTATAGGAAAAAATTTTGTTCCCTCGACTGGTCTAAGGGTTGGATCGACTTGTCAAAGCAGCAACCAATTTTCAAAAAATCTGGCACGATAAGATAAACCTGTTACTCGACTAATCGAGTGGCCTGCTCGACTAGTCGAGCATAACACTCGACAGGTCGAGTGGGTATAAATCTCCTTGCTGGAGTTCGAGTCAAGTCCTATTCGACTAGTCAAGACTATTCACTCAACTAGTCGAGCAATGTGCATGACTGGTCGAGCCACAACAAAAAAAATTCCTAAAAATTCTCAACAAATCTTGGATTGGTCGAGAAACTCCTTGGACTGGTCGAGATGGTGCCTAGACTAGTCAAACAATGACTAGGACTAGTCGAAGAAAAGTCTATAAACTTATACATTGACCCTAATTCAATATGCAATTAATATGACCTAACATATGGTCAATCTAGGGTCATCCATATCTTAAATGTGAGTATGAAATATTGAAACGTCGATCACTTCGGTAGATCATTTATCTTGAAGCACGTGAAGCTTGACCTCATATTCTTGAGCTTGTGATCTTAAGCTTGAGGTAGTGATCTTTAAATATGAGCTTAAGTATTTAAGACTTGATCTAGAGGTAATGAACTTGAACTCGAGCTTTGAGCTTGAGATAGACTTTGTGTTCTTGTGCTTGAGTTTGTGTTCGATCTTTGGCAAAGTTCTTCAGCTTAAAAATGTAGAAGAATTAACGATGGTGATCTTGAAGGTGAACTTTCTATCTTATTATAATAAGATACTGACTCCAAGTGGTTTGGCACAACAAAATATGACAATACTAGGTGCTAGAATTACAACATAGCATTTATAATCTCCCCCTTTAATTTATGACAAAAACCGACTAAAGAATCATGCATCAGTTTACAAACATTGCAAGTCAATATTACTACTGCTCCCCCTCAATCTACTACTCCCCCTCAATCCAAGCAAGGTGATTTGTAGAGTACTTATATAAAATCAAATACATATCTACACAAAAATATGCACTTCCATATATTTTCATATTTCTCTACAACCACATCCAGCAATCATCATAGTATAACTCAAATTATAAACTCATAAACTCAAATCCACATTTCTCCCCCTTTTTGCCACAAAATGACAAAGGAAAAATGATATAAATAGATGATTGAGGTAATCAAAATATAAGAGAAGATAAAGAGAGTAAATCTTAGCAGATTAACATAAAGTTCAAGCATCAAAAGGTATCATCATCAAGCATAAACATGTTTAAATAGTAGCAAAAAAAAAAAAAACATGTCTAAGTATCACCCAAGCAAAAGTAAAGATTAAGATTTAGTACATGCCCAATATAACTAAAAAGGCAAATCAGAACTAGAAGACGGAGCAGAAATAGATGGGTCAATTTGATATAATCCCTTATTTATGCGACGAAGGTATTTGTGCATATATTTGAATTGTGTTTCATGGGATACATGGAGACCATCCACTTTCTCTTCTAAGGTTTTAAGTCTCTCATCAAAATCAGAAAGCTGAAAATCAGGATTAGCCTCAGAATTAGATTTTAACTCATCAAACAAATAATCCATATTCACGTCGTCAGTAGGTAGTGTCTCTTCCTCTCCAACTTCATTTCTAACTCCTCCAACATCGCTATCAACTTAACCAGGACCCAACTTTAAATTCATCTTGTTGATATTTGAGTTGTTGAAGGGAAGATGAAGGAGCTTCTCCAGGTGGCATGACCACAAGACAGTGAGTAGCAAGGGTGGTCATCAAATAAGCGAATGGAATATTGCTATGCCCCGGATGAAGACAAAATTGGATAGTAATATAACAGATTAATGACAGAAGACACACTTGAATGCCGGAAACGACAGAATGAAGAATACGCATCATGAAGGAGGTTAATTCAGACTTGTTACCAGATCTAGGGTAAACATTGGAAATAAAGATGCGATGTAGTACTCTGTATCTAGGTAACATATGGTTGGCACGGAGCGCAATCCCAGAATTCCATTCCGAGTCCATGTTGCATAAATTTCTGGCTAGAAGGAGTTTTTCTGATTCATTCAATCTATCAACCAATGTTGAAATCGGAATCCCTTCATCATTTGCTAGAATGTCCATTAAGCGAGAAATTAAGTAATGATCTACTGGAAATGGACCTTCTCTAAACATGATAGTGAATGTTAAATTTTCAATAGAAACACCACTAATACATGCATACATAACTTGCGCAATAGACCAGTATGCCAGACTGCCCCAATTCAGTACGTTATCCCATCCTACAGCTACAAGGAGAGGAATAATATTGAATGGAAAAATATGATTAGAATTAACGGTCCATTTAACAATAATGTTGCGGAGATGAATATCCCGCACATATTCCGGGTCCTCTTCGGGTGATCAAAGAGTGCACACTGAAATAGGTGTGGAATGAGAAGAAGGACTACGAGTGGTTCTCTTCTTATGTCTACCTTCCATTGTAAGATAAAATAGGAGAATGCAAGAAGGATTTATGGATTTCACCCAAATCAGATTTTTTTCCCTAAAAATGTAAGGAAACCACAAGAAAGCTTAAAATAAACACTAAAATCAAGCTAAATGAGATGCAAGGAACCTAAATCCGAAAGAAAAATAAAAATGATGCACTAACCGAGTAGTATTCGGAGATGGATTCGACCGGTCGGAGAAGGGGCTGATGGAGAAGAAGAAAGAAATGAAGAAAAAATGATTTTTTCACATAAAAAGCACCCCAACCGTGGACCTCGACTGGTTGAGTATGTACTTGACTGGTCATGTAGACACAGAAATACATATGTTTATTAATTTTTGAAATCCAAAAATTTGCATTAAAAAAATAGAACAAGCAAACATGATGAATTCATATCAAATTACACAAACCAATATCCATTTTTAATTTAGATAACTTGTTTCTATCAAGTGGTTTAGTGAAAATGTTTGCAAGTTGATTATCAGTTTGAACATAATCTAATGAAATAATTTTATCTTTCACTAATTCACGAATGTAATGATATCTAATGTCAATATGCTAATTAGTTCATTAATGCTGGATGAGATTTTTAGAGATGCTGATAGTGCTAGAGTTATTGCAATAAAGAACCATAGTATCTTGCGCAAATCCATAATCATTTAGCATCCTTTTCATCCACACAAGCTGAATGCATGCATTTCTAGCTGCAATATATTCAGCCTCAGCTGTGGATAGCGAAACGAAACTTTGTTTCTTGCTATGCCACGAAACTAAACAGTTCCCGACATAAAAACATCTGCCACAGGTAGACTTTCGGTCATCTATATTCCCAGCCCAGTTAGCATCTGTATAACTAGCTAACTGAACATTAGTATCATATGGATACCAAAGGCCCAGATTGGCCAAACTTGTGACATATCTCATAATTTGCTTGACAGCAATCAGGTGAGATTCCTTAGGATCTGATTGATATCTAACACAGGTACCTACGTTGAATGCTATATCAGATCGACTCGTAGTTAAATATAATAAGCTACCAATCATACTGCGATACAACCTAAGATCTACACTTTTACCTGCTGCATCCTTAGAGAGCTTAAGAGTCATACTCATAGGAGTATCGAAGTTTTTTCCATTCTCAAATCCAAACTTCTTAACCAAGTTTAGAGCATACTTGGTTTGAGAAATAAAAATTCCGTCTTCAAGTTGTTTCACTTGTAGACCTAAAAAGTAGTTCAGTTCTCCCACCATGCTCATTTCAAACTTGGACTTCGTCAACTCTGCAAACTCAGTAGATAGGTTAGAACAAGTAGAACCATGGATAATGTCATCAACATATATTTGTACTATAAGTATGTGATCGTTGTATTTCTTTACAAACAATGTCTTATCAACACTCCCCATTACAAAGTTATGACTTAGTAAAAACTTAGTCAGCTTCTCATACCATGCCCTGGGAAGTTGTTTTAAACCATAGAGTGCCTTTGTCAGGTGATAAATATGATCAGTGTGTTTAAGGTCTTCAAAACCCTTAGGTTGTTCTACATATACTTCCTCATATAAATCACCATTCAAGAAAGCACTCTTGACATCCATTTGATAGATTTTGAAAATTTTGAAACAAGCAATGGATATGAATAATCTAATAGATTCAAGACAAGTTATTAGGGCAAAGGTTTCATCATGATTGATGCCTTCTATCTGAGTATACCCTTGTACAACCAATCTTGCCTTGTTTCTTATAATATTTCCTAATTCATCAGACTTATTTTTAAAGATCCATTTATTTTCAATTATGTTTTTATCATTAGGTCTAGGAACCAGATACCATACATCATTCCTTATAAATTGATTCAGTTCATCTTACATGGCTACTATCCAGTTTTCATCAGTAAGCGCTTCTTTTACTTTGGCCGGCTCAATCTGGGAAGTAAAGCACACAATTACATATATTTTCTAATTGTCTTCGAGTGTGCACACCAGTGAGAGGGTTCCCAAGAATTTGATCAGTTGGATGGTCTTTAACTAACCGTATTTCAGTGTCATGTTGACTGGATGAAGAGTTTGGTTTATCAAATATAGAGACGTCATCATCTTCTAAACTAGAGACAGGTGTATTCAAGTGATCATATATAACCACATTTATGGACTCTTGAATAACACTAGTTCTCTTGTTAAGAACTCGATACACTCGACTATTTAGAGCATACCCTAGAAAATCCCTTCATCACTTTTAGTGTCGAACTTCCCTAAATTTTTACGGTCACGCAAAATATAACACTTGCTGCCAAAAACTCAAAAGTATTTGACTGTGGGCTTCTTATTGAACCACAGTTCATATGCAGTCTTATCATTTAATTTTCTAGTATAAACATGGTTTATTATATAGCATGTAGTGTTCACAGCTTCAGCTCATAGATTTTTAGGTAATTTCATGCTATTTAACATAACATTAGCCATTTTCTTCAATTTGGGTAGACCACTTATTAACTCGACTTCGCTCAGTCTATATAGATTTCGGTAATGTACATGTCCAAGGCATTTATGCCATAATTCATTCTCATTGGTTTGGACCATGTAGCATGATAATTTAGATGAGTTAGAGTCACTAACTATATAACAATTCTCAGATGTTCTGCGACCAGTTAATATCACAGAACCTTTCTCATTAGAAATCTCACATCCTTGATTAGTGAATTTAACACTATGTTTATTATTACAGATTTGAGAAATGCTTAAGAGATTGTGTTTAAGACCTTCTACAAATAAAACATTCTCAAAAGGAGGAAGATTGAAGAGTTGAACTGCACCTTGGCCAATTATTCTGCAATTGCTACCATCACCAAATGTGACTGAACCATCAGTCATATCTTTGAAGTTGGTGAACAAATCTTTGTCGCCTGTCATGTGTCTAGAGCAGCCACTATCTAGGTACCACTTTGATTGACTCGAAGCCTTGAAAGCAATGTGGGAAACCAAAACAAGTAACTGTAGGGACCCATTTCATTACCATTTTGGGTGTTGGAGCACTGTTGATTTTTCTACGCTTGTAGTTGTTATAAGCTCTACCATTCAAGTTAGATTTCAAAAACTCCTTGAGTAAATCCACAATCTTCTCAGCTAAGGGGTTATAATTCTGATTTCTATGATTGATATGGTTGAAAAGTTTTAGGATTTTTAAAGTCATTTTGATTTAGACTTTTCCCTTTTGAGTTAGAGGACTCTCCTTTAACAAACTTAGGAGTAATCTTATTTTTTAGAGGTGTATTTTTATCATATCCTAGACCAGATCTATCTCCACATTTATTTAATCCGGTTAGCAATTTTTCTAGTTTAGGATCACCTTGTGCATACCTCCAAGTATCCATTGAACTTAAGAGAGAAGAGACTTCTAGTTTTAGTTTTTAATTTTTTGATTTTAGATTTTCAACTTGGGACATTTTAAAATCTAAATCACATTTAGTCTTTTCAAAACAAAAAAAAAAAGATGTGATTTTTCTAAAACTAAGTTTTCGAAATCCTCTTTTAACTTAAACTTTTCTTTTTGAAGTTTAAGTTTTACAGCTATCTTACAACTTTTCCTATATAGGGCATTATAGGCATCTTGTAAATCTTCATCATTTTCAGGGTTACTCAGATTTTCATCAAAAGTTGAATCACATCTATCTGTGGAAGTGACTTTGGCTAGAGTCATTAAGGCCTTAACCTTACTAGTAGATTCAGGTTCTGAATTATCTGACTCAGAAGAAGCTTCAAAGCAAGATAATTCATCCCATGTGGCTAACATGCCTCTCTTTGGCTGGTCCCTTTTTGGACACTTATTTGCCAAATGCCTGTATTGTCATGCCCTAAATCCGGAAATCGGACTCACAGGAATCCCGATCGCCGAATCCGGTGCCAATAGCCTACGTAGTACCCCATTCACTACGTGAAAAATGGGAAAAAATGACAGATTTAGAGATGGTTTTGGACCGTTTCTAAAATTGCTTGGTTTAAAGACGCTTTAGAGACGGCCGTAAACCGTCTCTAAAATTTTAGATAGCCCTTGACCGTCCTTATTATTGTCCTAAAAATACAGCCCTTGACCGTCCTTATTATTGTCCTAAAAATTCGAACGTTGAAAAATCATTTAAGACGGTCAAAAACCGTCATTAACTGCAAATAAAAGACGGCCATTGACCGTCGGGAATAAGAGACGGTCCCTGACCGTCTTATATGGTGGAATTTGAGACGGTCAAAGACTGTCCCTATTAGAGACGGTCATTGACTGTCTCTTACTGGTAATTTGAGACCGTCAAGCACCGTCTCAATTAGAGACGGTCATTAGCCATCTTTTCCTATAATTTGGGACTGTCAAAGAGAGTCTGTATTATGGACAGTTCTTAGCTGTCTCTGTTTGAGACTGTCAAGGACCGTCTCATTTAGAGACGGTCATTGGCCATCTCGTACTGGTAATCTGAGACTGTCATTAACCGTCTCAATTATAGACGGTCATCGGTCGTCTTTTACTAGTGTTGGAAGTGAGTAAAAAATAGGCTGGATTAGGGACGGTCCTTAGCAGTCTCTATTGGAGACTGTCAATGACCGTCTCTATTAGAGACGGTCCTTAGCCGTCTTATTATGGTTATTTGAGACTGTTAAGGACCGTCTGCATTAGAGACGGTCCTAAACCGTCTCTAATGCTCAAGTCAAACATTAAGAATAATATAAATTTTGAATTTTGAAAATAAAAAAGGTAAAAAAAACTTAGAAAAATAACTAACAATGTTGAAGAAAAAAATTTAGATTTTGAAAAAAAATGTAATTTTATAAAAATCTAGATTTTGAAATAAAAATTAAGAACTTTTAATAATGTTGATAATTTTGAAAAAAAAAAATTCGATAAGAAAATGATATTTTGACAAAGAAAATTTAAAAAATTAAACAAAATTGTAAAAAAATTGTCAAATTGCAAAAAAAAAATATATTTTAAAAAAGAAAACTAGATTTTGTATTTTGAAAAGAAAAATTAAAAAGTTGTATAACAAAAGTGATATTTAAAAAATGATATATTGAAAAAGAAAATTTAAAAAATTAAACAAAATTGTAAAAAAAATTGTCAAATTGCAAAAAAATATATATATTTTTTTAAAAAAACTAGATTTTGTATTTTGAAAAGAAAAATTAAAAAGCTGTATAACAAAAGTGATATTTAAAAAATGATACTTTGAAAAAGAAAATTTTAAAAATTAAACAAAATTGTGAAAAAATTGACAAATTGTAAAAAATATATATTTTTTTAAAAAGAAAACTAGATTTTGTATTTTGAAAAGAAAAATTAAAAAGTTTTATAACAAAAATGATATTTAAAAAAATGATATTTTGAAAAAGAAAATTTAATAAATTAAACAAAATTGTGAAAAATTGATAAATTGTAAAAAAAAAAATATAAAAATTTTAAGAAAGAAAACTAGATTTTGTATTTTTACAAGAAAAATTAAAAAGTTATATAACAAAAGTGATATTTAAAAAATGATATTTTGAAAAAGAAAATTTAAAAAATTAAACAAAATTGTGAAAAAAAATGATAAATTGTAATTTGTAAATTATATATATATATATATATATATATATATATATATATATATATATATATATATCTATATATATATATATATATTAAAAAGAAAACTAGATTTTGTATTTTGAAAAGAAAAATGAAAAAGTTATATAACAAAAATGATATTTTGAAAAAGAAAATTTCAAAAATTAAACAAAATTGTGAAAAATTGACAAATTGTAAATATATATATAGATATATATATATATATATATATATATATATATATATATATATATATATATATATATATATATATATATATATATTAAAAAAGAAAACTAGATTTTGTATTTTGACAAGAAAAATTAAAAAGTTATATAACAAAAGGGATATTTAAAAAATTAAACAAAATTGTGAAAAAATTGACAAATTGTAAATTGTAAAATATATATATATATATATATATATATATATATATATATATATATATATATATATATATATATATATATATATGTATGTATGTATGTATGTATGTATGTATTAAAAAAGAAAACTAGATTTTGTATTTTGAAAAGAAAAATTAAAAAGTTATATAACAAGATTTCAATTAAAAAAATGATATTTTGAAAAAGAAAATTTTAAAAATTAAATGAAATTGTGAAAAAATTGACAAATTGTAAAAAAAAATATATTTTAAAAAAAAAAAGAAAACTAGATTTTGTATTTTGACAAGAAAAATCGAAAAAAAAAAAAAAAAAAGGATCTATACCAAATTAAATGGATGTGGCCTACAATACACAAGGTGGGATTAAAAACATATAAACATGAAAGAAAAAAGAAAAAGAAAAAGAAGAAGAAGAGTGTTAACTCGAGGTTAAAAAAAAAAATATACACGTTTAAGAAAGAGGAGTGCAAATCAAAGTTCCTCAATACCTTGGTAAAAAAGAAAATGGTTTAAATTCAACGGTAATATCAGATGGTTGAGATTATCCAATCATTGTGTATTAAAATAAGTGTTCTACCCAACAGAATAGATGTGCCCTTCAACATAAGTGCAGACCAAAGGAGATTGAAGCATATAAATGTTTAAAAAGAATAGTACAAGTCAATGTTCCTCAGGATAGTAAAAAAGAAAATGGTCCAAATTAATCCAGCGGCAATTTCAGACAGTTAAGATCATCCAATTAGTGTGACCTTTGGAGAGGGTACAGGTATGCCAGGTGTTGCCAACATTAAGAATTGGTACCAAATGCATACATTAGTATAGGCCATTCTCATGTTATCATTTTTCGGCTATTAACTCGTCTCCAAAGCAATGAGATGTAAACTTGCACAACTTAGATATAATTTAAGCTGCTTGTTAATTAAAAAGGAACTGGAATATAGTTAATTAAGCCAAATGGAATCTCAAAAAAAGAAAAAAAAAAGACGACCGACATCCATCCAATCGTACCAAGTCCACCAATCAGGTGGCAGAGATTGTTCCATGAAAGGCATTCCCAGCTCTCCACCCATCCACAGTCGGCCCTCACATATTAGCTCTAAGGACTCCAAAACAGTAAAACACAACACATAAGTCTCACTAGAAACCCTAGAACTTGCAAAAACACAAGACATTGACACAGACAGAATTTTTCCCAAATGGAATCAAATTAATATCAGAGGTTAGTTTCCAAACACCACTAGTAGAATCGAACAATCTTTAATAAGAAAACAAAATCAAGCCCTACAACCCCTAGAATTCAACATACAGCCTCATCAAAACAGCAAAATCCAAAGGTGAAAAAATCATTATAAGAGCGATTTCATGACCCACCTGAGATTATTGAGTTCTTATGATTCGAAATCACATCCTAAATATATGATGGAAAAATATATGGACGATATCGATATACATAAAATATATCAAGGTGGGCCATACACAGTTAGAGTAACACCCATGAAGGAGTTATCTAAATAGTGAAATGGTACTATAAGGTCACCTCTTGGGAACTTCCCATGTGAGGTTAATCTGTGTGCGCCCCACCATGATGTATGTAGAACATCAACACCATGCATTTGATGTGTCCCATTTAAGTCCAAAAATCAGTCGTATACAAAACTTAGGTGAGCCATAGCATCTAAAACTATGTGAGACATCCCTAAAACATATAAAAGCATTCAATTGGTGGGGCCCACATGAGTTTTGGATGTGTGTGAAACTTGGGCTGACTCCTCATCCAAGTGGGACACACGTATATAATGAATGGGCTGGATCTATGAACCACATCTAGGTGGGCCCAATAAATGATTATGAATGTTTTAATGGGAGGGTAACCCTCTCAACTATAGTATGTGGTGTGGCCCACCCAAGTCATGGATTGACTTTATTTTTAAGCTCGTGGCCCAAAGTCACGGTTTATGATATCCACATCGTCAATCCATTTTTCCAGATCATTTTAGGGCCTGTTTGGACAAGTAGATTGGAAGGGATTGGAAGTTAAATCCCTATAGATTGGTTGGGCGTGCCAAACAAACTAGGTGATCTGATCCTGGGATATATAGCAATCCCATGGATCTTAAGACAATCTACTGACAACACCATCATTACCTTTAAATCCCATACTATCCACCCTAATCCGGTCAAATTTGCCTGGGACATGTTTGGTTCGAGGGATTGGAAGGGATGGGAAGGTTTAATCCTGGGATTGGCCGAGTGTGCCAAACAGACTTGATATAGCAATCCGAGGGAATATAGCAATTCCATGGATCTTAAGACAATCCATTGAGAACACCATCATTACCTTGAAATCCATGCCATCCACCCTAAAACCATTCAATCCCTTCCAATCCACCCATCCAAACAGGCGCTTAGTGGTTGAGTCCACAATTAAAGTATATCTAAAGCTCAAGTGGACCATACCACGGAAACAGTGGGAATAATGATTTCCACCGTTGAAATCTTCCGATGGCCTATAGTGATTTTGATTTGTCATCCAACCTGTTCAATAAATCACAAATACATGGATGAAGGGAAAAATAAAATATCAACTTGATCCAAAACTTCAGTGGCCTCCCAAAAATTTTCAATGGTAGACGTTCAATTTATACTGTTTCCTATGATGTGGTCCACTTCAGATTTTTATAGGCTTCAATTTTAACCTTACATAATAAAATTATATGTTAAAATGGATGGATGGAGTGGATAAATTGAATAAATCATAGTGGGCCCCACAGGATGCTTAGGGTATAAGGGGCCCTATAGGGCCTAAAAATATGTCTTATCTAAGCCGTCTATATATTTTAAAATATTATTATAGGGCATGAAACCAAAAATCATCTAGATCGAAGGCTAAAGTGGACCATACGGTAGGAAACATGGAGATTAAATCACATGTATTTGCTATGGTGGGGAACAGATTGGCTACTCCCCCTGACACCGACCAATGGCTGGTGGTCAGTGCTCTGTGGGGCCCACCATGATGTATGTGTATCATCCATGCCGTTCATCTATTTTTATATATATTATTTTATGAGATGATAAAAAAGATGAGTTATATCTCAATCTCAAGTGGACCACATTACAGGAAATAGTGTTGAATGAATTTTGACCATTAAAAATGTTTTGGGGGCCATAACAGTTTTGGATCAAGCTGATATTTTTTTTCCCTTCATCTGGGTCTTTATGACCAAATAAACAAATTGGATGTCAAATAAACAGTACAGTGGGCCTTAGGAGGATTTTAATTGTGAATATCCATTCATTAATTTTGTCCTGTGGTGTGGCCCACCTAGGATTTATATCCCTATCATTTTTTGCATCAAGCACTAAAATGATCTATAAAAATGGATGAACTGAATGGATGAAACATTTACATCATGGTGGGGCCCACAAAGCATCAACCACCAGCCACGGTCCCCCAACCCAAATTTGGGCGCGCGCTCAAAACAGAGCCGCGCGCCCAATGACCCTCCCCTCCCCATTTCAACATTCCGCCCGCCTAACCTCTCTCTCTCTCTCTCGCCGTCCCGATCTCTCCCGGTCTCTCTCTCTCTCTCTCTCTCTCTCTCTCTCTCTCTTCGTCCCGGTCTCTCTCCCAGACCCGTACCACTCCCTCTCTCTCTCCGTCCCGGTCCCAGACCCGCACTAGTCCCAGCTTCTTCCCACCCCCGACTCTCTCTCTCTCTCTCTCTCCCTCTCTCTCTCTCTCTTCCTCACTTGCATCATCTCCAGATCTGGTGTGGCCAGCAGCCCCTGCCCTTCATCTCTTCCCCGGCCAGGTACTCATTTCTCTATTTAGGTTTTTAATTTTCAGATTTGTAAATCCGCAGTGGGGGTTTGTTGGCCATGTCTGGTAAACAATGGGACCAATGATCTAGATGGCCTGGGTTGCTATAGATGTATACCATGTATACAATGGATGCAGACATAGAATAGTCTTGCCATTCATCATTTGTTGTGAATGTTTAAGGTGTGCACAACATGTGTTTGATGAAATGTCTCTGCAGGAGAAGGTGGATTGCATACTTTGCAACTCAAGCATGTGAGTAAACTCTATGGGGCCATTGCGATGTGTGTGTCTTATCCGTGCAGGCCATCTATTTTTCAACTCATTTTATGGCATGAGCCTAAATGGAAGCATATCCAGTGCTCAAGTGGGCTCACCACAGGAAATAGTGGGAATCGAAGACCCACTGTTGAAAACTTCTTAGGGCAGCAGAAGTTTCGAATCAAGCTGATATTTGTGTTTTCCCTGTCTGTGTCAGCTTATGAACAAGTTGGGTGATAAATAAACATCGCTGTGGGCCCTACGAAAGTCTCAACGGTGGATGTCATAATCCCCACTCTTTCCTGTGTGTGGTCCAGCTGAGCTTTGGATAAAATGAGGATTGCTGGTTTCTGCTGGTCTAGACAAAATAAATTCTTTTTGTTGAGCTTGCCAATGTAGAATGTGAATTAGGTATATGCCCTGGGTTGAACTGGTTTGGAGTGAACTGCCAGTAAAAGTGGGTTTGGGTTTAGCTGTGGTTTTAACCAAGGTTCTAAATATCATCTGAAACTGAGCTGACTCGGCCTAGTTGTTTCAGTTTCAGTGGGCAGCAAAATGTGTCACCAGACCAAGACAGAATGAAACCAGATGGAAACGAAAAGAGCTGGGGTGAGTTGTGCCCACTTCATTCTCCAGGCGAGTCTGCACTCTGAAACTTCTAGGAAAACCATGGTTTTGAAACATCTATTTATTATCTCAATTCAAAGTGTTGGTTGGAGCGAAAAAGTCTCCTTCTACTGTGTTAAGAAATGTTTCAAATATGTGGTGCTTCATTATCAAATCATGGTATTTGAAGCCAAATGCATTGTCATCATGTTTTCTTCTAAATGTATTTATGTGAGCATGTGATTTGGGCGATTTGTACTTTCAGTTATGGAGCCAATGGTTCAGCAATCTTAACTGTTGTTATCATGGGCCCGACATGGATCACTGACTCATGAAAATCTCCCAGATTGGAAGGTTTTCGCCGGATCATTGAGCGTGAACGAAGAGGTTATTGATGTTTTCATTGAGCCTATCATATTGTCATGAGCTGAGCGTCAGATGTTTGAACATTTTCGGTTGAATGAGCCTATCATATTATTAAGAACCTCTGGGGTATCATTGTGCAAGGGTGTTGAAAGGGAGAAGAAAGGAAAGGGAGAAAAAGAGGAAAGATGGAAGGAAGCTTAGTTGCACAAACTGTATAACCAGGTGCTGCTCCCACTTCTAATTATGCTTGTGCTCCTGCTTCTTAGCTGTTGCGTGATTAATGCAAATACTAAAATAAAATTTTGGGGGGCGGGGGGTTTCCTAAAGTGAAACTTGGCATTCCTCTTGCTTTAGACAACCCTTATTCTCATGTGTTGAAGTTGGAAACTGCCGTGGCAACAATGCCCAGGTTCTCATGTCACACCATCCAGCAATGGCTGATATGTGTGAAACCGAAGATAAACCTTGTCATCAACTTGGATTTCATGTTCAGTGTGCTTTTTGTTGTCTTCTGGCCTCCCACATACTTAGGAGTTAGGACCACTGGAGATTTTCTTTGTGAAGGGATTCAACCTGATCATGGACTTGCCACTCTTAGCCTGCTAATGTACTGGAGTCATTCTGGTGGTGTCAGTTAATGTGTAGGTTGTCTTTGTTAATGTACTACCTTGCATGCTATTTGCTTATTGGGCTCATGATTGACGGTGTTGTACCCATAGTTCAAAAAACACCATATGAAAAAAGAAGAAGAAGTTAACGGCAAGTGTTTACATTCAGCTGGGTTTCAATTGTTAAAAAGATTATAAAAAATTTAGTCAAAGAAATGGAAACACCAAAAAAATCAGAGAATGGGAAGTTCAGGTTTATTATGATTTCAACTCCAAAAAATGGAATGAAAAAGAAAATGGTTATATATCCACTTGTGTTGACATACTAACCTTCAACTAAAATGGATAAATTTCGACATGCCTAAGGAACAATGTACATAGGTAATCAAATGGTGTGTTAATATTATTCTTTGCCTCTCTCAAATCCTTTGTTTTCAAGTAATCCTTATATAAACAATTTGTCTCCATAAAAATTTCACCTTCTACTAAATTCCATCAATGGATGGTGAATACCAATCTTTGTTCTTTTGTATCTTCCTTGAAAGTTTTTTTTTTTTAATAACAATTATTCTCTTTTAAGGTTTCTCATCTACCCGATTGGTGCTCCAATGTTTCCATCGATAGCATTAGCTGCCCATTTTGATCAATAGCCGAATCCGACATTCTTGAATTGCTTGCTTTATGCTGGGAATATTCTATGAACATTGAGAAGTGATGTTCCATATCATGGACCGGATTCCCTTCATTTAGCAACCAATCCAACTTTTCCTTGTTGACGGACATGAGTTGCCATTGTTGCAAGCTATTCCATTGTGACTTGCTCATGTTCTCCACAGCTTCCTGCAACAGCCTCATCTCCATCTCTAATTTCTGAAGCGCATCTCATCAACCATGGCTCTAATACCAATTTGTTATGGCCCTCTCAGAAACCCATAACATAAGGGTGTTAAAATGGAGAAAAGGGGGTAAATGAATAAATAAAGGAAAGAAGAAATCGATATCTTGGGTGGGTGACCATCCACCTTAAACAAACTTAATATACCCATTTACTACCAAATCTAAGATGCTAAACAGGATGTTAGCATTTACAAAAAATCAAAAGTACAACTGCTAGGTTATTTACGTTTTATAGTCGTTTGTTATCAAAATTGATAGAAAATCATAATCCATGGAATTTGGTTTCTACTCCGCGTCGCTCCAACCAAAAGCACATTGGGAGAAAAAAAATCCATTCCCACGATAAGGCCAATGGATTGAAATTTGTGGTTCATCCAAACGTTAGCCTATTCTCAATTCCCTAAAGCTATAACCTATAACCTAAACTTAAACCTAAACCTCTTGTGGTGTGTCCAGCTTGAGCTTTTGATCTACCTCATTTTTGGGCTCATGTTTTGACATGAGCTGAGCAATGGCTTCCAAGTGACCATCATCTTCCAAATGTAAATTGGGTTTCAATCAAGTGCATTTGAATCACATGATTTGATTTTTCAATGATTGGATTGTTAACAACCACCAGGATGGATGTGCTTATTTTTAACTAAACTGGGTCCAAGTACTTTCAAGTTGCAGAGACAGAGGATGATAGAAGGATTGAGAAAAACCAAAGATACTAAAGTATCTAATGCATCTTAAATATTTAGAATTAAGAAATCTCAAGTCCAACCAGTTGGACTGCAATTTATTGCATCTTAAACATTTTTACAGATCATTTTATAAATCATTTACATCTTTACTATCAATTGTATTATCAAATGAAATTCAAACTCTTTGTTGGGGTTAACTGTAAATCATTTATAGTTGTTTATAATAATATGAAAAAAATCTGTTTTTGTTTATAATAATATTAAAAAAATCTTTTTCTAAAAAAAATGATTTCATTTGATTTTTTTTGTATGGATGCATCATGCATGGTTTTATGATAAAACACATGTATGTATGTGTGTATATGTATGCATGCACACATGGATGGATGAAACGTATGCATGCATGCATGGATGGACAGATTATGCATGTGTGTATGCATGCATACATGCATGGATGGATTTATGTGTGTGTGTATGTATGTATGTATGCATGCATGGATGGAAGACTGGATGGATGGATCATCACGCATGTGTGTGTATGTGTGTATGATAGATGGATGGATTGTTAGATCATGGATGGATGGATCATCATGCATGTGTTTATGTATGTATGCATGCATGGATGAATGGATGTATCATCATGCATGTTTGTATGCATGTATGTATGTATGCATGATCCCAAACCTAAACCCGACCCCAAACCCGAACCCGATTTCCTAAACCTAAACTTTAACTTATCCTCAATTCCCTAAAGCTATAACCTATAACCTATAACCTAAAACCTGCACCTAATCATGTGCATATATTTGCGGATATATATAGATCCATGTATCATCATGCATGTTTAATGATGTGTACAGGTAAATTCATTTTTTTATTCCTTATATTGTTTCCTAGTTATATTTGTGTTGGTTTCAGAGTACAGGTAGCAATAGAAAGTGTTGGTCGATTGTGGCTTATAGACAAAGGGATGAGTAACCAACAATATGAATATGGGAGGCCTTCCCCAGGTATCCAAATGCTTTTAGATATAATTATGTTGTTTTTAAATGTATTAGATCGAAATTGATGGAGCAGACCCGGATGTGCGTCGGAGTTATCCAGATGTTGAGCGGGGGTCCCTGGAAGGTGGGAACCACTGTTATGACCATGATGAAGCTGTTCATTTCCTATGGAGAACATTGGAGTGGCCTGACCATTTGGACAGGCTATGTTTATGTATTAACTCGAATTAATGGAACAGACCCGGATTTGCGTCGGAGTTATCCGGATGTTGAGCGGGGGTCCCTGGAAGGTGGGAACCGCTGTTATGACCAGGATGAAGCTGTCCATTTCCTATGGACAGCATTGGAGGGGCCTGACCATTTGGACATGCCGTGTTTATGTATTTGATCAAAATTAATGGAGCAGACCCGGATGTGCGTCGGAGCTATTCAGACGAGCGGGGTTCCCTGAAAAGAGGGAACCGCTATTATGACCATGATGAAGCTGTCCATTTTTTATGGACAACATTGGAAGGGCCTGGACATTTGCGCCGGATGGCCGTGTTTATATTTGTATTTGCAGGGACCATACCCTTAACCTAAACCAAAACCTATGACCTAAAACCTTAACCTATAACCTAAACCTCAACCTTAACCTAAACCTAAACCTTAACCTAAAACCTAAACCTAAACCTAAAACCTAAATGTATTCTCAAATCCCTAAACCTAAACCTACACTTAATCCTAATCTTAACTCCCTAACCTAAACCTATACCTAAACTTGAAAACCCAAACATAAACCCAATCCCGAACCCGAACCTAAACCTTAACCTTAACCTATTCTCAATTCCCTAAACCTATATCTTATATCCTAAACCTAAACCTAAACCTTAACCTATACCTATAACCTAAACCTAAACCTAATCCTTAACCTAAACCTATAACCTTAACCTAAAACCTAAACCTATAACCTAAACATAAATCAAAACATATAACCAAAACCAAAACATATATCCTAAACCCGAACGCATTCTCAAATCCTATAACCCATAATCTAAACTTAAACCTAAACCTAAACCTATAACCTATAACCTAAACCAAAACCTATAACCTAAACCAAAGCTAAAACCTATAGCCTAAACCCGAACCCATTCTCAAATCCAAAAACCTATAACCTAAACCGTTAACCTATAACCTAAATCAAAACCTATAACCTAAACCAAACCTAAACCTAAAACCAAAACTTAAAACCTAAACCTATAATCTATAACCTAAATCAAAACATATAATCAAAACCAAATCCCAAAACCCAAACCTAAACCTAAACCTAAACCTAAAACCTAAACCTAAACCTATAACCTAAACTCAAATCCCTAAACCTAAACCTAAACCTAATCCTATAACCTAAACTCAAATCCCTAAACCTTAACTTATAACCTAACCTAAACCTATACTTATAACCTAAAACTATTCTCAAATCCCCAAACCTATAACCTAAACCTAACCTTTCCCTAAACCTATAACCTAAACTCAATTCCCTAAACTTAAACCTAAACCTAAACCTAAACCTATAGCCTAAACTCAAATCCCTAAACCTTAACCCAGAACCTAACCTAAACCTATACTTATAACCTAAAACTATTCCCAATCCCAAAACCTATAATCTAAACCTAAGCTTTCCCTAAACCTATAAGCTAAACTCAATTCCCTAAAGCTAAACCTACACCTAATCCTAATCTCAACTCCCTGACCTAAACCTAAACCTAAACTTGAAAACTCAAACTTAAACCTAATCCCGAACCTGAACCCGATTTCCTAAACCTAAACCATAACCCATTCTCAAATCCAAAAACCTATAACCTAATCTTAAACCAAAACCAAAACTTATAACCTAAACCCGAACCCATTCTCAAATCCCAAAACCTATAACCTAAACCAAAACCAAAACCTATAACCTAAACCCGAAACCATTTTCAAATCCTAAAACCTATAACCTAAACATAAACCTTAACCTAAACCTATAACCTATAACCAAAACCTATAACCTAAACCCGAACCCATTCTCAAATCCCAAAACCTATAACCTAAACCTAAACCTATAACCTAAACATAAATCAAAACCTAAACCTAAACCTAAAACTTAAACCTATAACCTATAACCTAAATCAAAACCTATTACCTTTCCCTAAACCTTAACCTAAACCTTTAACCTATAACCTAAATCAAAACCAAAACCAAACCTAAACCTAAACCTAAACCTATAACCTATAAACTAAACCTAAACCTAAAACCAAATGTATTCTCAAATCCCTAAACTTAAACCTACACCTAAACCTAATCTCAACTCCCTAACCTAAACTTAAACCTAAACCCGATCCTGAACCCGAACCCGATTTCCTAAACCTAAACCTTAACCAATAACCTAACCTAAACCTATACTTATAATCTAAACCTATTCTCAAATCCCAAAACCTATAACTATAACGTAAACCTTAACCAAAAACCTATTACCTAACTTAAACCTAAACATATAACCTTAACCTAAACCTAAACCTATAACCTTAACCTTAACATATAACTTTAACCGAAACCTATAACCTAAACCTATTCTCAAATCCCAAACCCGATTTCCTAAACCTAAACCTTAACCTATTCTCAATTCGCTAAACCGATAGCTTATAACCTAAACTGAAACCTAAACCTATACCTTAACCTAAACCTATAACCTATAACCTAAACATAAACCTAAAACCTAAATGTATTCTCAAATCCCTAAACCTAAACCTACACCTAATCCTAATCTCAACTCCCTAACCTCAACCTAAACCTAAACTTGAAAACCCAAACCTAAACCTGATCCTGAACCTGAACCCGATTTCCTAAACCTAAACCTCAACCTATTCTCAATTCCCTAAACCTTAAACCTATAACCTAACCTAAACCTAAATCTATAACCTACACCTAAACCTATAACCTAAGTGTATTTTCAAATCCTTAAACCTAAACCTACACCAAATCCTAATCTCAACTCCTTAACCTAAACCTAAACCCGATCCCGATTTCCTAAACCTAAACATTAACCTATTCTCAATTCCCTAAACCTATATCTTATAACCTAAGCCTAAACTTAAACCATAACCTAAACCTATAATCTATAACTTTAACCTAAACCTAAACTTAAACCTATAACCTATAACCTAAACCTAAACCTAAAACATAAATGTATTCTCAAATCCCTAAACCTAAACCTACACCTAATCCTAATCTCAACTCCCTAACCTAAACCTAAACCTAAACTTGAAAACCCAAACCTAAACCCGATCCTGAACCCGAACCCGAACCCGATTTCCGAAACCTAAACCTATACCTATACCTAAACCTAAACCTAAATCTATAACCTATAACCTAAACATAAACCTAAAACCTAAATGTATTCTCAAATCCCTAAACCTAAACCTACACCTAATCCTAATCTCAACTCCCTAACCTAAACCTAAGCCTAAACTTGAAAACCCAAACCTAAACCTGATCTTGAACCCGAACCTAATTTCTTAAACCTAAACCTCAACCTATACTCAATTCCTTAAACCTTAACCTAAAACCTAACCAAAACCTAAATCTATAACCTAAACCTAAACCTATAACCTAAGTGTATTCTCAAATCCTTAAACTTAAACCTACACCTAATCCTAATCTCAACTCCTTAACCTAAACCTAAACCCGATCCCGATTTCGTAAACCTAAACATTAACCTATTCTCAATTCCCTAAACCTATATCTTATAACCTAAACCTAAACCTAAACCATAATCTAAACCTAAACCTAAACCTATAACCTATAACCTTAACCTAAACCTAAACTTAAACCTGTAACCTATAACCTAAACCTAAACCTAAAACCTAAATGTATTCTCAAATCCCTAAACCTAAACCTACACCTAATCCTAATCTCAACTCCCTAACCTAAGCCTAAACCTAAACTTGAAAACCCAAACTTAAACCTGATCCTGAACCCGAACCCGATTTCCTAAACCTAAACCTCAACCTATTCTCAATTCCCTAAACCTTAACCTATAACCTAACCTAAACCTAAATCTATAACCTAAACCTAAACTTATAACCTAAGTGTATTCTCAAATCCTTAAACCTAAACCTACACCTACACCTAATCCTAATCTCAACTCCTTAACCTAAACCTAAACACGATCCCGAACCCGATCCCAATTTCCTAAACCTAAACATTAACCTATTCTCAATTCCCTAAACCTATATCTTATAACCTAAACCTAAACCTAAACCTAAACCTAAACTTATAACCTATAACCTTAACCTAAACCTAAACTTAAACCTGTAACCTATAACCTAAACCTAAACCTAAAACCTAAATGTATTTTCAAATCCCTAAACCTAAACCTACACCTAATCCTAATCTCAACTCCCTAACCTAAACCTAAACCTAAACTTGAAAACCCAAACCTAAACCCGAACCCGATTTCCTAAACCTAAACCTTAATCAATTCTCAATTCCCTAAACCTATAGCTTATAACCTAAGCCAAAACCTAAACCTATACCTAAACCTAAACCTATAACCTATAACCTAAACATAATCCTAAAACATAAATGTATTCTCAAATCCCTAAACCTAAACGTACACCTAATCCTAATCTCAACTCCCTAACCTAAACCTAAACCTAAACTTGATAACCCAAACCTAAACCTGATCCTGAACCCGAACCCAATTTCCTAAACCTAAACCTTAACCTATTCTCAATTCCATAAACCTTAACCTATAACCTAACCTAAACATAAATCTATAACCTAAACCTAAACCTAAAACCTAAGTGTATTCTCAAATCCTTAAACCTAAACCGACACCTAATCCTAATCTCAACTCATTAACCTAAACTTAAACCTATATTTGAAAATCCAAACCTAAACCCGATCCCGAACCCGAACTCGAACCCGATTTCCTAAACCTAAACATTAACCTATTCTCAATTCCCTATACCTATATCTTATAACTTATACCTAAAACTAAACCTTAACCTAAACCTATAACCTATAACCTTGACCTAAACCTAAACCGAAACCTGTAACCTATAACCTAAACCTAAACCTAAAACCTAAATGTATTCTCAAATCCCTAAACCTAAACCTACACCTAATCCTAATCTCAACTCCCTAACCTAAACCTAAACCTAAACTTGAAAACCAAAACCTAAACCCGAACCTAAACCCGATTTCCTAAACCTAAACATTAACCTATTCTCAATTCCCTAAACCTATATCTTATAACCTAAACCATCACCTAAACCTAAACCTATAACCTATAACCTTGACCTAAACCTAAACCTAAACCTGTAACCTATAACCTAAACCTAAACCTAAAACCTAAATGTATTCTCAAATTCCTAAACCTAAACCTACACCTAATCCTAATCTCAACTCCCTAACCTAAACCTAAACCTAAACTTGAAAACCAAAACCTAAACCCGATCCCGAACCCGAACCCGATTTCCTAAACCTAAACCTTAACCTGTTCTCAATTCCCTAAACCTATAGCTTATAACCTAAACCGAACCTAAACCTAAACCTAAACCTATAACCTATAACCTAAACATAAACCTAAAACCTAAATGTATTCTCAAATCCCTAAACCAAAACGTACACCTAATCCTAATCTCAACTACTTAACCTAAACCTAAACCTAAACTTGATAACCCAAACCTAAACCTGATCCTGAACCTGAACCCGATTTCCTAAACCTAAACCTTAACCTATAACCTAACCTATACCTAAATCTATAACCTAAACCTAAACCTAAAACCGAAGTATATTTTCAAATCCTTAAACCTAAACCTACACCTAATCCTAATCTCAACTCCCTAACCTAAACCTAAACCTAAACTTGAAAACCCAAACCTAAACCCGATCCCGAACCCAAACCCGATTTTCTAAACCTAAACATCAACCTATTCTCAATTCCCTAAACCTATATCTTATAACCTAAACCTAAACCTAAACCTATAACCTATAACTTTAACCAAAACCTAACCTATAACTTTAACCAAAACCTAAACCTAAACCTGTAACCTATAACCTAAACCTAAACCTAAACCTAAAACCAAAATGTATTCTCAAATCTTTAAACCTAAACCTACACCTAATCCTAATCTCAACTCCCTAACCTAAACCTAAACTTAAACTTGAAAACCCAAACCTAAACCCGATCCCAAACCCGAACCCGATTTCCTAAACTTAAACCTTAACCTTTTCTCAATTCCCTAACCTATATCTTATAACCTAAACCTAAGCCTAAACCTAAACCTTAACCTAAACCTAAACCTAAACCTAAACCTGTAACCTATAACCTAAACCTAAACCTAAAACCTAAATGTATTATGAAATCCCTAAACCTAAACCTACACCTAATCCTAATCTTAACTCCCTAACCTAAACCTAAACCTAAACTTGAAAACCAAAACCTAAACCCGATCCCGAACCCCAACCCGATTTCCTAAACCTAAACCTTAACCTATTCTCAATTCCCTAAACCTATATCTTATAACCTAAACCTAAACCTAGAGCTTATAACCTAAACCTAAACCTAAACCTTAACCTAAACCTAAACCTAAACCTAAACCTGTAACCTAAACCTAAAACCTAAATGTATTCTCAAATCCGTAAACCTAAACCTACACCTAATCCTAATCTCAACTCCCTAACCTAAACCTAAACCTAAACTTGATAACCCAAACCTAAACCCGATACTGAACCCGAACCCGATTTCCTAAACCTAAACCTTAACCTATAACCTAACCTATACCTAAATCTATAACCTAAACCTAAACCTAAAATCGAAGTATATTTTCAAATCCTTAAACCTAAACCTACACCTAATCCTAATTCAACTCCCTAACCTAAACCTAAACCTAAACTTGAAAACCCAAACCTAAACCCGATCCCGAACTCGAACCTGATTTTCTAAACCTAAACATTAACCTATTCTCAATTCCCTAAACCTATATCTTATAACCTAAACCTAAACCTAAACCTAAACCTAAACCTAAACCTAAACCTATAACCTATAACTTTAACCAAAACCTAAACCTAAACCTGTAACCTATAACCTAAACCTAAACCTAAACCTAAAACCTAAATGTATTCTCAAATCTTTAAACCTAAACCTACACCTAATCCTAATCTCAACTCCCTAACCTAAACCTAAACTTAAACTTGAAAACCCAAACCTAAACCCGATCCCAAACCCGAACCCGATTTCCTAAACTTAAACCTTAACCTTTTCTCAATTCCCTAACCTATATCTTCTAACCTAAACCTAAGCCCAAACCTAAACCTTAACCTAAACCTAAACCTAAACCTAAACCTGTAACCTATAACCTAAACCTAAAAATAAAACCTAAATGTATTCTGAAATACCTAAACCTAAACCTACACCTAATCCTAATCTTAACTCCCTAACCTAAACCTAAACCTAAACTTGAAAACCAAAACCTAAACCCGATCCCGAACCCCAACCCGATTTCCTAAACCTAAACCTTAACCTATTCTCAATTCCCTAAACCTATAGCTTATAACCTAAACCTAAACCTAAACCTTAACCTAAACCTAAACCTAAACCCAAACCTGTAACCTAAACCTAAAACCTAAATGTATTCTCAAATCCCTAAACCTAAACCTACACCTAATCCTAATCTCAACTCCCTAACCTAAACCTAAACCCGATCCCGAACCCGAACCCTATTTCCTAAACCTAAACCTTAACCTATTCTCAATTCCCTAAACCTATTGGTTATAACCTAAACCGAAACCTAAACCTATACCTTAACCTAAACCTAAACCTAAACCTATAACATATAACTTTAACATAAACCTAAAACTTAAATATATTTTCAAATCCCTAAACCTCAACCTATACATAATCCTAATCTCAACTCCCTAACCTAAACCTAAACCTAAACTTGAAAACCCAAACCTAAACCCGATCCCGAACCCGAACCCGATTTCTTAAACCTAAACCTAAATGTATTCTCAAATCTCTAAACCTAAACCAACACCTAATCCTAATCTCAACTCCCTAACCTAAACCCAAACTTAAACTTGAAAACCCAAACCAAAACGCGATCCCGAACCCGAACCCGAACCCAATTTCCTAATCCTAAACCTTAACCTATTCTCAATTCCCTAAACCTATAGCTTATAACCTAAACCTAAACCTAAACCTATAACCTATAACCTATAACCTAAACCTAAACCTAAACCTAAACCTATAACCTATAACCTAAACCTAAACCTAAAACCTAAATGTATTCTCAAATCCCTAAACCTAAACCTACACCTAATCCTAATCTCAACTCCCTAACCTAAACCTAAACTTGAAAACCCAAACCTAAACCCGATCTCGAACCCGAACCCGATTTCCTAAACCTAAACCTTAACCTATTCTCAATTCTCTAAACCTATAGCTTATAAACTATACCTAAACCTAAACCTACACCTAATCCTAATCTCAACTCCCTAACCTAAACCTAAACCTAAACTTGAAAATCCAAACCTAAACCCGATCCCGTACCCGAACCCGATTTCCTAAACCTAAACCTTAACCTATTCTCAATTCCCTAAACCTATAGCTCATAACCTAAACCTAAACCTAAACCTATTCTCAATTCCCTAAACCTATAGCTTATAACCTAAACCTAAACCTAAACCTAAACTTAAACTTTAACATAAACCAATAACCTATAACCTAAACCTAAACCTAAACCTAAACCTAAAACATAAATGTATTCTTAAATCCCTAAACCTAAACCTACACCTAATCCTAATCTCAACTCCTTAACCTAAACCTAAACCTAAACTTGAAAACCCAAGCCTAAACCCGATTCCGAACCCGTACCCAATTTCCTAAACCTAAACATTAACATATTCTCAATTCCCTAAACCTATAGCTTATGACCTAAACCTAAACCTAAACCTAAAGCTTAACCTAAACCTAAACCTAAACCTATAACCTATAACCTAAACCTTAACCTCAAACCTAAATGTATTCTCAAATCCCTAAACCTAAACCTACACCTAATCCTAATCTCAACTCCTTAACCTAAACCTAAACCTAAACTTGAAAACCCAAACCTAAACCCGATCCCGAACCCGAACCCGATTTCCTAAACCTAAACCTTAACCTAAAACCTAACCTAAACCTAAACTTATAACCTAAACATAAGCCTAAAACCTAAACCTAAACCTAAAATCGAAATGTATTCTCAAATTCCTAAACCTAAACCTACACCTAATCCTAATCTCAACTCCCCAACCTAAACCTAAACCTAAACTCGAAAACCCAAACATAAACCCGATCCCGAACCCGAACCCGATTTCCTAAACCTAAACCTTAACCTAACATAAACCTAAACCTATTACCTGCACTTATAACCTATGCCTATAACCTAAACATAAGCCTAAAACCTAAACCTAAACCTAAAATCGAAATGTATTCTCAAATCCTTGAACCTAAACCTACACCTAATCCTAATCTCAACTCCCTAACTTAAACTTAAACCTAAACTTGATAACCCAAACCTAAACCTGATCCCGAACTCGGACCCAATTTCCTAAACCTAAACCTTAACCTTAACCTATTCTCAATTCCCTAAAGCTATAACCTATATACTATAACCTATAACTAAAACCTAAACCTTAAGTTAAACCTATAACCTAAGCCTAAACCTTAACCTAAACCAAAATCTATAACCTAAACCTTAACTTATAACCTATAACCTATAACCTAAACTTATAACCTAAAACCTAAAACCTAATCCTAAACCTAAACCTAAACCTAAAACTAAAACCTAAACCTAAACCTATTTTAATGATCAGTTTTATTTTTAAAAAGTGCCCACTTTTTTAGAAGAAGTTTATGTAATTCTTCATGATTCTGAATTATAATGTTTTGTTGGTTTAATATTTTTTTTCAGGTGAAAGACACAAAAAGAAAATTGTTGCTGATTTTTTTCTTTTTTTATTTATGATGTTAAACTTATATGTATTTATGTGTGGATGAATGTAATGTGGATAAGATTGCTCGTGTTTGGATGGATGTAGTTTATGTTTGGATGAATGTAGTTTATGTTGGATTTACGTAGTTTGGGTTGTTTAGATGAATGTGAATGTGAATATGATGAAATATATTATATAACAGGTGTATATCAGGAAGAATACGATGAAATATATTGTAATAGGTGTATATTGACCCTCTTATAAAGGACGGTCCATGACAGTCCTTTTTAAGGACGGTCCATGGCCGTCCTTTTAAAGGACGGTCTATGGCCGTCCTTTTAAAGGACAGTCTATGGCCGTCCTTTAAAGGCCCATAAGAGACAGTCCATGACAGCCCTTTTTAAGGACGGTCCATGACCGTCCTTTTAAAGGATGGTCTATGGCCGTCCTTTGAAGGCTTATCAGAGACGGTCCATGACAGTCCTTTTTAAGGACGGTCCATGACCGTCTTTTTAAAGGACAGTCTATGGCCGTCTTTTGAAGGCTTATTAGAGACGGTCTACGATAGTCTTTTTTAAGGACGGTCCATGACCGTCCTTTTAAAGGACGGTTGATGACCGTCCTTTAAAGGCTTATAAGAGACTGTCTGAGACCGTCCTTTTTAAGGACGATTCACGACCGTCCTTTTTTAGGACGGTCCATGACCGTTTTTTTTCATCAATAAAAATGACGGTTTTCGACCGTCCTTTAAGTAATACGACACGTCAAAATTTGACGGCCCTTGCGACGGTCCATGACCATCCTTTTTGTTCATTTGAGACGGTTTTGGACCGTCCTTTTTTCGCAGTTTTGGCGTAGTGATTCTCGGCTCCCAGCGCCCATACACCAAGTTCCGATCCTGGGATCCTACGAGAAGGATTTTTCAACATACATTTATCTCGCAAGAAGCATAACCACAAGTATACCCAAATCACAAAGGCAACATCATCATCACACATCCACTAATATAAACTTTTGAATACAATGCTGAAAGGGAAATACATATGTCAAAATTAAAGCTACAGAAGTCAGCTACCTGATCCAACCTCTACGCTGCTACAACCTAACATCACCTGCACGCATCTATCGTGCATAAGCTTATACAAAGCTTAGAGAGTGGTGTAAGTGTGTGCACAAGGTAAGTGCCAAGTATGTAATATAGTGCCATAAATCATGTAATATCGGAATAAGCAGAAACATTAACAAGGTCATGAATCATACGATATAAGAGAAAATTGAAATATACTGGTAAGTCCATGAGTCAAACAATATCAGAGTACACAATACAGATCAGTTATGCAAATAAGGAGTCATAAAGAGCCAAATATCAAATGCTGAGAATGTAGTGTAATATACAATTCCTGATGAGTTCACAAATACCGTCAACCATATCTAGACCATATAAATGCAGAAATATAGTAACCCAAAATGGCATATGCCGCGGATGTAATATAATATACGGTGTAAATGGAATGACCATGTTGGAGTGTGAAGTTGGGATGATAGTACCTAGTATCGTTGGCTATGGGGTCCACCACAAGGGACTTCTATCCAAACCAGTCCCATACCTAAATTCAGATAGTCAGACTCAATGTGGTAAACTCCCGATCTCAGGTTAGTCACGTGCCCCAATCGAAATCCTGTCCATTGCGAAGGTACACATAACAAATAGTTGTGCACCACCAACCTGAGTGGATAGTGAATGAATCAGTATGTAACTCCAACTCAATAAGCTCACATAATAATATTGTACATCTCTAGGATCATCACCGGGGTCTAGTACACTCCAAACTGGCTACCGCCCCTGCAGGCCGCACAACCCAGCGAGTGGAAAAGACCTCACTACCAGCCTGCCAGCAGTATACCAATGTCTACCCGGCTCATCGATAACAGACCCATTTGGGAACTGGTCAAACTCAGCCTAGCTTATAGCCCCCTCACTTGGGTGGATAAGGCCACACCCCCAGCCATGACACAGTGGAAGACGTGGCCTCCTGGTATTCGTCACTCGAGCACTCATGTATCCACTCGGTCTCGAGGTTGGGGCATCCTCTAGTACCAAAAAGGTTTAGGGATTTTCACTCAGGGCCATCTATGGCAGCGCGATGCTAGAACAGATTTTCGGTGTCCCATCTAGCCATCCACGATATGCCTATAGATGTTACGGCCCTAATGTCGCTAGGGCATACAGTAATCACAACACACAACGCAAGATGTATGAGTCATACAATCTAGTCATGCATCAATCCTATGCATACCACGCTCTCATGTGAGATAACCTCCGCATATCAGGGAATCTCATAACAACTGGCACTATGGCATATGCAATGGTCAATCATATCTCATAACAAACATGCAGATGATGCGTATAGGCATGTATCATGATGTTATGCTGTCACATACTCATAATCGATATCAATAACCAGCATCGACAATCAACCTCGACAATGTGGACAATTAACTAACATTGCCCCCAAGGAATGGCCCCATAGAGCCTAACATATAGTGGACCCATGACCTCATATAAGGGCCAAATATACAACACCATGGGCCTCACTCAAGAGCTTAATACACATCACGATGGGCCTTTCACATGGGCCTAACATACATCACAATGGGCTCCATCGCCTAGCCCTCAAATGCATCACAATGGGCCTTATCAAATAGGCCTCATATACATCATATTGGGCCTTAAACACGAGCTAAATAGACATCACAACGGGCCTCAAATACGGGCCACATATACATCACATTGGGTGTCAAACACGAGCTGAGTACACATCACAATGGGCTTCAAATACAGGCCACATATACATCACATTGGGCCTCGACAATCGGCCTCGATATTGGGCCTCAACAATCGGTCTCGACAATCGAAATCAGCCTTGATAATTGACCTCGAAAATCGGCATATACAATCGGCCACAACAAATAGAATCGGCCTCGACAATCGGAATCGGCTTCGACAATCAGAATTGGAATCATCCTCAATAATCGGCCACGACAATCAGCCTCAACAATCAGAATTGGTATCAAAAATCAGAATCGGCCTCGATAATTGGAATCAAAATCAACCTCAACAATCGGCCTCAATAATCAAAAATGGTATCGATAATTGGAATCAGTATCAATAATCAGAATCGGCTTCAATAATCGGCCTCGACAATCAGAATCAGCCTCAACAATCAGAATCGATATCGACAATTGGAATCGGCCTCAATAATCGGCCTCGACAATCAGAATCGAAATTAGCCTCAACAATGGGCCTCGACAATCGGCCAATCAAGGCTTAGCGGAAGATCATGATGTGGACATTAAACCCTCATTACCCATCAATGTGGACATTTAACCAAAATTGCTCCCAAGCAGTGACCTATATAGAGCCAAACATATAGTGGGCCCATAGCCTCATGAAAGGGCCTAATACACATCACTATGGGCCGCATCACATGGTCCTAATCACATCACAGTGGGCCTCAAATACAACAGGTGGGCCGCATTAATGGGCCACACCAATGGACCTCATATACACAACAGGTGGACCCTGCTCATAGGCCTCAAATACATAACATGTGGGCCCTACACATGGGTCTTGTATGCATTAAATGGGCCACGTATCTAGGTCTCGAATACATCAATGGGCCACGTGTCATGGGCCTAATACATGTCACAATGAGCCACATGATAAGGGCCTAATACACCTCACAATGGGCCACGATATATGGGCCGTAAATACATAACAGGTGGGCCTCAAATATCCAACAGGTGGGCCTCAATTAGCCAACAAGTGGGCCTCAAATATACATCACAGTTGAGCCAACTAGCGATCCAGCCAAAGAATGGCCTGAATAACGTACACATCATGGTGGGTCGCATCATTGAGCCGCACCAATGGGCCTCATATACAACAAGTGGGCCGCACCAATGGGCCTCATAGATGGGCTATAGATATATTAAGGTGGGCCTCACAGATGGGCCACAAGTATATCAAGGTGGGCCTCAACAACGGGCCTAATCAAATGGGCCGAATAATGGGCTGAATCAAATGGGCCAAGTTGAATGGGCCGAGCCCAACTCATCTATTTTTAGAGATCAATATAGTGTATTATATAAAAATGAATCATATCAAAAGATCAATGGAACACACCATATTTAAGGTGGGCATCACCATAGGGTTTATTTCCCATCCAACTTATTCATAAGGTCACAAAAACCTTGATTTAGAGGAAAAACAAATATCATATTGGTCAAAACTTTAAAGCTCAAGGGTTTAATGGTGGACGTTCAAACCCACTGTTTTCTGTAATGTGGTCCACCTGATCTTAGATCTGTCTTATTTTTAGTCTTAAGCCTAAGATGACCTTGCCGATAGGATGGACAGTTTGGATGCAGCACATGCATCAGCGGGCCCTATAGGGATGGATGGCAAAGATAAAGCACATACCTCATGGTGGGGTCGACACTAATAGAAGGTGTGGAATACAATACATACATCAGTGTGTCCCACGTGGGGCCCACCATAACGTTTATCTACCATCTAATCTGTTAATAAGGTCACAGGGACTTGAATAAAGAGGAGAAACAATTTTCATAATGATCCAAAACTTATAGACCGTAGAAGTTTCAAGGGTAGACGTTCATCTAACCACTGTTTCTTGTGACATGGACCACCTGAGCTCTGTCACATATGGTAGATCTTTGGGGGGTCCACTGCCCTAAAGGGGGCCCACCAAATGCACGGTGTTACGTTCCACACCCACCACGGTGGGGCCTACAGCTAGGACCCATGGTCCCTGCCTCTCCAGCGGCGCAGCAGGACGCTGCTGCCTATTTTATTTATTTGTTTATTTATTTTTGTTTTCCTGAGGTATTTCCTAGGTGGGGCCTGCATCAGGAGACTTCTCTCCATCCATTGGATCCTAGGACTCAAGACGGACCAAACAAGCCCAATATTCGGCATGTTTTGGCGTGTAGAAACATCAAGGTGGGCCCTAATAGATTTGAACGGTAGAAATCACTGTTTCCTATGCTATGGCCCACTAGAAAATCGGATTGGCTTCATTTTTTGGCTCAACGCCTAAAATGAGTTGGGAAATAGGATGGACTGCGTGGATTAAACTTATACATTAAGGTGGGGCCTGCATGAGTGGTCCACCCAAAGTTTTAAATCAAACTGATATTTTTGTTTACTCATCAGTACACTACACTGTCAGTTCACACTTTACTGTGTAGCCACGTACAGCGTCTAGGGATGCTGGATGGTTTGGGTAACACATATATAAGGTGGGCCCCACCTACAGATGGCTCGGGTAAAATACATGCTTCATGGTGGGGTCCATCTGGATGGGTCACATAGCCACATCATCACAAAAAAATGAAAAAGAGAGGGAGAGAGAGAGAGAGAGAAAGGGACACGTGCGATGGAGGGACCCCGACACTATGGACCCTCCCTTCCATGCATTCAATCATACATCAAGTGGGTTCTAATACAGGTGGGCCCACCAAATTAAAAATCAACGATGGAGATTCCTTCTACACAAAATAGAAGGTATAGATTACCTCTTTCAAACTTAAAAAAGTAAACATCATGAGAATGGCCCCATCATGGAATGATTAAGAGAATCATAGTGGGCCATCGACCACATCTAGGGTCCAAAGTGAGATCCATACTATCAATCGACAGGCCCCAGTTAGCCCATCATCAAAACATGGAATCTAAACCTATAGAACACTCACCGTTAGATCTCCTCTTTCTTCTCCTGCCAATGCATGCTAGAGCTCCAATGAATGAGATTCAATGGTTGAAATTGGTTTAGGATGGTGAGATTGGGTGGTAAGAAGGTGGGCCACACCTAGCTTTCTCATGGAGTTTGGACGTTTGCTCCTCTCATGGGGTTGCTTGCTTGAAAATGGGGAAATGAGAGAGAGAAAGAGAGAGGATGGGATGTAAAGAGAGAGAGAGAGAGGGATGGGTGATGGAGTGAATGATGTGTACTTGACATGTAAGGGTGTGTAAGAGAGAGAGTTGACTTTGGGGATGGTGTTGTACTTGACATGATGTCATGATTGATGGGACATGTTGTAGAGATTCTCTTAGGATTGCAAACGCGCGGCGCTTCCTCGAACTGAACGCGGGCCCTCATCTCCTGTCCTGGGTATCACCTCGGCACGCAAGACATGGCATCAGAACCGCGGCGATGGCATTATCCCTAGGGTATAAGTCTTAGGTCAAGCCGACTCTGGAATACGAGACACGACTTAGGGTTGCGCGTAAATACTGATAACAGATCGCGGGTCGCTGAAATTCAATCGATAGGACCTCGAAAGCTTATGGAACAGTACGGGCTAGTATACAGGCCTCACAGCTTTCCCCTTCTAATAAATATTTCATCCTCGAAATTTACAGAACAGACAAGAGAAGGGGAAACATCATCAAGTATATATGTCAAGGCACAATCAATCTATAAAAGGATGAAGATAGCACTCTCTAATCTCAGCCTTGCTCTCCCAAGACGTGTCCTTAATAGAATGGTGAACCGTACTAATCCTCGGATCCCATATCAAAAACTATGCAGCCTCATAATCTCAACGGTAGGGAGCTATATCAAAAAATCTCAAGTTATTCGAACTCGGGGATCTAACCATTCTAAGTTCTCAACAATCATCGAGTGATGTTATCTTCAGGTATTCCCAAGTTATGCTTTGATACCAACTTCTGTCATGCCCCATATCTGGAAATCGGACTCACAGGAATCCTGATCGTCGAATTCGGTGCAGACAGCCTCCATAGTACCCCATTCTTGGCTCCTAGCACCCACACACCAGGTTCCGATCCTAGGATCCTACAAGGAGAATTTTCCAACATACATTTATCTCGTAAGAAGCATAACCACAAGTATACCCAAATCACAAAGGCAACATCATCATCACACATCCACTAATATAAACTTTTGAATACAGTGTTGAAAGGGAAATACATATGTCAAAATTAAAGCTCCAAAAGTCAGCTACATGCTCCAAGCTCCACGCTACTGCAACCTAACATCACATGCACGCATCTATCGTGCATAAGCTTATAGAAAGCTTAGAGGGTGGTGTAAGTGTGTGCACAAGGTAAGTGCCAAGTATGCAATATAGTGTCATAAATCATACAATATCAGAATAAGCAGAAATACTAACAAGGTCATGAATCATACGACATCAGAGTAAATGGAAATATACTAGTAAGTCCATGAGTCAAACAATATCAGAGTACACAATATAGATCAGTTACGTAAATAAGGAGTCATAAAGAGCCAAATATCATATGTCAAAGATGCAATATAATATATAATTCCTGATGAGTTCACGAATACCGTCAACTGTATCTAGACCATATAAATGCAGAAATATAGTAACCCAAAATGTTATATGCCGCGGATGTAATGTAATTTGTGATGAAAATGGAATGACCATGTTGGAGTGTGAAGTCGGGATGATAGTACGTAGTATCGCAGGCTATGGGGTCCACCACAAGAGACTTCCATCCAAACCAGTCCCATACCTAAATTTAGATAGTCAGACTTAATGTGGTAAACTCCTAATCTCAGGTTAGTCATGTGCCCCAACCGAAATCCTAGTCATTGCGAAGGTACACATAATAAATGTTGCACACCACTAGCCCGAGTGGATAGTGAATGAATAAATGAATGAGTATGCAACTCCTACTCAATAAGCTCACAAAATAATATGGTACATCTCTAGGATCATCACCGGGGTTTAGTACACTCCAAACTGGCTACCGCCCCTGCAGGCCGTGCAGCCCAGTGAGTGGAAATGACCTCACTACCTGCATGCCAGCAGTATACCAATGCCTACCCGGCTCGTCAATAGCGGACCCATTTGGAAGCTGGTCAAACTTAGCCTAGCTTATAGCCCCCTCACTCCGGTAGATAAGGCCACACCATCTCCCAACTGACCACGACATAGTGAGAAACGCGGCCTCCTGGTATTCAGCACCCAGGCGCTCATGTATCTACTCGGTCTTGACGTTGGGGCCTCCTCTGGTACCAAGAGGATTTAAGAATTTTCACCTAGGGCCATCTATGGCAGCCCGATGCTAGAACAAATTTCCAGTGTCCTATCTGGCTATCGACGATATGCCTATAGAGTCTACGGCCCTGATGTCACTAGGGCGTGCAGTAATCACAACACACAATGCAAGATACATGAGTCATACAATCTAGTCATGCATTAATCCTGCGCATACAGTGCTCTCATGTGAGATAACCTCCACCTATCAGGGAGTCTCATAACAACCGGCACTATGGCATATACAATAGTCAAACATATCTTATAACAAATATGCAGATGATGCGTATGGGCATGTATCATGATGATATGCTATCACATACTCATGGTATCAATAACCGGCATCGACAATCGACCTTGATAATGTGGACATTTAACCAACATTACCCCCAAGGAATGGCCTCATAGAGCCTAACATATAGTAGACCCATGACCTCACATAAGGGCCAAATATACAACACCATGGGCCTCACTCAAGAGCTTAATACACATCACAATGGGCCTTTCACATAGGCCTAACATACATCACAATGGGCTTCATCGCCTGGCCCTCAAATGCATCACAATGGGCCTCATCACATAAGCCTCATATACATCACATTGGGCCTTAAACACGAGCTGAATACACATCACAACGGGCCTCAAATACGGGTCCCATATACATCACATTGGGTCTCAAACACGGCTGAGTACACATCACAATGGGCCTCAAATATGGGCCACATATACATCACATTGGGTCTCAAACACGGCTGAGTACACATCACAATGGGCCTCAAATACGGGCCACATATACATCACATTGGGCCTTGACAATCGGCCTCGATATCCGACCTCGACAATCGGAATCAGCCTTAATAATTGACCTCGATAATCGGCTTATACAATCGGCCTCAATAATTGAAATCAGCCTCGACAATCGGAATTGGCCTTGACAATCAGAATCGAAATCGGCCTCGACAATCAGAATCGGAATCGGCCTCGACAATCAGAATCGGCCTCAATAATCAGAATCGATATCGACAATCGAAATTGGCCTCGATAATTGGCCTCGAGAATTAGAATTGGCCACGACAATCGGCCTCGACAATCAGAATCAAAATCGGCCTCAACAATTGGAAACGTTATTGACAATTGAAATCGGTATCGACAATCGAAATCGACCTCGACAATTGGAATCGGCTTCAATAATCAGCCTCGACAATTGGAATTGAAATTGGCCTCAACAATCGGCCTCAACAATCGAGCGGTCAAGGCCTAACAGTAGGTCACAATGTGGACATTAAACCCTCATTGCCCATCAATGTAGACATTTAACCAACATTTCTCCCAAGCAATGACTTATATAGAGCCAAACATATAGTGGGCCCATAGCCTCATGTAAGGGCCTAATACACATCACTATAGGCCGCATCACATGGTCCTAATACACGTCATGGTGGGCCTCAAATACAACAGGTGGGCCACATTAATGGGCCACACTAATGAACCTCATATACACAACAGGTGGACCTTGCTCATGGGTCTCAAGTACATAACATGTGGGCCCTACACATGGGTCTTGTATGCATTAAATGGGCCACGTATCTAGGTCTCGAATACATCAATGGGCCACGTGTCATGGGCCTAATACACGTCACAATGGGCCGCACGATAAGAGCCTAATACACTTCATAATGGGCCGCACGATAAGGGCCTAACACACTTCATAATGGGCCGCATGATAAGGGCCTAATACACATCACAATGGGCCACGACGTATGGGCCGTAAATACATAACAGGTGGGCCTCAAATATCCAACAGGTGGGCCTCAATTAGCCAACAGGTGGGCCTCAAATATACATCACAGCTGGGCCTACCAGCGGTCCAGCCAAAGAATGGCCTGGATAACATACACATCACGGTGGGTCACATCATTGAGCCGCACCAATAGGCCTCATATACAACAAGTGGGCCACATTAATGGGCTATACTGATGGGCCTCATATACAATAAGTGGGCTACATCAATAGGCTGCACCAATGGGCCTCATAGATGGGCTATAAATATATCAAGGTGGGCCTCGCAGATAGGCCACAAGTATATCAAGGTGGGCCTCAACAACGGGCCTAATCAAATGGGCCGAATCAATGGGCTAAATTAAATGGGCCAAGTTGAATGGGCTGAGCCCAACTCATTTATTTTTAGAGATCAATATAGAGTATTATATAAACATGAATCATATCAAAAGATCAACGAACCATACCATATTTAAGGTGGGTGTCACCATAGGGTTTATTTCCCATCCAGCCTATTCATAAGGTCACAAAGACCTGGATTTAGAGGAAAAACAAATATCATATTGGTCAAAACTTTAAAGCTCAAGGGTTTAATGGTGGATGTTCAAACCCACTATTTTCTGTAATATGGTCCACCTGATCCTAGACCTGTCTTATTTTTAGTCTTAAGCCTAGGACGCGCTAGCCAATAGGATGGACGGTTTGGATGCAACACATACATCAGTGGGCCCTATAGGGATGGACGACATAGATAAAGCACATACCTCATGGTGGGGTCCACTCTGATGGAAGGTGTGGAATATAATACATACATCAGTGGGTCCCACGTGGGGCCCACCATAACGTTTATCTACCATCCATTCTGTTAATAAGGTCACAGGGACCTGAATAAAGAGGGGAAATAAATTTCATAACGATCCAAAACTTCTAGACTGTAGAAGTTTCAAGGGTAGACGTTCATCCCACCACTATTTCCTGTGATGTGGACCACCTGAGCTCTGCCACAAACAACAAATCTTTAGGGGGTCCACTGCCCTAAAGGGGGCCCACCAAATGCACAGTGTTGACGTTCCACGCCCACCACGGTGGGGCTTATGGCTGGGACTCATGGTCCCTGCCTCTCCAACGGCACAGCATGACACTGCTGCAGCGTCCTCTAGATGGCAGCAGCAGTAGTGCCTGCTCCCTATTTTATTATTTGTTTATTTATTTTCCTGAGGTATTTCCTAGGTGGGGCCTGCATCAGGAGAATCCGCTCCATCCATTGGATCCTAAGACTCAAGACGGACCAAATAAGCCCAATATTTGGCATGTTTTGGCGTGTAGAAACATCAAGGTGGGCGCTAATAGATTTAAATGGTAGAAATCATTGTTTCCTATGCTATGGCCCACTAGAAAATCGGATTGGCTTCATTTTTTGGCTCAATGCCTAAAATGAGTTGGGAAATAGGATGGATGGCGTGGATTAAACTCATACATCAAGGTGGGGCCTACACGAGCGGTCCACCCAAAGTTTTAAATCAAACTGATATTTTTGTTTGCTCATCAGCACACTACACTATCAGTCCACACTTCACTGTGTAGCCACCTCTAGCGTCCCTGGACGCTGGACAGTTTGGGTAACACATATATAAGGTGGGCCCCACCTACAAATGGCTTGGGTGAAATACATGCTTCATGGTGGGGTCCATCCAGGTGGGCCACATAGTCACATCATCACAAAAAAATGAAAAAGAGAGGGAGAGAGAGAGAAAAAGGGACACATGCGATGGAGGGACCCCGACACTATGGGCCCTCCCTTCCATGCATTCAATCATACATCAAGTGGGTTTCAATACATATGGGTCCAGCAAATCAAAAATCAACGGTAAAGATTCCTTCTCCACCAAAATGGAAGGTCTAAATGACCTCTTTCAAACATAGAAAAGTAAAATCATGATGGTGTCCATGGAGAATGGCCCCATCATGGAATGATCATGAGAATCATAATGGGCCATCGGCCACATCTAGGGTCCAAAGTGAGATCCATACCATCAATCGGTAGGCCCCACTTGGCCCATCATCAAAAAATAGAATCAAAACCTATAGAACACTCACCGTTAGATCTCCTCTTTCTTCTCCCGCCAATGCATGCTAGAGCTCTAATGAATGAGATTCAATGGTCAAAATTGGTTTTGGATGGTGGGATTGGGTGGTAGGAAGGTGGGTCACACCTAGCTTTCTCATGGAGCTTGGACGTTTGCTCCTCTCATGGGGTTGCTTGCTTGAAAATGGGGAAATGAGAGAGAGAGGGTGAGATGTAAAGAGAGAGAGAGAGAGGGATGGGTGATGGAGTGATGGGTGATGGAGTGAGTGATGTGTACTTGACATGTAAGGGTGTGTAAGAGAGAGAGTTGACTTTGGGGATGGTGTTGTACTTGCCATGATGTCGTGATTGATGGGATTGATTGATGGGACATGTTGTAGAGATTCTCTTGGGATCATAAATGCATGGCGTTTCCTCGAACTAAACAGGGGCCCACATCTCCTGGCCTGGGTATCACCTCAGCGCGTGAGATGCTGGGTCAGAACCGCGGTGACAATGCGGTCACTATGGTACAAGTCTTGGGTCGAGCTGACTCTAGAATATGGGACACGACTCAGGGTTGCACGTAAATACTGATAACAGATCGCGGGTCATCGAAATTCAATCGATAGGACCGCAAAAGCTTATGGAACAGTACGAGCTAAGATACGAGCCTCACACGTATTCATGGTGTTAGACACATAACCTAGTATTTATTCCATTTTGTTAGGTCCTGTGGTTCTTTCGATCTAATTCTAGTGACCCACGACCTGTAGGTAGTATTTGTGATCATTCCTAAGTTCCACCCTGTAAACCTGAACCAATTCTACCCGTAACCTATGCCTTTGCAACTGCATTGTCCCCTACAGTTCCAATGCTGCGTCACGTGTGTCAATCCGAGTTATAAATCAAAAGGTGTATCTTGCACAATATTGGACCAATGATCATAATGTGGGACCCACCTTGTGCTTGTGCATGTTTTCCTAGGATGTGGGACCCACCCTAATTTCATCTTTTCCTAGACTACCTATGGTAGTTATTACCTATAACCTAGCCTAGCTAGCTCATTATGGATTTTCTTCCCCAAAAGTCATGATGAGTATTCTTCCCAAAAAGCAATGATGGGTTCTCTTACTAAAACCTTCATTACCCTCTTACAACCCATCACTTCCCTTCTCTCCCATTTCCTTCTTTTCTCTCCTCTAACAAACCAAGAGAGAGACCTTGGACGTCCAGGAGAACCCATCCCTTCAGCCCCTTCTAAGCTAGATTTCTCTCAATCCAACCCTCTAAAACCCATCCTCACCATTGAAACCACATCATTGGAGCTAGAGAACCCAAGTATAGAAGAAGAAGGATAAGCTTTGAGGTGAGTGCACTTTTAGGTTTAGTTCTTTCATTTTACTTGCATGGATCCTTCTTTCCTTTGCTTGGGAGTGTGCAAGACCCACCAATCAATGGTGGAGATCCTACATGACTCCATGAGTGTGGCTAATGCCCACCTTGTGCATGCATGTTGCCATGATGCGGTCATTCTCCATGGACCCCATCATGAGGTTTTTCCTTTGATCTATAGTTTTTTGGGTCATTTAGACCCTAGATCCATGGTGGGGATGGTATCCCCACCTCGGATTTTTGATTGTAGGGCCCATGCATGCATGGGATCCATGTGTATTTGTTCATATGGTTGTGATTGCTTGATGAGGACTCATAGTGGCGGAGTCCTCCCTATGGCCCAGATCTTCTTTCTCTCTCCTTCTCTCTCCCCTTTCCTTGGTTTTCTAATGTATGTGGCCCACCTGATGTGTCCATGCTTTCAGACCGTCCAGCTGCAGGGACATCTAAGCCCAAGCAACTTGACGTCCAGGCCCATCATGGATTACATGGTTTGGATGGCCATTAGGCCTGATTATATAGTTGTATTGAAAGGGGGCTTTGGTCTGGAGTATCTGTGACCCATCTAGGTGGACCCCACCTTGATGAATCTGAGATAAAATCCCCCAATCTTTTGCACATTGGGCTGGAATGGATAGCAACATGTTGTTGTCTAGATTTCTGGCCCATTGTTGTATAGTTTTGTGTAAAGCTTAAGCCCTTTTTATAGCTCTTCTTTCCCCTTGATTTTTGGGTATTCCTCTAAGGTGTGGACTCTACCCTGATGTGTGATGAAACCCCTTGCATCCACCCTTGATTGGAGCCCCATGGAGCAGGCCCAAGAGCGCTGGACGGTCCAAGTTTCTGGACCGTCCAGCAGTCCTGCATGAAGGAAAAACATACATATCAACTTGGTTTTAGGGATGGTGGGCTACTCATGTGGACCCCACTTGTTGTTCATTCATGGGTGCATGTAATCCACCCATTTTCCCCTTGATTGGGCAGGCCTAGGCTCACTCCATTGGGTGTACAAGATGGGTACAACAACATTCCAGCAACAGATTTTTTTATTTAAAAACCTTGTTGTCCAGATTTTTATTTCTGTTTATATGCATGTATGGCTTCTCCCCTTACCTTCTTGTGACCCACCTTGCTAGGACCCAACCCATGTCAATGTATGTCATCCAAGCTGTCCATCTGTGGGACACCACTAGCCAGGGCAGCAACCAATCTGTTGGAAAGCCCAGGCAGGCCCAGCATCCAACAGGGCTAGCCGTCCCTAATACTGCAGGCCCACCTTGATGTTTATTTTATATTCATGTTATACTCCCCTCTATGTGGCCCACTTGGACATGGTCCAACCCCTGGTGGGACGTCCATAAGTGGGGCCCACCTTGGGTGTTTATAGGGCTAGCTGTCCAGGCCATCTTGGGACGCCCAGTTTGTTTGGGATGCTGCTTGACTTGCAATCCAACAGCAGGCCCACTTTGATTTATGTGTTGTACTCTCACCTTCCATCTAGTGAGGGCCGCTATGATAATTATGGGCCATCATAAAGTTTATGTTCACTCAAAATTACCATCTGTTGGACCCCAACAAGCCCGGGAAGTTGGGTGGGCCGAATGTCCAGCAAGGCCTTAAAGAAATTTTTGTATGTAGCTGGAAGTTGTGATGTTGTGAGGCCCACTAGATTGAGGGTATTGTGTACTCACTCTATGTAGGTATTTTCCCATGATTATTAGACTTCATTTGTGCCTTGTGAGGCCCACCATTTATCTAATTGTTTGAGGACCAAGACAGTCCAAATTTTTAGACGTCCAGCAGGCCCAGATGGATTGTACGTCCAGCCTTGAGCCCAGTTTTGTGTATGGGCTGCTTAGCTATTGTGTTGGACCTTGTGATGCATGTAATTGGATCCTTGTTACCCATCTATCTTGCTCAGTCTTGGGATGAACTGTAAGGCCCATCTTAGTGAATCTTGGACATGCCTTACCTATGTATTTGGGCATATGGGCTGCCCATGAGGCCCATCATAATGCATGTATTCATTGGCCATGATACTTGGGCCATGGTTTGCCCCATTGAGCCCACGTTGATATATGTACGCTCTGAGCCGTCTCTTGAGGCCCATCATGTGGTATGAGATGTTATGAATTACTGCCCATTTTCTTTTCATAGTTGTATCTGGGCCATGGGCCTTATTTTAGCTAGAATCCTTGTTGGGCTGCCTTCTAGGGAACAGTGGTGGTTAAATGCCCACATTGTGAACTTCTCTAGGCCCTTTGTTAGGCCCATTCTCATCTATCGGGCTCATAATATTGCTTACCTAGACCTTGTGGGCTACCCCTAACCAATGGGCCCCCACTATTCGTTATGCTTCTTCCATACCATGTAGAATCGTCTAAGTACCTAGACCTGACCTTGTTAAGAGAGAGTACAACATCATCGCATGTTATGCTTAGTTATCTTTATGATTCATTCCCATGTGCATCATATGTATGCTTGGGTAAGGAGTGATTGGTTATGGTATGTACCATTGGGCAGGTTGTTTATGGGACTCCCTAAGTGATGGAGTTGCCCCATATGAGCATATTGTATATGCAGGACTGATGCATGGTTGATTGGTATGATTCATGCATCTCGCATTTGCATGACATGGTTATTATTCGCCATAGCATCATAAGGGTCGTAGCCTCCATAGGGACATCGTGGTTGGCCAGATTTGGACACCGAAAAAGCTTGGTTCTATCACTGTGGGCACGTAGGATGTCCTTAGGTGAAAGTCCCAGAACCTTTTTGGTACCAGGAGATGCTCCAATGTTGAGACCGAGTGAAAACATGAGTGCCAGTGCTGAATACCATTAAGTCATGTCTCTCATTGTGTCGTGGTCGGTTGGAAGGGGGTGTGGCCTTACCCGCCCGAGTGAAGGAGCTATATAAGTTAGGCTAAGTTTGACCAGCTCACAAATAGGGCCGCTATCATCGAGCCGAGTAGGTATTGGCAGACTATGGGCGGATAATGAGGTCTCTTCCACTCACTAGGCTGCGCGGCTAGGGAGGCGGCAGTCAGTGTTGAGTGTATTTGACCGGTGATTTTCCAGAAAGGAACTGTACAGATATGTTGACTTGATATGAGAACTTGCAGAATCACATTGCATATTACATATGGCATTTGGATATATAGGCCTCGCATTGCATAGCCTTGGTATGGCTAATGGTATTCCTGCCTTGCATTGCATAGCCTTGTTACGGCTGGTGGTATTCATAATCTTGCCAGCATATTCTGTATACTCTGATATTGCATACTTGGCACCTATCCTACACACTTACACCACCGTCCAATCTTTCTATAAGCTTATGCACAATTTATGCGTGCAGGTGATGCCAGGCAGTAACTGAGTAGGAGTAGGAGCATGCCGCCGAGTTTCTTTTGGAATTTTGTTATAGCATTGTACCTTTCCCTTTATGCGCCATGTATTATAAAGTTTTTATTCATAGTGGATTTCATGTTGATATTCCTGTGGTTATTATTTGTGGGTTATGAGCTTGGTTATGCTGATTATGAAATAGATTTATGTTATAAAAATCATCCTTATAGGATCCCAAGATCGGAACCTGGTGTATGGGTCCTAGGAGCTGAGAATGGGGTACTATGAAGGCTGTCAGTGCTGGGTTCGGTGATCGGGAATTTTGTGAGCCCAGTTTCTGAGTTTGGGGTGTGACACATGGCAGTTGAAGCATTGGCAATCTTTAAGTGATTTCCAATTTTTAGATCTACCCTTTTTCTTCTCAAAGGGTTTTGGAAAATCAACTCTCTTTTTTCTTTCAAAAATTTTATAAAACTTCGTGGCTAATATTGTCATATCATCCTCTAAATTTTCACAATCAGAATTACTAGTATTATCATGAGAAATACATTTAGATAACTTAAGGGCTATGGACTTACCTTTAGGAGCCTTGAAATTTAACTCGTAGGTTTGTAAAGAACCAACAAGCTCTTTAACCCTCATATTATCCATGTCATGAAGTTCCTGAATAGCAGTCACCTTAGAATTGAACCTTTCAGGCAATGAGCATAGTATCTTTGCACAAACTTTACTTCCTAGGATGCTATCTCCAAGACCCCACATTGAGTTGACTATGTCATTCAATTTAGTATAGAAGTCCATGAATGTTTCACTTTCTTCCATATGTATTTCCTCAAACCTAGTGGTGAGGATTTGAAGTTTTGACTTTTTGACAATAGTCGTACCCTCGTGTGTCATTTCTAAGATATCCCAGGCTTACTTTGCAGTATCACAACATATAATTCTTTTGAATTCATCTGGTGATAGTGTGCAAGTGATTGCATTTAAAGATTTGGCATTAGCAATACTCTCATTTTTCTGAAGAGTGGTCCATGAATAATAAGGTGTAACTTTAACAGACTTAGTTCCATCAGTGCTTAGAATTTCAGACATGGGTGGGTTCCATCTAGTGACCGTGGCTTGCCACACGCTCTCATCGATGGACCTCAAAAAGATCCTCATCCTGGCTTTCTAATAAGCATAATTGGAGCCATCAAAAGGTGGAGACCTAGTAATAGAGAGGCTATCAAAATTTGACATATTAAAAGCTTGAGATCGCTTAACACAGGAAATAAATCCAAATGAACGAGTTATTAGGCTCTGATACAACTTGAAAAGGTCGAGCTCTAAGTCCTACAAGGGGGGTGAATAGGACTATGCCAAATAAAAATTAAATGTGAAAGTAAAAGGAAGATAGCACAATTAAATAGCAACTCAAATGCACAAGTCTTGAGAGGTTGCTACAAACTGAGTTCTAAGGACAACCTTTCACCAAAAACCAAGGTTTATGGTAGGACAACCTGATCTCTAGAACATTGGTAAGTATCAAAAACTCAAACTGAGAATGAGGTGAATGAAATAAACTAAATTATTACAACATTCACCACAAGCGCATAAGGTAAATTATAACATTCAACACCACATATGCATCACAACCATCATCCAAACTCCGAGAATTATAGTGGCTCGTGTGTGTACACCAACTCTTCGCAAACAACCACACAACTACTCCACTCCCAATATCCACACCCATGGGATATTGGCTTTCACTAAGAAATAAGATTTTCCAAGATTCACCTTAAAACCTTCACAATTGTGTTTTTCAAATGGACTTACACAATCACAAAACACCCACACTGAGATTTCCCTGGCTGAATCTCACAAACCAAAAATATACAAAATGAAATTGTAGTTATCCAAAGATTCTTCTTCCAATGTAGCCCAGTAGAACCAATTCGATGTATACGTAGATGTTCAATGTCCAATCTCACAAATGAAAGGGTTCTAAGTCTAAATGAATTTTAAATTAAATTAACCTGGGGCTAGCTTGATTTGATTTTGATCTCAAAAGGGTAAATCAAGATTCCTTTTTTAATATAATAGAATTGAATAAAGAGAACTCAAAATCAAATATAAAAAAGCTATAACAAAAATCTAAAATTAATAAGAAATAGTTTCACAATGGTAGGAACTTATCTCTCAGAATGATGGCTTGATTAGGCTTGAAATGAATGAATAATTCAGAGAAACGTCCTCTATTTATAGGAAAAAATTTCGTTTCCTTGACTGGTCTAAGGGTTAGTTCGACTCGTCGAAGTAGCAACCAATTTAAAAAAATTCTTGCGCGATAAGATAAACCCGTTACTCGACTAGTCGAGTGGCTTGCTCGACTGGTCGAGCATAGCACTCGACAGGTCGAGTGGGTAAAAATCTCTTTATTGGAGTTCGAGTTGAGCCCTATTCGACTGGTCGAGACTATTCACTCGATTGGTCGAGTAGTGTGCACGACTGGTCGAGCTACAACAAAAAATTCCTAAAAATTCTCAACAAATCTTGGACTAGTTAAGCCAGTGCCTGGATTAGTCGAACAATGACTAGGACTAGTCGAAAAAAGCCTATAAATTTATCCATTGATCCAAATTAATTATACAATTAATATAACCTAACCTATGGTCAATCTAGGGTGATCCATACCTTAAATGTGAGTATGAAATATTGAAACATTGATCGCTTCAGTAGATCATTTATATTGAAGCACGTGAAGCTTGACCTCGTATTCTCAAGCTTGAGCTTGACCTTGTGATCTTAAGCTTGAGGTAGCAATTTTGAAATATGAGCTTGAGTACTTAAGACTTGAGCTAGAGGTAATGAACTTGAACTTGAGCTTTGAGATTGAGATAGACTTTGTGTCCTTGTACTTAAGCTTGTGTTTGATCTTTGGTAAAGTTCTTAAACTTGTAAATGTAGAAGAGTTGACGATGGTGATCTTGAAGGTGAACTTTCTATCTTATCATAACAAGATATTGACTCCAAGTGGTTTGGCACAACAAAATTTAACAATACAGGGTGCTAGAATTACAACATAGCACTTACATCAACTAGTCCAGCACCTCCCTTAGCCCTCTAACCTGCTTGTCACGTCCCATAGGAGTCGACAAGTTGGGTTAGCAAGACCAGCACCTTCTCATGTCTCCGACATGACAGCTCTACCCACTTTCGATCTTCATCACGAATTGGATAGGAAAAAGCATGGCAAGGCTCCCAAGGTAACCACTGAAGTTGTGGTCAAAAGCGGTGAATCATGGGAAGTCAAGGTAAAAGACTTATGTGGTCAGATCGGTGATATGCAACAAGCTTAACGCACAAGCGCTCCAACCCTAGTTGAGGAAATAATGGAGGAAACCGAGCCTCCATTTACCGTCGACATTATTCAAGCTCAAATGTCGAATAGGTTTTGTATGTCGTAGATTACTCAATTTTTCGAAACCACCGACCCATCAGAGCATCTGGAATCATTCAGGGTCTAGATGGAGTTGCACAGCAAATCCACTGTGGTCATGTGTCGTGCATTTTCCTTAACTCTGACAGGAGCAGCTCAAAAGTGGTTCAGGCAATTGAAACCATAGTCTATCAGCTCCTTCTCTAGGCTCAGCAAAGTTTTTATTATGAACTTTATCGAAGGGAAGCAAAAGACTCAAACCAGCATCTCATCTCCTCCATATTGTTCAGAAAGAAGGAGAGTTGCTGAAGGATTACATCATGCGCTTCAATCTTGAAGCAATGCGAGTACGAGTGCACTTCGAGGAGATTGCGTCGACTGCAATAATGGGGGGCTTAAGAGACCCTAAGTTCCTCTTTTCGCTCGACAAGAATCTTTCGACAATAATGGTCGACCTTCTGAACCAGTCACGGAAGTATTCCAATGCCGAGAAGGCTTCTACCCTACCAATGGTCGTCCAGAGTAAGGGAATAGTGGCCAAAGAATGACAACCAAAGGAAGAGGTCAGCTTGGCTAGCGGAAGCAAGAAAAGGAAGAATGACCAATTGCAGGGGAGTCAGTGTCTGAACAAGTGACCCGACAGTAAGTTCAATACGTATACTCCCCTTAATAAGACTCCCGAATAGGCCCTCATGGATATCCAAGACAAGCGCATCATCAAATGGCCGAGCAAGATGAAGTCCAATCCTGATAAACGAAATAAGCAAAAGTATTTTCATTTTCACCAGGATCATGGCCACTCAACAAGTGATTACTTTGACCTCAAAGAGGAAATTGAAGCGCGCATCCATAACGAGCATCTATGGGAGTACGTCAGCAGAAGAGGAGATTGGATCGAGTCGAAGAATGACAACCCAATGACAACGAACCAATTGGGAAAATCCGCACCATCTTCGGTGGGCTCGCTGGTGGAGGAGACTCAAACCGAACTCAATGAGCTCACAGCAGGAGCATCAGCCATCCCAACTCGGAGCATCAGATCCTCACCACTAGCATGTCTTCGAAAGAACAAAAGGTAATGTCCTGCAATCTAACCTTCACTGAAGAGGTTGCCCGAGGAATTCATCATCCATATGATGATGCACTTGTAGTTAACCTGACCATAGCTAACCACAAGGTGTTTCGAATCCTTGTAGACATGGGAAGCTCAGTCGACATCCTCTTCACCAATGTGTTCGACAAAAAGGGAGTCAGGCAGTCTCAATTTTGAGCCGTTGAGTGTAACATCCTGAATTTTCACGTAAGATGTTCATAACCCCAAGTGTAGGGTCGCGATGCAGTAATAATCTCGTTGAGACCAAGGTCAAATCCACAGGGACTAATCTCCTATGTATTCTGAGAGCAACTAGAAGTAGAATTAGAAGAAGTGGATCCACTTGTAGAGATCAAGGAGAACTATGCTTGATTCAAGGACACAACTGGAATCGGAGTCCTATCTTATTCGGTTAAAAGAAGAGACGGTAAGATCTATAAACTTCTCATGAATATCGTCATCAAAGAAGGAGAATTGGGAAGATTGGAAGGGATTCTGTCACCTAACCATGCCCATGGGATGATGGCAAACAACAAGATTTACCAATCCATTAATTTTAAAATAGAAAAGGACGATATACAAAGCTATCACAAATCTATTGTAATTTATCACAATAAACCATTAAAAATGGAAAATATTCCTTATAATCCAACTAGAATCATAGAGAGTTCAACATAAACGTGAATCAAAGCAATAGAAACATCCCATCACGCTACAAGCTTCACCTCTTAGCCGTAGCTAAGAGGTTTAGCCAACCATAGACATGATTGGATCTAAAACCTTAGAAGAAAGCATGAAAAACTAAGGAAGAAAGAAGAAAAATGCTTGGTGACGGCTCTCTGCCCTTGTGCTTTGCTCCTCCAAACCCTAAATTGATTATATAAATGCTCAGGGATGCCCTGGAGACTCCTATTTATAGTTGTGTAACACCTCCTTTTGCACCTCTTTGGAAAAATCCAGAAACTGCCTCAAATTTAGTCACTTAGTGTAACTCTGCATAACTTTACACAATTCATTCGATGACATTGAACGGCCTTCGATGTCATCGAAGGTGTCTTTTATACATGCTTATTTTGTGCTTTTGTAACCTCATCCGAACTTTGTAACCTTTCATGTCATTGAACCTACCTTCGATGTCATCAAAGTGGCCTTCGAAGTCATCGAGCATTGTTCGAGGAATCGATAATGGGTAAAAAATAGTTAAAAGAGTTAATCCAATTTCTTCAATAAATTCGATGCCATCGAAGTGACCTTCGATGTCATCAAGTAGGTCTTCGATGTCATCGAGGAGTGCTTCGAGTCATCGAACAAGTTGTCGAGTCATCGAAAAATGTCTTCAATTTGTCCAACGATCAACTCGATTTTCCTTCATAAATTCAACATCATCGACTTGTATTCGATGTCATCGAGTGGTGATCAATGACATGGTCAATGTAACTTTTGCACTTGTTCTTTCGACTTCCTTCCTTCTCCACTTGGTTTTCTTGAATCTTGGGACCTTGAAATCTTCAATCTTTGTCTCCTAAGATCCGTTCTTTGCATTGGTGATCTTTGAGCGTCAAATTCATGCTTTTAGCACCTTTTCCAATCCAAGCTCTTAAATTCACCTTGCAACACTGTAAGACCCGTATCCTAGTCCGTACCATTCCTTAGACTCCCACGACCCTCCCTATCGAATTCTGGCAACTCACGACTTATAATCAGCGTTTGCACGCTACCTTAAGTCACATCCCTTAGATCGAAGTCGACTCAACCCGAGACTTGTTCCATAGCGACCGCGCCATCACCGTGGTTCCAATGCCGTATCTTGCGCATCGATACAATACCAAGTTCAGAAGTTGTGAGCCCGCGTTTATTTCGAAGAAACACCGCGCATTGTGAATCTCGAGAGAATCTCAACCCAAACATCATATCAATCAATCAAGTACTAGTCAAGTACAACCCATATCTAGCCCATCCCTCTCTTACTAACAGTATAAGGAAACCCATACCTCATGCCACATCATGCCCCCAAAAGTCAACTCTTATGTCATCTCTACTTACACCACCATACCTCTCATCCCATCTCTCCCTACAACACCATCCCTCTCCTATCCATCACGCCATCCCATCCCATTTCTCTACCCAAATCCCAAGCAACCAAGAGAGAAAATTCTAAGGAGAGAAAGAACCCAAGATCAAGGCCCACTTCTACCCCCAAACCTCTCATCCTAGCCCTTAAATCTTCATCCTCCTCCATCAAAGTTGAAGCCAAGGAGCTAAGGAAGCCATAAAACCAAGAAGATTAGAAATCAGTGGGTGTTTATAGGGTTAGATCTTCATTTTTATTCATGAGACAAGTGGGGCTACCGATTAATGGTAGGGACCCCATTTTGGGCCCTAAGTGTGGCCAATGGCCCACCATGATGTATATATGAATTCCATGATGGGGCCATTCTCCATGGACCCCATCATGATGTTTATTTTGGTTGTAAGAAGGTCATCTAGACCTTGCAATTTGATTGGTGGGGAAGGGACGTCCACTATTCATTTTGATGATTTAAGGGCCCGCATGTGGTGGGACTCATTTGATGTATATGTTGTAAGCTCTAGGGGAGCTCATACCCTGCCACACGTTTCTCTCTCTCTCTCTCTCTCTCCCATATTTTGTGGCCCATTTGATGATTGTGAGAGGGATCCGAACTGTCTAGCAGCAAGGATGCCCTTACTGTCCAAGTTGTTGGACGTCCAGCGATCACATAAGCCCTAATGAAGGGAAAAAACACATATTAGATCGGTCCCGGGGTTGTGTGGCCCACATACGTGGACCCTCCCAGGATGTAGGTATTTGATCCCAACCGTCCAATGCTTGACCATCTAAAATGTGGGCTAGATGGGCCGTAATTGGTCGAACGGACTACTGTCCAGCAGCAGGTCCCAGTGTAGAGGGAACCACAAATATCAGTTTGTTCCTTAACTGGTGGGCGATTGATGCGGACCCCACCTTGATGTACATGCTTTATATCTACACCGTTCATCACCTGCTCACCCAGAAATTGGGACAGGCAGGCCATCTTCAGCCAGACCAGCTACTGTCTAGCAGCTGGTGCTGATGGAGAGGAAAACGCCGATGCCAACATGAATTATAGCTGGTGGGCCACACTCACATGGACCCCACCTTGATGTGTGTGATCTATATCCACCATCCATCTGGAGGTGAGATTCAGGGTGGCCCATGGTCTGGACAGACCCAGTAGTTGGGCACTGCCCAAATCGTCCAGTAAGTTTGTCCAATGGGGATTGCCCTGCATCTGCTGGATTTGAAGCGGTGTGGCCCATTGACGTGGACCCCACCTTATATATATGTGTTGCATCCACACAGTCCATGGAGGAAACTGTCCATATCCAGAGCCCTGGTGGACTGCACCATAGCAGTAAAAGAAACAATGGTCTTACTTTTGAAAGGTTTAGGCCCACCGTGCTGTACATGCATCCCATTCACATGGCTCACCCAGTGGGTGGGACCCACTATGATGTACATGTCTCACATCTACACTGTCCATCTTCCGATCTTCCTTGATCGTGAGGTCCAGACAACACCAGCCGAGCAGAAATCTGCCCAGCAACAGGTCTGTCGTGTATGTATCTTACCCATTCCACCCATACCAGCCCACCAGGACAGGTTCTAATGAACTATCCTTGGATGGGACCCACTGTGATTTGTATGTCATCCAGACTGTCCATTCAATTTCCCATGCCATTTTAGGTCATGAGCCTGAGAATGGGATAGATCCAAATCTCAGTTGATCCACACCGTAGGAAGCAGTTGGGACTAATGTCCATCATTAAAACCCTCTCAGGCCCACTATGATGTTTGTTTGAAGCCCAGCTAGGGGCTATGACCCGCCTTGTGCATGTGTTTCAACCAGTTTGTCTAGCCGCTGGTGGGCTGGACATCCAGTAGTGGACCCCATCTTGTTGTGTGTATTATTTCCCACTAGGCCTCTGTTGGTGGGGCCCATTGGTGTTGTGTGAGGCCCACCTTATCCTTGTGTTTCATCTGGGATGTCCATTGGTTGGATGCCCAAAACGGGCCAACAACGTGTAGGTGGGCTGGACGTCCAACCGACGGCCCACCTGCCATATGTGTTGTTTAACCACACTGACTACCTGATGTGTGGGACCCGTTGGTGATGGTGTGGCCCCCACACCCTCCAACAGATCCTCCTGGGCCCACCTTTAGGTGGAGGTCCAGAGTTAAATGAATTAGATCCAAATTTTCTGGTGGACGCCCACTAGCAATTGTTGGGTTGGGACGTCCACCATGTGCTACCTTTCGAGGCCCACCATGTTGTATGTGTTATATACATGCTGTCCACCCATTTCCTCCAGCTCTCTTAGGGCAGTGGGCCCCCACTACCTTGGGAGGCCCACCCTAATGTATGTGTGTACGCCCATTGAGGGACTGCCTTGCGAGCCACCATGGTGTATAAGTTATACACACATTATTCATCCATTTTAGGGCCATGGGCCCCATTGCCTTGTGTGGCCCACCATGATGTGTTATGTATACGTTGTCCACCCACTTTTCTAGATAGTTTAAGGGTCGTGGGCCTCATTGTGAATCGGATTCAAATCCTAAGTGGACCGCACCATAGGAATAGTGGTGGTTAAATGTCCACCGTTGTAAACCATTGGGTTGCCACTATTAATTATGCTTCCACCATGCCTTGTAGAGCCCACCTTGTGCTTACTGGGCCCTTAAGAAGCCTAGATTGCTACATGATGAAACGGGCGAGGAAGCCCACTCCTTGTTCTTAGGCCCATTCTTGATATAAGTAGGCCATCTAAGCCCATCCTTGATATGAGGAGGGCACATCATCACCACAGAATATGCCTAGTATAACTTCATAATACATATGTGTCATATGTATTGTCAGGCTACCCCAAAACATTAGGCTCCATTGATAAAGATGCTTTCCACCATACCCTATAGAGCTATCCCGAGCTTTGGAGCCCTCCTTGTGATTTGTATTAGGCCTTCCATAGTAAATGTGGTCTACCTAGATGCAGGTGTTTGCCCAAGCTTAGTGACCCAAACTGAGGCTCACTTAGACAATGGGTGAACTACCCGAACCATTTGTAAGGACACATAGTCCTAGATGAATGGACCCTACAAAGGCCTGCCTTATATTCATATCAGGCCCTTATAAGAAAGCCCAGTTATTACATGATTAAGAGACTGAGGAAGCCACTTGTTATATACCCGCTTAACTCACCCCGTGTGATGAGCCCTACCTTTGAATCGATTACTAGGACTTCGTGTTATGTATGTATCAACCACACCGTCCATTTACCTCTTTAAGACAAGTGTGAGGCATATCTTTAACATTAGTACACCATCATCACCTCCCTTGTTGCAAATGGAGGAATTTGTAGTATCAGGTTTGGTATATCCATTATGTAGAACCTATTTCGACGTATGGACTAGACCCGTCGTTCCCGTCTTCAATCATGCAGAGCCTTGGAAGGCTAATGTAAGACATACCGCATGGACTCTTATAGTTATAAAAGAATCTTGTCATTTAGTTCATAATCTTAGTATGTGACATACCGGTGAATGTTAATCGTAGTTTATTATTGTCTTCCTTATTTGATAATCATGCTAAGTGTACTTAGTCTAGTAGGACACACTGAGAACATTCATAATATTACATCATGATACATGCCTATACACATCATCCACATGCTTGTTATGATGAGTGATTAAGCATAGCATATACCATTGGGCTGATTGTTTATGGGACTCCCTGAGAAATGGAGTTGCCCCACATGATCGTGCGGTATGCGCGGGTTTGATGCATGACTGGATGGTATGCCTCGTGTAACTCATAGTTTATGATATGACCACCATACACCCTAGTGACATTAGGGCAGTAGCCTCTATAAGCATGTTGTGGATGGCCAGATGGGACACCGAAAATGTTTGGTTCTAGCATAAGGGCGGGATAGATGTCCCTGGGTGAAAATCCCTAAACCCCCAAGGCAAAGGGACACCCTAACGTCTAGACCGAGTGGATATAATTATGAGTGCATGAGGGCCGTATATCAGTAAGCCGCGTCTCCCACTTTATCGTGGTCAGTTGGGAGGGGATGTGGCCTTACCCGCCTGAGGGAGTAGGCAATGTTAGGTTGAGTCTGATCAGCTTATAAATAAGTCTGCTATCGACGAGCCGCGTCGATATTGGTAAGCGGATAGTGAGGTCTCTTCCACTTACCTAATTGTGTGCTTGATGGGGTAGCAAGCTGGCGTAGAGTGTACTAGACCCCGGTGATGATCCTAAAAATGTACGGTACTGATATGTGGACATATTAAGCAGGAGTTGCATACTCAACATTTTATTTATTCATTCATTCATTCACTATCCACTCGGGCTGGTGGTGCGCAACTAATTTATCTTATGTACCTTCATAATGGCCAGGATTTCGGTTGGGGGGCGACCAACATGAGATCAGGAATTTACCACATTAAGTCTAGCTATCTAAATTTAGGTATGAGACTGGTTTGGATAGAAGTCCCTTATGATGGACCCCACAACTTGTGATACTACGTACTATCATCCGGACTTTACACTCTAGTTTGGTAATTTCTTTCGCATCACATATTGCATTGCATCCTCAGCACATAGCATTTGGTTTACTATGCTTCTGTATTGCATAGTCTGAATGAGGTTGATGGTATTATAGACTTTGTCATGATCTACATATTGCATTACATCTGCGGCATATAGCATTTAGGTTGATATGTTTCTGCATTTATATGGCTTAGATGAGGCTGATGGTATTCGTGGCTCTTCAGAATTGTATATTGTATTGCATCCTCAGTATCTGATATTTGGCTTATTATGACTGCGCATTGCATAGCCGATCTACATTGCATACTCTGATATTGAATGACTTATAGCCTTGTCAGTATTCCGCTTACACTGATATTTGTGTGCTTGACACTAATCTTGCGCACACACGTACACCACCCTATAAGCTTATGTATGATAGATGTATGCAGGTGACGATATGACACAGTTGAGCTGAGGCAAGAGTGTGTGGCAAGGCTTTTATAGCTTTTGGCATTTATCTTGTATTTCTCCTTCATGTATTGTACTCAAGTTTTTTTATTAGTGGATATGCGATAATGATGTTACCTTTATGATTTGGGTACAGTTGTGGTTATGCTCCTTTATTTACAAAAAAATCACACTGAAAATCCTCCTTATAGGATCCCAGGATCAGAACCTGGCGTATGGGCGCTAGAAGCCTAGAATGGGATACTATGGAGGCTATCGTCACCGGATTCGGTGATTGAGAATTCTGTGAGCCCATTTTTCAAGTTTGGGGTGTGACAAACACAAGCATGAGTAAAATAGGACATTAAGTAGTATCATGTTCATAAAATCAAGAGATAAATGGGGTTCAATTTGCAATATTTGACCCTCAACACAATCCCTAACCAGTATTTTGTTAATCCCGAGCAAAGTATGCGTAAAACAAATCCCAATGCTTAATGTCATAAATCTATTTCAAAAAACAATCTTTTGTGCACTTAAGTATGAATGGGTAGAAATAAGATACGAAAGTGAGATTTTGAAAACCTAGAACCAAATCACATAAAAACTAATCAAATAAGTTCTGTATCTATTAAATCGAAGCATAATTTTTATATTAAGTTTTTCAATGTGCTCAGTGAAAGTCAACTTACTTCCCGTACGAATACTATCAATTCATCATGTTAGCCATGCTTATCACTTCAAGACTGGTTTGAAATTCAAGTTCTGATTCCGAACTTTTTCCCCTTCTCCTTCTTTTTCCAGTTTTTATTTTTTTAATATCGACAATCAATTTTTATTCATTCTTTTTCATGACTTCTTTGTCGATCTCCTATTTTTTAACTTGTTCTTTTTTTTTAAGGTGGATAAAATTTGCCAGACTCGATTCTCACTATCTATCAATGATTCACATACTAACAATTAGAACTCTAACATGTCTCACCGAAGACATATTGAATGTGTTTTGTGATTTAGATAAACATGATATTTAAATTTACTCGTAATCAATTGAGCGCAAGCACTTAGGTGATAAATTACTTAAATGATTAGACTCCGGCAATTCAAAATTCAATCTCTATCTTATCATACTCAAAGTATTCTTAAGTATACAATCATCGCTTCCCAACAGATTTCAACTTGAAACATTGAAAATTTTCAAATTTTGTTGCTCAAAACTGAGAAAAACTGATTAGTCTACCTAATCCTCCATCCCCAACCGAAAAATCTACATTGTCCTTAATATAAAAGAATAGGCATGTAATGCAAAAGAGATAATGAAATGAAAAGGGAAGTGGTGGAAAGGTAATACTTGAAGAAGGAATTCTAAGGCTTCTCTAATGACCTTAGTGTGAAGGTGTGTTAGCACAAAAAAAAAAAAAAAACTCAACAGAGTATAAGCAAACTATCCTAAAACAGCGGAAGTAATCTACCCTAGTCTTATGAAAGCGATAAACCTACTTATACCTCCATCAGACTAGGAGATCAATCCTGGTAAACAGGATCACTGTAATGACCTTGAAAATTTTGTGCTTATCTTTCCCTAAGCAGTTGTTTTTGGGGTAATTAGCGCTATACTCGATTGCTTGTGAAATTTGTATCAATCACTTTAAATTCGATCTATATGACTCTAAACCTGTAGATTAGTTAGTGCTATGTTACTCTGAAATCTGGGATCCATCGCTAAATCCCGATATTCTGGAAAATTTTTGGAAGTTCTGGATCGGACCTGGACCGCGCGTCGAAAGTCCGATAGCGATGATCTTAAGCTATTGCGGTCACTATGTTGGGCTTGACCATCACCTCGAAAATCAAGTCCATGTGATGTTCTAGGTCGATTTGATTGAGTTCGGAGTGAAGAGTGTGTGAACGGTTGGAAATTTATTAAGCTTTTATGAAATCTGAGTCGTGTCGCTTGCGCGATGATTTTAAGCAATCTGACCGTTGGATTCTGACCCAATTTCACCCTCTGATCAGGGAAGGTGGCCCAGGCATATCCTTGTGCTTGTGGACCTGATCGAGATTCCGTGACCGTTGAATTGAGTGTAGTCCGCCACAGCTGATCTGAAGAGCCGGTCGGTACGAAAACTCAGCCTGACCAAGATCCATGGTCAGTGAGCTTAAGTCCGACCTTTCGTGGTTTTAGGCCCACCAGAAGTGCTTCGTTGGATCGAGAGAGGTTTGCTTTGGTTATAACCTAAGTATACCTTGTCCCTAGGGTTATTTTCATCAATAATAGGCCTATTTATAGTCCTTAAACCCTAGCTCTCTTTTCCATACGAATTTTCTCTAGCCCTAGCTTGGAAAGAGAGAGGAAAAGAGAGAGAAAGTGAGAGAGAAGTTGGTGTATCATCTTAGATTCTTTCCTGTTCTTCTTCATCCTTGAACCTTCACTTTGAATCGTTATTCTGACGATTCTGAGTTCATCTTGGGGTAAGTTAACCTAACCCTAATCTGTATTAGAGCTTAGAATAGTCTTGGTGTTGTTGTATCTCATTTCTATCCTTGCTTTAGGGTATTCTATCGCCGTTGACGAAGACAACTCGTTTGAAATCAATTCGGTGTTCTTTTCAGGCTTAAGGTGCGGACTTTAAGTGTATAGGTTATGGTTTTCAAGGCTTTCAATGCCAGTTAATGATTTATTCTTGTTATGGATGAGATTTCACATGCCAAATGTTGTGTTTACTTTGTGTTCCTGATATGCATGTGTTATATTGAGAATTGTGTATCGTATGTGTATGTATAAAGTACCGTATGCGTATAAAATATGAACATGTAATTGCCATGATTATTTGTCGTGTATGTATGCTAGATGTATGTATGACAACTCCTTGGTAAAAAGAATTGTCCAAATGCTTGTATTTCAACATATGTCATATATGTTGTTTAATGTATTCTAAGTGTTTGTAGAAATGTCTGAATGATCTAAAGTGTGATGTATCAACCTAGTATGGGCGTTGAGAAGCGATTCTCAACTCTCCCACTAGTGTGTATGATTTCCTTCATGTTAGTTACATTCCTTGTTATTTAAATTCAAGCATTACTTATGCTTACATTCATGTTTAGTTGATATTCCTCAAGTGCTTATGTACCATGATTTGAGTTGTTGCTCCTTTATGTTCTACATTCAATATGAATATTTGTTGTAGTGTAATGTGTTTGGGACCATGAATAGTCCAGAAAATTGATAATCTGCCTTAAGGTTGTGGCTGAGATTGCTTTCGCCACAAAGGACGTAATTAGACGAACCCGAGCCGTATTAGAGTTGGCGGCAGTGGTTTGGCCACGCGGAGTGCTTGCACACTCTATGTCGTTCAACCCAACGTGCGCTCGTGCTAGTCGAGTTCGTCAAGTAACCCGATTGTCTGATGTATGTTCACCATGTATGGACGCTACTGCTTGAATCTAGGGTACCGAACTTACCAATGAAATCTTATTAACCATGGTACCTTGATCCGCTAAGACTCATGAGCCGGACATGGTGGTATGGGACACCGTGGTCGAGCTGTCGGCCTACACTGGGGTGACGAGCCTCCCCGTAGTGACCAGTGAGCAACTAAACTCGTGAGCCGATTATGGTGGTATGGGACACTATATTCGTGCTGTCGGCCTACATTGATTGGTGACGAGCCCTTTGTAGTGACCTTAAGCATGCCTGGATACCGCTCTGAGGTGACGAGCCTTGGTGTAGTAACGAAGGTATGAAAGGCGTGCATTGATTGGTGACGAGCCCTTTGCAACGACCTACAACAATATGATCATATGAGAAGTCTAGGACTGACGACCCTAGAATGGATCACTGTTTGGATGGTGATATGAGGAAGGTATCTTAGCTTCCCAATCCTGCTGTATGAAAAGGACTAATAACAACTTGGTAATCATATCCATGCACCGCATTTGCATGTGCTTTGTAGATGTGGCACACTTTGAGGCGATGTCATGCGTAACGTAAGATGAAGACGCTGAGGGTGTACGCGTGAGGGCACGCATCATTTTGCATACATCCTTGCATTAACAAGAGTACTTAGGATTTATTTAATTTTCTGCTTTATCATTACTGCTTGATTGAACTGATAACATGTTAACCAGTGCCTAATTGTTCCACTCAGTTGATCACTCACTCCCACGTTCTGGGGCGGTGTTAAACACCCACCAGACTGTCTTAGGTTCTGATGTTGCAGATGTGGATGCGACTTCTGAGGCGGAGCGGGAGATGGATGATGATGAGGCTGCTTTCTCTTATATGTAGTTTTCAGACGGGTTCTAGCGAGCCTTGTTTTGATGCGCGGGACTCTGGGATTATTTTTGGGATTCAAATGATGTAACTTGATACTTGTAATTTTGTTAAGTAACACTTACATTATGACCTGGTTTGTATATGTACTTCCGGGATTCATACTTGTACACATATATTTCTATAAGTCTTCCGCTTGCTTTCTTCCCTTATCCCTAAATTATATCTGTGCTTTGGCTTAATCTATTCCATGTTTTATGCACTAATACAGTCAACATACATCCATCATTAATTATGTTGCATAAGTGATGTTTTGGAACTCGGGAGCTGAGTTATGCTCGACCCTCGAATTTCAGGGCGTTACAAGTTGGTATCAGAGCATGATCTGGATTAAACTGGACCTGGGTTATGGTCACACACCGCACGTTGTTGCCACTTTAGTGTATTTGGGTGCGAGTCTATCATAGATTTTATGTTTGTGCTCCGTAGCTTCTATCGGCGAAAGTTTACTGAAAACCTTCTCCGAGATCGAGTCTGTGCCCTCTCCTAATCACACACAGCGACCCGAAACCTTTTCTAGATCATCTATTAATGAGTTTAGATGGTTTATCATCTTGTTTTAACCCTTAAACCTTCAAGAAATCTTTATTTTAATCAGATTTCTGCCAGAATGGCCCGATAGGCGTCAAATCATGCAAGGGGCCGATCGGGGCATTTCCTGTGGGGCCCAGGGGGGACCCACACTTTTCTGACCATGGGGGACCAGGAGGACCTCACCCAAATGGCGAGGCATCACCAATCAGTCCAGAGACTGGCGATGCCATCGCCGGTTCGGCGAGGGCTCACCGATCAGCGGGCCAGGCGGGCTAATGATTTCTAGGTCTAGTGTGGCCCACCCCTCCATGGTTTTGTGTTTAAAACCTCTCCTCTAACCTATTTCCTTCACAAACTCCCCTCCCAAGCTCTCCTTTTCTTGAAAACCCTCTCCAATCTTCTCCAAATCTCTTCCAAATCTTCTTCTTCTTCCATTTTCGTGTAAGCCCCATCACCCCATATCAAAACCCTCACTCCCATTACTGATTTCCCTTTCTTTCCTTCTCATTTGAGCTCTCACATTCTCTTTTGAGATCCCTAGTGTGTGGAAGCTTCACCATCTTCCTATTTCTCTCTTTCTCTCATTTCTCATGGCCCTCTTTGAGTTCATCATGGCCATATTTTCCATTTCTTCTCTTCTTTCTTTGATGGGGAAGAAGAGAGCGCCCGTGGATGAAGCCAGGCCTAACCGTCCAACCCGTGCACGGAAGCCGAGAGGTGCAGCCACGAGCACGTCCGCCACTCGTGAATTCCAGACCAAGCGAGACCTCGATCCTCGAGCTCCCATTGGTAGAACTTTATTGGCGGAGCTGTTGCATGAAGTCTATGAAGGTCGTAGAGTCTTTTTTGAGGCTCATGTTGATCCGCGGCTGTATGGTGAGTTTTTGTTGTTGGAGCGCCTAGAAGGGGCTGGTTGGTGTCCCTTGTTTGAAGGTGAGTATCGCGCGAATGCTAGCACTGTTCGAGCCTTTTATTCCAATATTCTTGATCCTTCGTTGGAGCCTCTGCAGTTTAAGATCCCATGTGGTAGCGGTCGAGTGGGTATTGTCAATGTTGCTTTGATATCCCGACTCCTGAATGTGCCACTTGGTGAAGTGCATGCCAGCGAGAAGAATGTGAACAGTATGCGCGAGAGGGATCGTCGCACCCTATCCTTATGTGGTCGTCTGGTCAAATGGCAGCCTAATAGGAGTCTTCTGGCTACCTACATGACGGACGACTTCAGTTTCCTTCATTACATGTGTACGTTCTATGTATACCCAAGGTGGAGCAACCGCAGTGAGTGTACGTGCCTGATGGTGGATTTTCTGTATCAGGTGGGGCAAGAAGCGAAGTTGTGTGTGCCGACGTACGTCCTGCGCCAGATTATTCTCATCGCTCGTTCGTCTAGGAGGACCGAGTCGCTTCCATTTGGCCGCCTCATTTGTAAGCTTGCACATGAGTTTCGCTATAGGCTTGGAGCTGAGAAGCCGGTTCCTGTTCGTCATATCAATCTGAGGACTCTTAAGCAGATAGAGATCGGTTCTGGTCGACATGCCTCAGAGAGTGAGGCTGAGTCTGAGAGCGATGCTGAAGAGAGTTATACTGAAGGTGGTGCTGAGATTGAGGAAGAAACAGAGCAGGACGAGGAAGAGGATGAGGCACAGGATTCGAGTGATAGCTCTCCTCCTATGGTGCCAGAGCAGGGCGCAGAGCAGACTGCTAGAGATGCCCGTCTTACACGGCTTGAAGAAGGGTAGGCTGTTTTACGCCAGGATATTGTTGATCTTCGAGGCCTTGTTAAACATAAGTTTAAGAAGGTGACTCGAACTCTGAAGTCTATCCTGTGTTGCTTGCAGGATAAGGGTGCCCCGCCTCCATCTCCTGATTCCGACGAGTAGCTGTCGTCGTGGTCGTCCTTTGCTTTGTTTGTTGTTTTCTTTCTGTGTGTAGCCATTGTTGGCTTTGTAGTTGGAGTTGTTTGTGGTTGTTTGTAGTTGTTGTGGTTGTTTGAAGTGTTAGATGTTGTTGTTTGAAGCAGATAAATGGTTTGCTGAATTTGGGTTTTATTCGGCCTAGTGTGTCTCCTTGGGGAGCACCTGTTCTGTTTGTGAAGAAGAAGGATGGTTCCTTGCGATTGTGTATTGATTATCGCAGGTTGAATTTGGTAACTGTGAAGAATAAGTACCATTTGCCTAGGATTGATGATCTGTTTGATCAGTTGAAGGGGGCACAGTACTTTTTGAAGGTTGATCTGCAGTCAGGGTATCATCAGTTGTGCGTCAAGGATGGGGACGTGCAGAAGACCGCTTTCAGGACTAGCTTCGATCATTATGAGTTCCTTGTGATGTCGTTCGGTCTGACGAACGCACCGGCCGTGTTCATGGATCTGATGAACAGGGTGTTTCGGTCATTCTTGTTCCGATTCATCATTGTCTTTATCGATGACATCTTGATTTATTCGGCGAGCCGGGAAGAACACGAGGAGCACTTAAGAGCGGTTTTGGATACTCTGAGGAAGAATCAGCTTTTCGTGCAGTTCAAGAAGTGTGATTTCTGGAAAGAGGAAGTCAAGTTCCTGGGACATGTGGTGTCCAAGGAAGGGATAGCCGTCGATCTTGCCAAGGTAGCTGCAGTGCAGGACTGGAAGCAGCCTGGTTTAGTTACTGAGGTAAGGAGTTTTCTGGGTCTTGCAGGCTATTATCGACGCTTTATTCAGGACTTCTCGAAGATTGCTAGACCGTTGTCGCAGTTGACATGGAAGGATTTGAAGTTTTCTTGGAATGAGCAGGCAGAGTTAGCTTTTCAGGAGCTGAAGGACAAGTTGACGTCCGCCCCTGTGCTAGTATTGCCAGAGCAAGGGGTTAAGTATATTATATATACTGACGCCTCTCATGTTGGTCTGGGTTGTGTCCTTATGCAGAAGGACAAGGTGATTGCTTATGCTTCGCGTCAGTTGAGGAAACACGAAGAGAATTACCCTACGCACGACTTGGAATTAGCAGCTGTCATATTCGCATTACAGCTTTGGAGACATTACCTCTATGGTGAGGAGTTCGAGCTCTTTTGCGACCACAAGAGCCTTAAGTATATTTTCACGCAGAGTGATTTGAATATGAGGCAGCGCCGATGGATGGAAACATTGAAGGACTTTAAGTTCGATGTTTCTTACCATCCGGGCAAGGCGAACCTTGTGGCAGATGCGTTGAGTCGCAAGAAGGCTATTGAGTTTGCAGCTCCGCTGATGATAGCAGAGTGGGATATGTTGGAGTTCGTGCATGATTTTGAGCAGAAGCTTACGGTGGTTGAGCCGTATGAGGTTATCGCACACATTCGTGTACAGCCCCTTATCGACGAGAGGATCGTTGCAGCTCAGGCAGATGATGAGCTTTTGGTGAAGATGAGGAAGCGGTTGGTACAGATGAGAACTCCAACTGGAGTGTTAGTTCTGATGGGGGCCTACGTTTTCATGGCCGGTTATGTGTTCCTGACATCCCTGACTTAAGACGGGAGGTTCTCAAGTTAGCCCATAGTTCTAAGCTTGCGATGCATCTAGGTAGCACGAAGATGTATCAGGATATGAAGAGGTCTTATTGGTGGGACAATATGAAGGTCCAGATTGCTAAATTTGTTTCTCGTTGTCTCACGTGCTAGCAGGTCAAGGCGGAGCATCGCCGACCTCCTGGATTGCTGCAGCCCATGCCCATAGCTGAATAGAAGTGGGACTTCATCTCTATGAATTTTATCTCTGGGTTGCCGAGGACGAGAAAGGGATATGATTCTATTTGGGTGATCGTCGATCGATTAACGAAGTCAGCGCATTTCTTACCGATCAGAGTCACTAACTCTGCAGACGAGTTGGCTAGGTTGTATATTAAGGAGATAGTACGTCTGCATGGAGTTCCCCTGAAGATTATGTCTGATAGAGACACGCGTTTTACATCTATCTTCTGGACTCGTATCCAGGAAGCGATGGGTGTGAAACTGAAGTTCAGCACTGCGTTTCATCCGCAAACAGATGGGCAGACGGAGCGCGTGAATCAAGTCCTAGAAGATATGTTGCAAGCTTGTATTTTGGATTTCAAGGACAGTTGGGATGATTGTCTTCAGTATGCAGAGTTCGCGTATAATAACAGTTTCCAGGCGAGTATCGGCATGGCTCCCTATGAGGCGTTGTATGGTCGCCCGTGCAGAGCACCACATTGTTGGGCAGAAATTGGTGAGCGTAGTTTGCTTGGCCTGGAGTTGGTGCAGGTGACTTCAGAGAAGGTTGACATCATTCGACGTCGACTTCTGATAGCGCAGAGTAGGCAGAAGAGTTATGCTGATACGAGGCGTCGACCGGTTGAGTTTGAGGTTAGAGACCATGTGTTTCTGAAGGTCTCTCCTATGAAGGGAGTTCTGCGGTTCGGTAAGAAGGGGAAGCTAACGCCGAGATTTATTAGTCCATTTCAAGTTCTGGATCGAGTGGGAGCGGTAGCATACTGCCTTGCTTTGCCCACACCTCTTGCGGGCGTGCATAACGTATTTCATGTTTCTATGCTGAAGAAGTACGTTCCTGATCCTTCGCATATTATCAGTTGGGAGCAAGTGCAGTTGAGTGAGGATGTCACTTATGTACTGCGACCGACGCGTATTCTGGATAGGAAGGAGCAGGTATTGCGTAGCAAGGTTATCCCTCTTGTGAAGGTGCTATAGACGCATCATGGTGTAAAAGAGGCTACTTGGGAATCTGAAGCTGAGGTCAGGAAGACCTACCCTCTGATCCTTGAGGAATTTATGAAGGTATGAATTTCGAGGACGAAATTTTCTTTAAGGGGGGTAAATTGTAATGACCTTGGAAATTTTGTGCTTATCTTTCCCTAAGTAGTTGTTTTTGGGGTAATTAGTGCTATACTCGATTGCTTGTGAAATTCGCATCAATCACTTTAAATTCGATCTGCATGACTCTAAACCTGTAGAATAGTTAGCGCTATGTTACTCTGAAATCTGGGATCCATCGCTAAATCCAGTTGTTCTGGGAAATTTTTGGAAGTTCGGGATCGGACCTGGACCGCGCGTCGAAAGTCCGATAGCAATGATCTTAGGCTGTTGCGGTCACTATGTTGGGCTTGACCATCACCTCGAAAATCAAGTCCATGTGATGTTCTGGGTCGATTTGATTGAGTTCGGAGAGAAGAGTGTGTGAACGGTTGGAAATTTATTAAGCTTTTATGAAATCTGAGTCGTGTCGCTTGCGCGATGATTTTAAGCAATCTGACCGTTGGATTCTGACCCAATTTCACCCTCTGATCAGGGAAGGTGGCCCAGGCATATCCTTGTGCTTGTGGACCTGATCGAGATTCCGTGACCGTTGAATTGAGTGTAGTCCGCCACAGCTGATCTGAAGAGCCGGTCGGTACGAAAACTCAGCCTGACCAAGATCCATGGTCAGTGAGCTTAAGTCCGACCTTTCGTGGTTTTAGGCCCACCAGAAGTGCTTCGTTGGATTGAGAGAGGTTTGCTTTGGTTATAACCTAAGTATACCTTGTCCCTAGGGTTATTTTCATCAATAATAGGCCTATTTATAGTCCTTAAACCCTAGCTCTCTTTTCCATACGAATTTTCTCTAGCCCTAGCTTGGAAAGAGAGAGGAAAAGAGAGAGAAAGTGAGAGAGAAGTTGGTGTATCATCTTAGATTCTTTCCTGTTCTTCTTCATCCTTGAACCTTCACTTTGAATCGTTATTCTGACGATTCTGAGTTCATCTTGGGGTAAGTTAACCTAACCCTAATCTGTGTTAGAGCTTAGAATAGTCTTGGTGTTGTTGTATCTCATTTCTATCCTTGCTTTAGGGTATTCTATCGCCGTTGACGAAGACAACTCGTTTGAAATCAATTCGGTGTTCTTTTCAGGCTTAAGGTGCGGACTTTAAGTGTATAGGTTATAGTTTTCAAGGCTTTCAATGCTAGTTAATGATTTATTCTTATTATGGATGAGATTTCACATGCCAAATGTTGTGTTTACTTTGTGTTCCTGATATGCATGTGTTATATTGAGAATTGTATATCCTATGTGTATGTATAAAGTACCGTATGCTTGTAAAATATGAACATGTAATTGCCATGATTATTTGTCGTGTATGTATGCTAGATGTATGTATGACAACTCCTTGGTAAAAGGAATTGTCCAAATGTTTGTATTTCAACATATGTCATATATGTTGTTTAATGTATTCTAAGTGTTTGTAGAAATGTCTGAATGATCTAAAGTGTGATGTATCAACCTAGTATGGGCATTGAGAAGCGATTCTCAACTCTCCCACTAGTGTGTATGATTTCCTTCATGTTAGTTACATTCCTTGTTATTTAAATTCAAGCATTACTTATGCTTACATTCATGTTTAGTTGATATTCCTCAAGTGCTTATGTACCATGATTTGAGTTGTTGCTCCTTTATGTTCTACATTCAATATGAATATTTGTTGTAGTGTAATGTGTTTGGGACCATGAATAGTCCAGAAAATCGATAATCTGCCTTAAGGTTGTGGCTGAGATTGCTTTCGCCACAAAGGACGTAATTAGACGAACCCGAGCCGTAATGGATCACTGTTTGGATGGTGATATGAGGAAGGTATCTTAGCTTCCCAATCCTGATGTATGAAAAGGACTAATAACAACTTGGTAATCATATCCATGCACCGCATTTGCATGTGCTTTGTAGATGTGGCGCACTTTGAGGCGATGTCATGCGTAACGTAAGATGAAGACGTTGAGGGTGTACGCGTGAGGGCACGCATCATTTTGCATACATCCTTGCATTAACAAGAGTACTTAGGATTTATTTAATTTTCTGCTTTATCATTACTGCTTGATTGAACTGATAACATGTTAACCAGTGCCTAATTGTTCCACTCAGTTGATCACTCACTCCCACGTTCTGGGGCAGTGTTAAACACCCACCAGACTCTGTCTTAGGTTCTGATGTTGCAGATGTGGATGCGACTTCTGAGGCAGAGCGGGAGATGGATGATGATGAGGCTGCTTTCTCTTATATGCAGTTTTCAAACGGGTTCTAGCGAGCCTTGTTCTGATGCGCGGGACTCTGGGATTATTTTTGGGATTCAAATGATGTAACTTGATACTTGTAATTTTATTAAGTAATACTTACATTACGACCTGGTTTGTATATGTACTTCAGGGATTCACACATGTACACATATATTTCTATAAGTCTTTCGCTTGCTTTCTTCACTTATCCCTGAATTATATCTGTGCTTTGGCTTAATCTATTCCATGTTTTATGCACTAATACAGTCAACATACATCCATCATTAATTATGTTGCATAAGTATGTTTTGGAACTCGGGAGCTGAGTTATGCTCGACCCCTGAATTTCAGGGCGTTACAATCACTCAGAAGTATGGACATGTCCTCTGAATCAAATTTCTCAACAAATGGCTTTAATCAATGTCTATTTACTTTGAATTCATTGCCATTGTTTAGATTCCGAATCTCGATAGCCCCATGAGGATAGACATTAGTAATAGTGAAAGGGTCGGTCCAACAAGATCGGAGCTTACCCGGAAAGAGATATAACCGAGAATTTTACCAGAGGAATTTCTGACCTGGTGTGAATGATTTTCGAAGAATGTGTTGGTTATGAAACACCTTCATCCTATCCTTGTAAATTCTCGAGTTCTCGTATGTATCGTTCCGGATCTCTTCAAGTTTATTCAACTAAAGTTTACGCAGCGAGCTAACGTTGTTCAAATTGAAATTCAAATTTTTAATAGCCCAATACGCCCTATATTCTAACTCCATAGGAAAGTAGCAAGCCTTCCCATAGACAAATCTAAAGGGAGACATTCCAATAGGGATCTTAAATGCAGTACGATAAGCCCATAAGGCATCGGGCAATCAGATTGACCAATCCTTTCAATCTTTATAGTTAGGGTTAACCATTTTTTCAAAATATGTTTAATTTTTCTATTAGAAATGTCAGCTTGCCCACTTATTTGTGGGTGGTATGGAGTGCTCACTTTGTAGAAGATGTCATATATCTTCATTAAGTTTGTAAATAACCTATTACAAAAATGTGAACCTCTAGCACTAATGATGGCTTGAGGCGTTCCAAACTGGGAAGTGATGTTCTCTTTTAGGAATTTAATGACCGTTTGATGATCATTATTCTGGCATGGAATCGCTTCAATCCATTTAGTGACATAGTCTACCACTAGCAAAATATACAAATTTCTAAAAAATTGGGGGAATGGTCTTCAATTATCATAATGGGGTTCAAGGGCATCATATTTCAATAGGATAATGCTCCCAATTTCTGATAACTCTCACAAGCTTTACAAAACTCATGAGTGTCCTTAAACATAGTGGGCCAGTAAAAGCCACTCTGTAAAATTTTGGCTGTAGTCTTTTTAACAGAAAAGTGACCACCACAAGCCTGAGAATGACAGAAGAAGATGACACTTTGGTGTTCATTATCTAGCACACATCTCCTTAAGATTTGGTCTGGGTAATATTTAAACAAATATGGATCATCCCAGAAGAATTCGTGTACCTTGGTGAAGAATTTTTCTTATCTTGCAGAGTCCAATGTGTCCCCATGAAACTTGTAGCAAGATAATTAGCAATATTCGCAAACCAAAGTGAATGAGAGACTTTGAACAATTGTTCATCAGGGACCATATCATTTATATGTGTCGTCTTAAGGGAATCAGAGAGATCAAGGTGGGAAAGATGGTCAACCACTACATTCTCTACTCCCTTTTTATCTTTTATTTCCAAATGAAATTCTTGGAGAAGGAGGATCCATCTTATCAGGCGGTTCTTAGCATCATTCTTAGAAAGAAGATACTTGAGCACCACATAATATGTGTAAATGATAATCTTAGATCAGATCAAGTAGGACCTAAATTTGTCCAAAGCGAACACTACGGCTAAGATTTCCTTTTCCGTGGTAGAGTAGTGCACTTGGGTAGGATTTAGAGTTTTACTTGCGTAATGAATAATGTAGGACTTCTTCTCTTTTCTTTGGCCTAAAACTGCCCTAAGAGCATAGTTAGACGCACCACACATAAGTTCAAAAGAAAGGCTCCAGTCGAGTGGTTGCATAATAGGTGTAGTGGTTAACACGCCCTTGAACTTAGTAAAGGCTTCCTGGCATTACTCAATCCACTCATATGGTATATCCTTTTGAAGTAGATTACATAGAGGATGGAGAGGTAACTAAAGTCCTTTATGAATCTCCTGTAAAAACTAGCGTGTCCTAGGAAGGATCGCACATCTCGTATGTTCTTGGGTGGAGGTAAGTTAGAGATAAGATCAATCTTAGCCTTATCTACCTCAATTCTCTTGGACGAGATAATATGTCCAAGGATAATTCCCTCACGAACCATGAAATGACACTTCTCCCAATTCAGTACCAAATTCTTTTCCTCACATCGCTTCAACACAAATTTAAGATTCTCCAAACAATCACTGAAGGATGGACCAAAGACAGAGAAGTCATCTATAAAGACCTCTAAATATTACCCCACCATGTCAGAAAAAATACTCATCATTCATCGCTGAAAAGTGGCGGAGGCATTACACAGTCCAAATGGCATCCTTCGGTAAGCAAAGGTGTCAAAGGGATATGTGAATGTAGTCTTCTCCTGATCTTCAGGGGCTATCTCTATTTGGTTATAGCCTGAATACCCGTCAAGGAAGCAATAGTATGAGTGGCTAGCTAGCCTTTCTAAGATTTGATTAATGAAGAGTAAAGGAAAGTGGTCCTTCCTTGTGGTGGTATTCAATTTCCTGTAGTCAATGTACATTCTCCAACCAGTAGTAACTTTAGTTCTCACAAGTTCATTGTTGGCATTAGCTACAATGGTGATTTTGGATTTCTTAGGAACCACCTGAGTTGGACTCACCCATTGACTATCAGATATAGAGTATATGATACCCACATCAAATAGCTTAAGAACCTAGGCCTTAACCACTTCCTTCATGTTTACATTTAATCCACATTGTGGTTGCCGGGAGGTCTTCACATTATCCTCTAGATAAATACGGTAAATACAAATCAAAGGATCAATTCCCTTAAGATCCACAATGAACCATCCAAGGGCTCCTTTATGCTCAATGAGAGTAGAGCTAAGCATACTCTCTTGTTCTTGCTCAAGGTGGGAAGAAATCATCACTGGGTATGTCTCATCTTGACCTAAAAGACATATTTCAAATCAGAGGGCAAAGATTTTAGGTTAAGCTTTGGTGCCTTGAGGTTAAACGGTAGAGGCACTACATCAGTTGGGGCAATTTTCAAATTGTGTCCTCCACCTGTTAAATTCAAGTACCGGCACGATATCCAGCATGGTCCCCATCTCCCTAATCATATCATCATAAAAAATCATGGGAGTATTCCATGCACGTCTCTAGAGGGTCAAAGGATAAGGTCATCAGAGTTTTATCCCCTACGAAAGAATCAATCAAGTTAACATCATGGGCATCATCATCATCCTCTACCTGTTTGCCCGTATTGAAAAACATATTCAACTCCAATATCATATTTCCAAAAGATAAACTCATGACTCCATTACTGCAATTAATGATTGCATTTGATGTGGTAAGGAATGGGCAACTAAGAATTACAGGAATTTGAGTACTCATGTCCACGATGGGTTAAGTATCCAAGGCTATAAAATCTATCGAGTAGTAGAATTTGTCAACTTAGACCAACACATCCTCAATTATCCCTTTTAGTACACGAACTAAGTGATCAACAAGTTGTAATGTGGTCCAAGTGGGTTTTAATTCACCTAAACCTAGTTGTTCATAAACCGAGTATGAGATCAGATTTACGCTCACTCCTAAATCAAGAAGTGCATCCTCAATGCGGTAATTCCCAATTACACAACAATGGTTGGGCTATCAGGATCTTTGTATTTCTATGGCACATCTTACTTTAGGATGACGTTCACTTTTTCAGTTAAAAAGATTTTCTTTTGAATATTTTGCCGTCTTTTGGTCGTACATAAGTCTTTTAGAAATTTGGCATTGAAGGTATTTGTTTAACAGCATCTAGTGGAGGGATGTTGACCTTCACTTGTTTCAACACCTTTAAAATGTCCTGAGAGTTAGAGAGAGGTTTTGGTGCAATCAACCATTGGGGAATGGTGTAATCAGCTTACCTTGAATTTCTGGTTCTAAATCATGTGGAGTGTTGCTAGGTCTATCAGTTTCATCTACTTTTGAGTCCTTAGACTTTTCAGCCCTTAATGGAATAGATTTGTCAATTATCTTTACGCTCCTAAGAGTGGTGATAGACTTAGCTTGCTCCATTTGATTTGAAGAGCTTGAGTTGCTGACTTCATATTGCGGTTTTGAATTGGGAAGAGGTTAAGCTAGAAGGCTTCCCTTATTCCCAATCACATTCTTTGTCTCAAGCACTTATATGGCCTTTGTAAGGTCTTGAAAGGCTTGTAACATCCCCTCATGGAAAAGCTCTTGGTTTTGAAGATGCTTTAGAACTGGATCCTCTTGAGGTTTCCCTTACTTTGGAATTTGATTAAAGAATCCTTGAGGAGTAGGATTTTGTCCATTCCTCCAACTGAAATTGGGATGATTTCTCCAACTATGATTGTATGTATTGGAGGTGGATCGATTGAAAGGCCTTTAGTAATTATTCACGGCATTAGATTGCTCATTCAGTAACCTTGAAAAGCAGGCATTGTTGGGCAATTTTCAGTTGTGTGAATGTTGCAAGCACAAATACCACAAACAGTTTCCTTAGCCTTATCCTTCTTTAGTTCCATGGCCTCGAATTTCCTCATGAGATTAGCCACTTTAGCATTAATATCATCATCCTCTTTTAGAAGGTATATTCCGCCCTTCTCCTTTAATTGAGTGGGCCTAGAGGTGGTGCTCAATTTTGGGGAGACGTCCCATGATTGTGCATTTTCAACAAGTCTATCCAAATAATCCCACACATCATCGACGTTTTTATTCATGAATTCCCCATTGCACATTGTCTCAATCAATTGGTACATGAAAGATGTCATTCCATCATAGAAAAAGTGTGTAATGCACCACGTTTTAAAACTATGTTGTAGGCATGAACTGACAAGATCCTTAAATCGTTCCCAACATTGGAAGAATGTTTCATCTTCCTTTTGGGCGAAGTTCATGATTAACTTTCTGAGGGTGTTCGTTTTATGGTGTGGGAAAATTTTCTTTATAAAATCCCTTGTCATATTGTTCCATCTACCAATAGATCGAGGACGTAATGAATGCAACCACATCTTAGTTTTCTCTTTTAAAGAAAAGGAAAAGAGTTTCAGCCTGACCGTGTCATCAGACACATTAGGAAAATATAAAGTGGCTATAATCTCATCAAACACTTTTAAGTGTATATATGGATTTTCATATTCAAAAGCCCATGGAATTTTGTAAGGAGTTGGATCACCCCTGGCTTGATGTCCATATGTCTCATATTTTGAGGAAAAACCATGCACGAGGGCGTGCTCACCCCCGCCAGTTGTAAATAATCTCGTAAAGTATGAGACGAAGGTGCTTGATGCACCTCATTCTCATCCTGGACTTCCTTAACCCTTGTTTGAGGTGGATTTGGAGGTTGATTAGCCGGTTGATTGGCAGCCATAACTTCAATTAACTCTGTGGATCTCAAGTGGTGTCTAATAATGTGATGGATATATAGCCCCTTAACCAATCCTCCTTCACTCAAAAGACATCGAGTGTTGTCACGGACCCACTTGGGCATGAAACACTCTCAGTCCTTAATTTCAGAATCTAACTTAAACCTAAAAGAAAGAAGGGAAATAGAAATGTAGAAATAGAAAGAGAGAGAATGAAAAAGAAGTTACAAGATTAGAAGGTTCTATGTTAGGATCCTATAAAAGAAAAAGAAAAGTGAATTAGTTTCTAGAAAGAAAAAATGAAAGTTTCTAAAACAAAAAATAGAAAGTTTCTAACCTAGAATTAGAAAGTAGATCTAAAAATAGAAAAGGAAAGTTTCTAAAAAGTTAGTTTCTAAAAACAAATTAGGAAAGTTTCTAAACCTATAAATAGAAAGCTAAGTTAGTTTCTGAAATAATTCAGAAAAAAGCACTAACCTAAAAATAGAAAGTAGAAAAACCTAATCTTAACCTAATTCCAAAACTAGTCAATCTTAAAAGAATGCAACCATTAATCCCCAGCAATGGTGCCAAAAACTTGTTCACAACCCCAAGTGTAAGGTTGTGGTGCAGTAATAATCTCTGTGAGACCGAGGTTGAATCCACAAGGACTAATCTCATGTGTATTCTAAGTGCAGTTAGAAGTAGAACTAAAAGAAGATGTAAACCTAAATCTGAATGAATTGAGAGAGTAATTATAATTAAAGCAATTGAAACTAGTGAATTTAAAGGTGGGAACTAGGGTTTCCAAGGATCCACTTGTAGAGATCAGCGAGATCTATGCTTGATTCAAGGACACAACTAGAATCGGAGTCCTATCTTATCTAGTTGCAAGAAGAGAGTCAGATCTCTGAACTTCTCATGATTCTAGTCATCAAAGAAGGAGATTTGGGAATATTGGAAGGGATTCCGTCACCTAACCATGTCCATGGGACGATGGAAATAATAGGATTTACCAATCCATCAATCTCAAAATAAGATAGGACGATGTTCAAAGCTATCGCAAATCTATTGTAATTCGTTATAACAAACCATTAAAAACTAAAAATATTCCTTATAATCAAACTAGAATCAAAGAAAGTTCAACATAAACATGAATTAAAGTAATAGAAACATCCCATCATGCTACAAGCTTCACCTCTTAGCCCTAACTAAGAGTTTTAGCCAACCATAGACATGATTGGATCTAAAACTCTATAAGAAAGCATGAAAAACTAATGAAGAAAGAAGAGAAATGCTTGGCGACGGCTCTCTGCCCTTATGCTTCGCTCCTCCAAATCCTAGATTGATTAGATAGATGCCCAGGGATGCCCTGGGGACTCCTATTTATAGTTGTGTAACACCTCCTTTTGCACCTCTTTGGAAAAATCTGGAAAGTGCCTTAAATTTACGCACTTGGTGTAACTCTGTGTAACTTTACGCGATTCGTTCAGTGACATCGAACGGCCTTTGATGTCATTGAAGATGCCTTTTATACGTGCTTTTTCTAAGCTTTTGTAACCTCATCTGGACTCTGTAACCTTCCATGTCATCAAACCTATCTTTGATGTCATCGAAGAGGCCTTTGATGTCATCGAGCGTTGTTCGAGGAATCGATAATGTGTCCAAAATAGTCCAAAGAGTTAATCAAATTTCTTTAATAAATTCGATGTCATGTCATCGAGCAGGTCTTCGATGTCATTAAGGAGTGCTTCAAGTCATCGAACAAGTTCTCAAGTCATCGAAAAATGTCTTCAATTTGTCCAGCGACCAACTCGATTTTCCTTCATAAATTCGATGTCATCGACCTGTATTCAATGTCATCGAATGTATCCTCGATGTCATCGAGCGGTGATCGATGACACAGTGAATGTGACTTCTGCACTTGTTCTTTTGACTCTGTTCCTTCTCCACTTGGTTTTCTTGAATCTTAGGACCTTAAAATCTTCAATCTTTATCTCCTAAGATCCATTATTTGCATTGGTGATCTTTGGGCATCAAATCCATGCTTTTAGCACCTTTTCCAATCCAAGTTCTTAAATTCACCTAGCAACACAAACATGAGTAAAATAGGACATTAAGCAGTATCATGTTCATAAAACTAAGTATAAATGGGGTTCAATATGCAATATTTGACCTTGTTGAGGCATAAAAAGAGAGAGAGAGAGGTGACTTCTATTATGTGCAAAGGATTTGTGCATTAAAATTGGTTAGTCTGCACAATGGAGTCTGCATAATGGAATTCGCACAATGAAGGCCACACAATGAAGGCCGCACAGTGGGGACCGCACAGTGGAGACCGCACAATGGAGATTGCACACTCAGGTCCGCACAAAGGGGATTGGCACACAATGAATGCGTGACATATTCACACGTGTGAGAGAGCTATAAATACCGCATGACCCCTCTAAAGGGGTCATTAGCACCAGATTCAAGAGAAGAAAAATGAGAGGAGCAAACCTTGGAGGGAAAGAGGTAGAGTTCTCACCTATTGTGTAGAACAGGTGTTGTGTGGTGCACAACATTGTCAGCACACAACACTGTTAGCGCAGCTGCAGCGTGCACTAAGCTCCAACGCACAGTGCCCCCCCCCCCCCCAGCACATAATGATGCTTCTTTCTTAAAGTGACATATGTGTGATTTCTCCAGTAGCTAAAGATCAACAAAAAGCTTCAAATTTGATCAAAGGAGTGATCAATATATATGTCACATTTGCTTTGTATTATGATTTTATGAATATTCTAATTTGGAATCAAAGGGGAGAAAGGATGTAAAAGAGTTCAGAATGGATAAATGTCCTCTTTATCTTCTTCATCTTCTTCTGTTAATCATTGAGTGAATGAAATACCCTAAATCGAATGCATTTATTTCTTGTTCGAAATAAAATGGTGACTCTGTTGGGGACCATTGTATTCACTTGATATTAACTTAAGAACTGTGCAGAGGACAATCACTACTGTTTGGCGTGCTTAAGGCACCAAAATGGCGACTCTCAGTGGGAACATCCTACCTTTCATCTCCAAAGTAGAATATAACTTAATTTAAGTACTAACTATGCCATTTTATAGGGTGAGAGATTCAGGAGAGAAAAGATATTACAACCAATCAATGGCAATCATTCAGAAGAATACAGTCTTCTATTTCACTGTGACAAGGTTCGTCGTCGAATATGTCGATAAACAAGCATCAGTAAAGTGTACAAAATCACAGGCAGCTATCGCAGTCATAACCACTTTGCTAGTAGCACAGGAAGAAAGAGATGACTGGTTCGTTGTTACTCGTAGAAGGACAAGGACCCGGAACATCATTGTTGCAAGAACGAGTTCACCACTGAGAAGAGCTAGGGGACCGATAATGCGAAATATAGCCAAGAAACATCCCAAACTCGCTCCACCAGCAATCTACCCCAGGCAAACTATCATTCCTTCAGTGATACAAGATTTTCTTACCCTGACTACTAAGAACTCCCGATGGACAAGAGAGCAGAAGGGCAAAGCTCTACTAATGAGCTCACCAGGATCCACATCACCAATCTCCACATCCCCCCGATCAACTAGCTACCACGAAAATACATGAAGATCGTATAAGTCTCCTCTCTTGGCAACCCCTATAATGTCAATACACTCTCATTCGGCCTCGACTACCGCCTCATCAGGGAATGGAGAGGCTGCTGTTTACATGGCTGAGACAAATCGAGGGTCTTCTCCAACTACAGAGGATCGCATAGCTGAAATGGTAGAGGCACAAAAAGCACTAATGAAGGAATGTAGAAACCTCTGGGAGGCCTTGGGGACTCTTGCGCATAATGTAGCCCCGATGATGGCACCTCCAATGACCGATAACACAAATGAATGAGAATAGCACCCCAAAGGGTCACAGCCGCTAAGGATCGGGTCACACGGATCTATCCCCATGATGAGAGTAGTGACACAAGAAGAGGTACAACAAGTTGTCAAAGAAGCAGTCAGATCAGAAAGAGAACATGACGCTATAGGAAGGTTCAGATATTGAACGCCATACCTGATCAGGGTCAAATATTGCATATCAGACCCCAGTAATTGCCTGATTTTACGTACATGATAAGGTTTAATGCCATATTTTAATCCTGTTTTTATTACAGGATGAAATCAGGAGTGTGTACTGAAAGATGATGTTAAGAACATGGATTTGGTGCTCCAAAATTACCAGAGCACGGGATGGACTCCAGAAAACCAATAGTGAAGATTTTACACGCCTGAGATCTGAGGAAAGCACGATAAAGAGGCCCGAAACGGGTCCAAAATGCAAGATCACATGGTTCTCACCATCCAATTGGCTCGAAACTCCATATATGGCCTGGACGCCATAAATAAACTGTACATAATAAATTTCAACCATTGGATATCTCGAGAAGTGGGCCAACGGACAGATCAGCCCATTAATCTTCAATTTTAGGCCCACCTACAATTTGGATATACTTCAAAATTGGCCCAGACGGTTTAAATAAGGTGAGGAATAGGATGGACGGATTGGATTTCTCGAAATCATCGTAGTGGACCCCGCATGGGTGGCGTGTGTATTAAAGACACGTGCGCCGGCTGCGCACCGCACCGCTGGGACGGTCAGCACCAGCGCTGACCCGTCTCTCTCTCTCTCTCGCCGCTGCAGCGTCTCCGCAGGCCGACCGCTGTCGTCGGTTGTGGGGCCCATACATTGTCCAAACGGACAATCCAAGCCGTCCACCAGAATTCCAGTGTCCCTAGTACCATAGCCTAGGTGGAGGTATTTGAGAAGACAGTAAATATTGGTTTTTTTTACCCTTCAAACGCAGGTTGAACGGTGGAACAGAAACATTCTGTGTACCACACCAAAATGAAGAAAAACCGTGGGTTTTCGACCAAAATTTCGAGATGAATTCGGTGAACGGATTGGATCTTTCAATATAAAATCCAAATGGGCCTCACCGTTGTCATAGCGGAAGCAATCCGCTGCTCTGTTCGCGTCTGCGAAATCCGGGTTTTGCGGGAGTTTGTGAACCCCACCGGTAGCACGTACGGCCGATCTGATCCGTCCATCGTGTAGAGGGCTTCGAGAGCTTCAAAACCATGTTGACATTCTTCTCTCATGCGTGCACACGTGCGTGATACGAGGCACAAACAGCCGTCTTGTGACGCTCCAAAATCGATTTTGTTGAGATTTCTTCGTGGGTCGCGCTAATGGACCTTCAAAACCACCCATTCTTGATCGAAATTTCGTCCGAATCCAATGGACGTGGTAGATTTTCTAGAAAATACCTCTGTGGGGCCCACCGATCACTACTGCGAAAAATTGCACTTCGAGTCCTTCTACGACTCTGCCACCACCCCAGCCATCCAGGAGCTATAAAAGGGGAGTTTTGGACGTGGGAAAGGCATTGAACCATTCACAACCATTCACAACCAGGGGATTCCAGATCTGGAGCAAGGGAGAGAAGAAAGAGAAGAAAGAGAAGAAAGAAGAGAGAAAGAGATTGTTTGGTTCGACGTTTCTTTTATGAATTTTATTTAATATTTTTTATGGATTTTATGGGTCACTAATCTCTCAGCTAGGGCTGAGATGAAGCCCCTAATTTGATTAGCTCTTGTATTGGTTGATTTACTTTGAACTTCAATTAATTTGTTTCTTTCTTTAAGTGGGCTTTATGGGTTTAAATTCTATACTTCTCCATCTATGATTAAAGTATATATATGGATGTTGTTTGGATGCTTATTATAGGTGCTTGTGTCTGATCAAGAACAAGTTTCCTACAGAGGAAGAAACAGGGTGCTTTAATGAATGTACATTCCATGTACCCGACCAAGGATATGGGATATGTCATTCATGGCATTGCTTAAAGGAATTAGACAGTTTGTATGCCCGATTAAGGACACAGATTGTGCTTTCTCTATTTAAGTGGTATCAATCTAGATCAAGGTGAATCAACAGACAAAACAAGGGTTAGGATAATTAGGGGTGGATTCGAAAGTCCTAGTGCTCTCTCTCTGATTGAATTTTCTTCCCTGTTCTTAATTAATTATTTTTCATAAAATTGTGCTTAGTAATTCATTCCATTATTTGTTGGATTAGTTAAGGAGAATCATAGATTTGAATTGTGACGACCAGTCCTCGTGGGAACGATCTCGTAATACGTACCGTATCTACATCTGATTCGTATACTTGCGAGTTTAAAAATCATTTAAATCGTGTTGGTTTAAATAAAACATCAAGTTTTTGGCGTCGGGACTGTTTTGTTCCAATTGGATTTAGGATTCTCTCTTATCATAATTCATAGTCTTAGGTTTTTTACTAACTCTAGGTTAAATTTTTTTGAAACTAACCTATTTCCTGTTTTGTAGGGACCTGACATAAACTACTAATTTGGTAATCTCCTTCCAAATTTTCTATTTTTTTTTTCTAATTTCTATTTTTAGAATTAAGGTTTTATTTTTTTATTTTTTTTTATTTTTATTTTTTTAGAAAGTTTCTATTTCTAGGCTATTTTATTTTTTATTTTTTATTTTTTTATTTTTTTTATTTTTAGAAATTTCCTATTTTCTAATTCTAGATTCTGATTCTTCTTTCAAGTAACTTTCTATTTTCTAGTTTAGGTTTTATTATTTTTAGAAGAGTCTTTAGGTTTTATTTTTTATTTTTTAGAAAGTTTCTCTCTTATTTTCTAATTTCCTATTTTTTTAGAAATTTTCCCTTTTTAGAAACTAACTTAGCTTTTATTTCTAAGATTACAAACTTTTTTTTTTTAGAAATTAACCGTTGCTTAGGATTTTTTTTTTTCTAGCATTGTTTTAGTAAATTTAATTTATTTTTGTTTTCTTTTTGTTTACAGGAATTAAGGAAGGAAGCTGCTAAATAACATTGACTTCAAAAGGAGGAGCTCTCTATTCTTCAGACATCAATCATCTCCTTTTCCGGGTTCTTTCTTCCCATTCTTAATTACATAGTTTTAACTTGTTTTAGAATCTCATAGTTTCTAGGTCTAGTTTTATTTCTCTTAGGTTGCTTCTTAGTTTAGTTTTCTTTCTTACATTGCAATAAAATAGTTTATGCTAGGACGTAGATCTCTGAATTTAGAACTAGCACCGTTTGATCCGGAGATTGAAAGAACAATTCGTGAAAGATTGAGAAATAATCCTGTTGAAATGGCGAATGAGACTGAAGTTAAAGCTCTCAAAGATTATTCAGCTCCTGTCCAATTTAATGCGCCTTCATGCATAGTGTTGCCAACCACTACGGCAGCACACTTTGAACTTAAACCTGGAGTCATACAATTGTTGCCATCCTTTTATGGATTGGACAAGGAGGACCCATATCATCATGTGAAAGAATTCTTAAACATTTGCTCCACCTTTAAGTTCCAAAACTTCTCAGACGATTCGATCCGCCTACGCCTGTTTCCTTTTTCTTTGAAGGATAAGGCAAAAGCATGGTTGAATTCTCTAGAAGTTGGATCTATCACTACATGGGACCAACTGTCTAAGAAGTTCTTAAACAAGTTCTTCCCCGTTCACAAAACCAATGCCCTCCGTAGAGAAATTACTAACTTCACACAAAAAGAGGGCGAGCACTTTCATGAATGTTGGGAAAGATGGAAGGACTTGCTTCTTAAATGTCCTCACCATGGTTTTGAGAAGTGGCAACAAGTTCAATACTTCTATGACGGTCTGACACCACAGAACCGTCACATGGTTGATGCCACCAGTGGAGGGTCATTCATGACCAAAAGTGATGCCGAAGCGTGGAACTTCTTTGAAACCTTGTGCGAAAATTCCCAGCAATGGGATTATTCAAATAGAGGTGACAGAAGTCCCCAACCACAAAAGAGAGGTGGTATATATGAGATAGGAGTCATGCCAGAGCTGAGTGCCAAGCTTGATAACCTGACAAAGAAAGTTGATGCTCTGGTATTAAATAATGGACCACCACAAACAGCTCAAGTCGAGGCATATGCCACATGTTCTAGTCCTGCCCATCCTATGCAGTCTTGTCCATCTGGTGCAGCATTCCCAGAACTTCTCTCTGAACAAGTTCATGCTATGAACACTTTTCAAAAATCTGGGAATGATCCTTACTCAAACACCTATAATCCAGGGTGGGCTAGACATCCAAATTTCTCTTGGGCAAAAGGACCACAACAAGGAGGACCATCTGGAAATCCTCCTATGCAACCTTACTCCCAAGTTGGCAGTCAACAACCTCAACAGTTTCCACAATATCAACAACTGCCTACACAATCAAGGAAACCATCTCTTGAGGATACACTCCATCTTTTCATGCAGAGTTCTCTCCAATTCCAAAAAGACACCCAACAAACCTTACTGGCCAACCAGCAAAGCTTACATGCAAATGCACAGTCCATTGCCAAGCTAGAAGTACAAATGGGTCAACTAGCTGCCACATTGAGTGAGAGAGAGAAGGGCAAGCTCCCTAGCCAACCTGAGGCTAATCCAAAGGGACAGTATGAGATTGGCTCTAATTCCAACCAAGGGCAATATCATGAACAGGCCAAATCGATCACTACCCTTAGGTCAAGCAAGCAGATTGATAACAGAATAGAGATGCCTGGGGATGAATCAAATTCTAAAACAGAAGATCAAGATGAAGCAGAGAGCCATACCAATGCATCCAAAGTCCAAAAGCTCTCTGACTCTCCAAGAGCCACTAATGTGCCACCTTATGTGCCCAAAGCACCCTTTCCTCAACGTCTGGCACCAATAAAGAAAAGAAATAACTTTGATGAAATCTTGGATGTGTTTCAAAAAGTGCAAGTCAACATCCCGTTGCTTGACGCTATCAAGCAAGTCCCTGCTTACGCTAAGTTTCTTAAAGATTTATGCACTCAAAAGCGTAAGCAGAATGTTCATAAGAAAGTCTTCCTTGCAGAGCAGCTCAGCTCTATGATTCAATATAACACCCCTCCTAAATTTAGGGATCCAGGAGCTCCCACCATTTCTTGCGGCATAGGAGATCATAAGATCGGGAAGGCATTACTTGATTTAGGGGCGAGTGTCAATTTGTTACCATATTCGGTTTATGAGCAGCTAGGACTTGGTGAGTTGAAACCGACTAAGGTAACATTACAACTAGCTGATAGATCTGTCAAGGTGTCCCGGGGTGTTATTGAAGATGTGTTAATCCAGGTTGATAAATTTTATTTTCCAGTGGATTTCATAGTTATAGATACTCAGCCTGTCTATAGTCAGATCCCAGTCATTTTGGGTCGTCCATTTTTGGCCACATCTAATGCTATTATCAATTGCGGAATGGAGTTATGAAATTGTCCTTTGGTAACATGAATATTAAACTCAATGTTTTTAATGCAGAACAACAATCCTCCGATTTGGATGACATATTTGAAGTGGACATGATCGAGAGCCTTGTGCAGGACTCCTTCCGTACATCTTTTGAAGATCCTCTTGAGACCTGCTTAGCACAATCGGGCATGGATTTTGATATTGATAGTCCCATCCATGAAGTCAATGCATTGCTCGACTCTACTCCTATATTGGAGACTGAAAAATGGAGAGCGAAAGTGGAACCTCTCCATCCCTCTGAGACTCTTCTTGACAGCATAGCTCCCAACTCTGAGAAGACAAAGGCGAGCAGGCTGCTTAATGTTCTTAGAGCATATAAGGCAGCAATTGAACGGAAGATAGTGGAAATACAGGGAGTATGCCCCACGATATGTATGGATCATGCTGTGGAAATGTCGCATAACATGCAAAGGAAGCGTGATCCTAACATAGAAGAAGTCGTTCGAGCAGAAGTCCTTAAATTATTTGACGACAGTGTCAGTTGCCTTATTTCAGATAGCACAGTTCATGGGAACTCACATCACTTGTCTGGGATCGGTTAATGAAAGTGTTGAGGTAATTTCTTTGGCGGACCCCGGTTATAAAGATTATTTCATTCATGGTCCGTTCTTGTCTGGCTGAAGACGTTAAACTTAGCGCTCATGGGAGGCAACCCAGCCTTTTGCTTTATTGTATTGCTTTTTATTTCATTCATTTTCATTTTTCTTAGTTAGTTACTTCAATGTTTGTGGGTAACATTATCGCAAACCCTCACGAGACTACAACTCGTCCACTAGGGGTAACCTAGGGGTTTAAAGGCTTGTTGCATGCGCTAAATGCAATCGAGAGCACCTGCGAAAGTGGTATAGGTAGGATCTTCTTTTGTTTTTCTTTTTTGTTATTTTTGCTTATGTTGATTTCTCTCTTGTGCTAACTCGCTTTTACGTTGAAATTTTTCACCAATTTTGAGAAAGCTTCTTGATTCTCCATCCAGGTATTATCTTTTCTTCATTCCTCTTTTATTATTCGTTGTCCCATGTGCATTGCATGATTATTTCTTTTACATTGTGGACAATGTAGATTTTAGGTTGGGGGTGGGAGATTAGGGTACCTAATCAGTATTTTCTTGGTCTTGAGTCTTGAGCAAAATTTGTGAAAATTTTAAAATTTTTTCTGGAATTTCTATTGAATTCAAAGTGATTGTGAAGGATAGTTGTGATTTTAACATTATAAGATGCATGATGTTGGTAACTAATGACTCTTGGATTCGGCCATCTGTTTGATGTTAATTTTGAATTGTTAATCCATGATTAGACGTTGTAAACATTGATTGAGTCATGATTTCATATATCACATCTCGCTTGCACATTAAGGTTTCGGTTCGATAACTGAATGATTAACTTGGTAAAAAGAAGAATTAAAAGGCTAAGCCACATAATCTTCACCATAGGTTTACTCCCTATAGGTGTAGATTTGATTCTCCATAGTTGACTCATAAAAAAAAATGAGGCGACGAGTTTTCGCCATAGGTTTGCTCCCTATAGGCAAGAATTGATTCCCCTCATTTGCGTTACTACTCATAAAGAAAATCAAAGGCTGGTAAAATGAAAAATTACTCTGTGAGATAAGTGTTGGTTTCAAGCTTGGTTGTCACGAATTACCAATGATATCATGAGATTGACAATTGGATCTCTTAATGTTTGTAAGTCGAGATTACACTTTACATTCATGGAGCTCGATGTTCAGAATTGTTCCAATTAATGGATTAATATGTTGAACTTGATTATGAAGTTTACTGAGAGCTTGATTTCAGAAAAAAAAAAAAAAAAAAAAAACTCTACTTACCATTCATGAATCTTAGAATTTTCACATCTCAACTATCTGTTCTCAAGTCACTTGAGTTTACAGGAATCATCTTTTATTTCTAAAATTATTTTTCGCATACTTTGCTCGGGACTAGCAAAATGCTGGTTGGGGTTGTGATCGGGGTCAAATATTGCATATCGAACCCATTATTGCCCGATTTTACGTACATGATAAGGTTTAATGCCATATTTTAATCTGTTTTATTACAGGATGAAATCAGGTGTATTGAAAGATGATGTTAAGAACATGGATTTGGTGCTCCAAAATTACCAGAGCACGGGATGGACTCCAGAAAACCAATAGTGAAGATTTTACACGCCTGAGATCTGAGGAAAGCACGATAAAGAGGCCCGAAACGGGTCCAAAATGCAAGATCACATGGTTCTCACCATCCAATTGGCTCGAAACTCCATATATGGCCTGGACGCCATAAATAAACTGTACATAATAAATTTCAACCATTGGATATCTCGAGAAGTGGGCCAACGGACAGATCAGCCCATTAATCTTCAATTTTAGGCCCACCTACAATTTGGATATACTTCAAAATTGGCCCAGACGGTTTAAATAAGGTGAGGAATAGGATGGACGGATTGGATTTCTCGAAATCATCGTAGTGGACCCCGCATGGGTGGCGTGTGTATTAAAGACACGTGCGCCGGCTGCGCACCGCACCGCTGGGACGGTCAGCACCAGCGCTGACCCGTCTCTCTCTCTCTCGCCGCTGCAGCGTCTCCGCAGGCCGACCGCTGTCGTCGGTTGTGGGGCCCATACATTGTCCAAACGGACAATCCAAGCCGTCCACCAGAATTCCAGTGTCCCTAGTACCATAGCCTAGGTGGAGGTATTTGAGAAGACAGTAAATATTGGTTTTTTTTATCCTTCAAACGCAGGTTGAACGGTGGAACAGAAACATTCTGTGTACCACACCAAAATGAAGAAAAACCGTGGGTTTTCGACCGAAATTCCGAGATGAATTCGGTGAACGGATTGGATCTTTCAATATAAAATCCAAATGGGCCTCACCGTTATCACAGCGGAAGCAATCCGCTGCTCTGTTCGCGTCTGCGAAATCTGGGTTTTGCGGGAGTTTGTGAACCCCACCGGTAGCACGTACGGCCGATCTGATCCGTCCATCGTGTAGAGGGCTTCGAGAGCTTCAAAACCATGTTGACATTCTTCTCTCATGCGTGCACACGTGCGTGATACAGAGGCCACAAACAGGCCGTCTTGTGACGTCCAAAACTGATTTTGTTGAGATTTCTTCTGTGGGTCGCGCTAATGGACCTTCAAAACCACCCATTCTTGACTGAAATTTCGTCCTGAATCCAATGGACGTGGTAGATTTTCTAGAAAATACCTCTGTGGGGCCCACCGATCACGGCTGCGAAAAATTGCACTTCGAGTCCTTCTACGACTCTGCCACCGACCTCAGCCATCCAGCAGCTATAAAAGGGGAGTTTTGGACGTGGGAAAGGCATTCAGAACCATTCACAACCATTCACAACCAGGGGATTCCAGATCTGGAGCAAGGGAGAGAAGAAAGAGAAGAAAGAGAAGAAAGAAGAGAGAAAGAGATTGTTTGGTTCGACGTTTCTTTTATGAATTTTATTTAATATTTTTTATGGATTTTATGGGTCACTAATCTCTCAGCTAGGGCTGAGATGAAGCCCCTAATTTGATTAGCTCTTGTATTGGTTGATTTACTTTGAACTTCAATTAATTTGTTTCTTTCTTTAAGTGGGCTTTATGGGTTTAAATTCTATACTTCTCCATCTATGATTAAAGTATATATATGGATGTTGTTTGGATGCTTATTATAGGTGCTTGTGTCTGATCAAGAACAAGTTTCCTACAGAGGAAGAAACAGGGTGCTTTAATGAATGTACATTCCATGTACCCGACCAAGGATATGGGATATGTCATTCATGGCATTGCTTAAAGGAATTAGACAGTTTGTATGCCCGATTAAGGACACAGATTGTGCTTTCTCTATTTAAGTGGTATCAATCTAGATCAAGGTGAATCAACAGACAAAACAAGGGTTAGGATAATTAGGGGTGGATTCGAAAGTCCTAGTGCTCTCTCTCTGATTGAATTTTCTTCCCTGTTCTTAATTAATTATTTTTCATAAAATTGTGCTTAGTAATTCATTCCATTATTTGTTGGATTAGTTAAGGAGAATCATAGATTTGAATTGTGACGACCAGTCCTCGTGGGAACGATCTCGTAATACGTACCGTATCTGCATCTGATTCGTATACTTGCGAGTTTAAAAATCATTTAAATCGTGTTGGTTTAAATAAAACATCAATACCCGAAAGAAGTAGAAGATATTCCATTCCCGAACAATTTCAAGCATCCAAATTTTCAGAAGTTTAACAGGGATGGATCACCAGAAGAACATTTGATGCATTTTATTACTAGCAAGGGGAATTTCTCCACAATGCCCCAGTATTGCCTCCGATTATTCAGGTCTTCTCTGACGAATAAAGCGTTCAGGTGGTATTCTAGCTTAGCACCTAGGTCGATAAGGACGGGGGAACAGATGCAAGATGAGTTCATGTCAAATTTTTTCTCATGAGAATGAGATGTCAGTATCACAGAACTAGCTTCGGTACGACAGAGAGAGGGAGAGCCAATGGAAAAATTTATAGATAGATGGAAGACCTTGGGGGCTTCTTGCAGGAAATTTCCAGAAGAGAAAGAACTAGTGAAAAAGTGCCTAAATTCTATGGAAATGGGAGTGGCATTCGGTCTCACCAGTGTCCACATCAGGACCTTCCGCAATTTGGCTACGAAAGCGTACGCCCTAGAGTTAATGACTCGAAAATTTCTGGCGTTTAATTGTGAAGTATTTAGAAGAGGACCCCAAAAGTTGATCATGAACATGGTTGAGCATGAAAAGAGAAGCCAAGATGTGAGAGAATACAAAAGCCAAGACACGAGAGAAGTAAGGGGTAAAAGGATAGAAAGGAAAGAAGAGTTTAATGGCCCCAGGGGAAGGTTTTACAACAAAAAAAACTCCGATCATTGAACTCTCATGAGGGTTTTGTGTTTGAAAAGGAGGATGTACTTCCTATGATGAATCAGTTGTTAAAAGCTGGAATAATTGAGTTGCCCATGTCAAAGCATCCCAAAGAAGCATCCAAAACGAAAGAAAGAGACTTCTGTCATTATCACCGCATAGTAGGGCATTCGACAAAGAATTGTTTGAAGTGTATCATACAAAGGATGATAAATAGGGGGAGATAATAATCGAAAAGGAAAAAGAAAGAGACAGAAGAGCAATAGAAAATGTACTCACCATTCAAGAAGACTATCAGGGAAGGATAAGGGCGGATAATCAGAAAATAAGGGAAAAAGTTACAGTAACTACCCTGCAATCAGAAAAGAAGATGGCCAGCCCACCAAATTCAAAACGTGAAAAATTAAAGACAGGAACAGTCAAGAATCATGCCAGCAGCAGCAACAGCGGCGAGAAAGAAAAGGGAAAGGGGACAAAGAAAGTGACTTATGATATTATAAGCCATTTGAAAGGCATTCCAGCTCAGTTGAGTGTCTATGATGCTCTGAAATTGTCAGAAGACTCCCGGTAGAGCCTGATTAAAGCCTTATCTAATGAAGATATAAGAGGAGTGTTGCTAACTGAGATGGAGAATGAGAAGCAAGGAGGTTGCATGCCAGTTATTTCCTTCTCCAATGACGACCTAGTTTGTGACGAGGAACATAATAGGTCGTTAATGATAGTGGGTCACATTCATGGTAAACAAGTAAAGTGAATAATGCTCGATAATGGATCTGCTGTAAACCTGTTGTTGTTGACGATGTTGAATGAATTAGGTTATCGATGCTTGAACCTACGCCCTAGTGGAATGATGATACAGAGCTTTAATCAAGATGGACAGCGTAAACTTGGTAAGATCACAATAACATTGGAAATAGGAGAGTTAACTACGAATGTTGTCTACCACGTTATAAATGTAGTGACGACATATAATCTCCTTCTGGGAAGACCATGGATGCATCAGTATGGCATCATACCTTCTACCTTACACCAGTACTTCAAATACTGCAAAGATGGGGTGCAACACAAAGTGTTAGCTGATACAAGACCATATACAGAAGCTGAAGCCTTTTTTGCAGACGCCAGTTATTATGATGCATTTGCTAATAAAGAAGAAAAGAGAAATGATGAGAACAAGGTCCTAGAAAATGTTTGCATGGAAATAGTGAAAGGAAAAAAGAAACAAAATCGTCTGTAACAGAAAAGGTGAAAAAGAAGTTCTATTTTGTGTTAAAGCATCTGCGACAGCCAAGACAACCACCATTGACATTACTGTCACCAGAACAGTTGGAAATTCTACAGTCTAATTATACAGTGCCGCTCTTGTATGCTAAAAGGAGTAAACCATTTCCTCTCATTCTAAAAAGATTTCATGTTAAGCCCATAGCAAAAAACCCAGAGCCAATTGAATTCTACGCCCCCTCAGAAGAAAAGATAGAGGAAGCAGTCGACAGTGACATGAGGCATGGAAAATTAACACCTAAAGAGATTGAAAGATATAGTCCGGCAAGTCGAAAAATCATGAGGAAAATGGGCTTTGATTACGAAGAACTCGTTAGCTTAAATTACAGAAAGGGAATTCAGGTTCGGATCAGAGTTAATCAGAAAAAGTGAGAAAAGTTTCGAGGATTGGGGCAAAAGCTTCAGTAAACATGGTAACAGTCAGCCAGATAGAAGAAACAGACTTTGAAATGATCAGAAAGCCTGAGACAGCTCTAATGCAGATAGAAGACGTGGGGTAGCCAAGAATTGACAGTTTGAAAGAGATAAATTTGGGAACAGAAGAAGAACGGCGGAATACATTTATAAGTGTCAGTTTGCCAGAGGAAGAAGCTAATCAGTATATCAATCTTTTGAAAGAGAACAAAGATGTCTTCGCTTGGATATATGCAAAAATGCCAGGCCTAGAACCGTTAGTGGCAATGCATCGGTTGAATAATTCTAAAGATAAAAAATATGATTAAGCAAACACAAAGGAGGTTCCATCCAGATCTGGTCTTCAGGATAGAAGAAGAAATAAACAAACTAATAAAGGTCGGATTCACCAGAGAGGTCAAATACCCCAAATGGATATCAAATATAGTCCCAGTAAAGAAGAAAAATGGGCAGATCAGGGTTTGTGTCGACTTCAGAGATTTAAACCAAGCATGCCTCAAAAGATGATTTTCCATTACCAATCACAGAACTGCTAGTTGATAGTACCATGCAATATGTTGTCATGTCCTTCATGGATGGCTATGCTGGTTACAATCAAATAAGAATGGCACTTAAAGATGAGGAGGCAACAACTTTAAGAACTCCCTTGGGATTATATTGTTATAAAGTTATGCCATTTGGTCTCAAGAACACGGGTGCAACATACCAAAGGGCAATGCAAAATATATTTCAAGACATGATGCATAAGTATGTTGAGTGTTATGTGGATGATCTGGTGGTCAGGTCAAACCATCACGAGGAACACCGTGAGCATTTTACTTCAGTCTTACGCTGGGTCAGAAAGAAGCAGTTAAAGATGAATCCAGCCAAACGTGCATTTGGAGTATCATCAGGAAAATTTCTTCATTTCGTTGTAAGACATAGAGGAATCAAGATCGATCTAGAAAAAGTTAAGGCTATTCGAGATATGCCGCCCTCGAAAACGTTGAAGGAACTGAAAAGCCTGCAAGGTAAACTAGCATATATTCACCGCTTTATCTCAAACCTAGCAAGAAGATGTTAGCCGTTTTCTCATTTGATGAAGAAAGGAATAGAATTCATATGGGACAAGCCCTGCCGGAACGCCTTTGATTCAATAAAAGAATTATTGAAATAGCCTCCAGTGTTAATAGCCCCAGTGAAAGGAAGACCACTTATCTTATACATATCAGCAATCGAAAATTCATTAGGAGCCTAATTGGCATAAGTAAACAAAAGAGGGAAGGAAGTAGCACTCTATTATCTAAGTTGAACTTTAGTAGGCGCAGAATGTAATTATACACCGATTGAAAAAGTATGCTTGGTAGTGGATATTCGCAATCCAAAAGCTAAGACATTATTGTCTCTCCCATGACATAACCTTGATATCTAGAGCAGACCCCATCAAGTTTTTAATGACAAGACCGATGTTATCAAGAAGACTAGCGAAGTGGATGTTACTATTATCAGAATATGCGATTACGTATGAGCTGGCAAAAGCAGTAAAAGGGTAGGCAGAGGCAAATTTTTTGGCAGTCCATCTTGTAACAGATAGTCAAGCCATTTTCGATGAGTTTCCCGACAAGCAAGTCATGATGACTGAATCGCCAAATTCATGGCAAATGTTTTTTTGATGGTGCAGCACGAGCAACAGGAGCAGCTGCTGGGGTGATATTTATCACCCCCCAAGGCGATTTGTTGCCTTACTCCTTCACGTTGGGCACTTCATGCATAAATAACGAAGCTGAATATAATGCCCTTATCATTGGAATGGAAATAGCCAGCGAGCTGAAAATAAAGACACTACGAATTTATGGGGATTACAAGCTAGTCATAAATCAGTTGACGACAGTTTGAAACAAGGAAACAAGAACTTTTGCCACACTGTCGAAAAGCACAGCATTTGTTAGAACAATTCCTGTATGTTGAAATTAAGCATGTACCACGGTGTGAGAATGCGAAGGTAGATACTTTGGCTAGATCAAAGCCCCCTACAAGTGACAATCGAAGAAAGGAGATTTTTGCCTTCAGTGGAAATCATCAGTGAAACCATGGAAGCACTCCCTATATCATGTTTAGAGGTGACAATAGATGATTGACGTCAGCCTTTTGTCAATTATCTCAAGTACGATATCCTGCCAGAAAATCTAGAGATGAAGCTACAGATTAAGCAGAGATCGAAAAGATTCATTATATGTAACGAGGCATTATACAGAAGATCTTATAATGAAATACCATTGCGATGCCTGAGTGAAGAGGAAGCAGGTCAAGTGCTACGAGAGGCACATTCCGGGGAGTGTGGGGCGCATCAGACTGGGCAAAATGTATTCCACCAAGTGCACCGGATAGGATATTACTACACAACAATGTTTAAAGAAGCCATAGACTATGCAAAGCGATGCCACGAATGTCAGATCCATGGGGATGTTATACATGTACCCTCTGAAGACCTTCATCAGTCGGCTACTTCCTGGCCTTTTGCTGCATGGGGACTCGATGTCATTGGCCCTATAAATCCACCGTCGTCCAAAGGAAAGCAATATATATTGGCAGCAATAGACTATTTCTCCAAATGAACAGAGGCAACTACGCTGCAGAATGTTAAAGAGAAAGATGTTGTCAATTTCATTCAGCACGCAATAATCTATTGTCATGGCATCCCGAAGAAAATCATCACAAACAATGGCACTCCTTTCAAGAATAGGGGCATGGAGAAGCTATGTCTCAAGTTTAGTATTCACCATTCATTCTCAACTCCTTATTATCCACCAACCAATGGGTTGGCAGAGGCGTTCAATAAAAAAATTATAAAAATATTAAAGAAAACAGTGACCGAGAATAAGCGTGATTGGGATGAAAGCTGCAAGAAGCTTTATGGGCCTACAGGATCACCCATCGGACAACTACACAAGCTACCCCCTACTCATTGGTTTATGGTGTAGAGGCCATTGTGCCAATCGAAATGTAAGTCGCCTCACCTAGAATAGCAGTGCACTAGTCAATTATAGATGATGAGAACACAAGAATAAGATAGACAAAATTGGACATGTTTGATGAAAAAAGACTGGCAGGTCAGCAGCGATTGTAGTTATATCAGGCTAGGATTTCTGCCACCTTTGATATAAAAAAAAAAGGTTAAACACTGATCCTTCAAGAAAGGGGATCTGCTTCTGATGTTAAAAAGATCGATAGTGGTCACCCAAAGGACAGGGGGCAAGTTCGACCCTAAATGGGATGGGCTATACATCATAGCTGAAGTCTATTCTAATGGGGCATACAAAGTAACTGATCAAGATGGATGAAGCATTAGTATACCAGTTAATGCTCGCTTCATTAAGAAATATCATCCCTAATAGTGGGAAAGATTTTGATCTAGAAGATTATCAGAATAATAATTCTACATCCAAAGGGGGCAATTACAGATGAAATGGTGAAATAGCCTTCGAAGGCGGAGCCTTGTATTCTTTCTTCACAAATGATGAATAAAAAGAAAATTCTCAAGTATATCAAGAGTAAACATCAACGACTATTGCTGAAGTCACAGCCATTACTGTCGTTATTGGTCACCTATCAAATTGTTATTATCGCCAAGCTGACTGAATATAAAGACAGATATCATCAAATTATTATGGGCAATAGCAAGCAATAGCGATATATCGATTATTGATTCACCATTCGTGGCAGTAGAACGACATATACGGCCAAGCACATACAGATTCTTATAGCAACAATGGTGGTCCATCATTCATGGCACCCTAGACAAGCCCTAAATGGCCAACTACATATAAGACTTATATATTATCTAGGATAGCAATGTGGAGCCATTGGCCCTAAAAAGCCCGTACAAGCCACATCACGTACATACCCATGCGGGCAGCGGGTGGAGCCAATGACTAAAAGCCTCCAAAGGCTAGAAGTCCTCAACGGCCAGTCATGCGTAAGACTAATGTCGTCTGTAAGCTCTCCGACAATGTCATAGACGAGGATAAAAATACTCTCCAGTGAATGGATCTAAACTTACAGATGAAGAAAAATGAGGAATAGAATAAGACCCCCTAGATCCTTGGCTTGATTTTAGTATTAACTCATGAGGACGGGGTCTCAACAAATGTCCCCTCATTGATGGACTGGCGGCTCTAGATTTGGCACTAAAGGTAGCCTTATGCACCTCGTGAACTCTAGAGAGTTACTGTGGCCAACCTTGCACGTAAATCCTATTGAATTCACGGCCTCGGTAGCTTCACTAGGCCCCTCTGATGGACTGTGGTTTGTGAACTCCCCAGTCGCGATAAGTCCAGAGAACTTAGAAGAGTTAGAGAGACCATTCGCGTAAGACCTGACTTCAGCTACTTATGAGTTTAAAAAACTATGATTACTCCACTACTCAAGAGCTTAAACTATGTGCAAAACTAACTCTACTAACTTTAAAATAAAATAGTTCTGCCTGTTGAAATAAACATCACATAGGATCGCTTTACGATACATGAATATAAATGGTAAATATAATGAAGCATGAATATGAAAGTATTGCATCAACATGTACTCCAAAATCAATGATTGTATTATCAAGAATATACTTGCTTCGAATAAAATACCATAATCTGTCTATACATCACAGCACAAAAACAAACAAAAAGAAGCGAAGAAATTTACAAGCAAGATGCAATTCTTATAGATCCTCAGATATGTCTAATGCTGCTACATAACGCTGCAATTCCTCTTTTAGCTAAATTTGTGCCATAGCAGTCGTGTGTTCAGCCTCAAGAATAATCTTAGCCTGATTAGGAACGCCGGCTAATTCTGATTCCAAAAAAAGCAGTAGCTTCCCTATTCTTCGTTTGTTTAGCCTTCTCGATGTTGGCAAACTGAGTACTCATTTCAAGTTCCTCCCTAATTTGATGAATATTCAATTCCTCTGTTTCTTTTTAGCCTTTGAGTAGCATAATCTCTCTCTCAAGAAGGGCGATTTGGTCATCAATGATTGTCTTATTTCTATCAGAAGCTTTCAACCTCTCACGAAAAGATTAACTAACAGCACCACAATTAGAGAGAATGTCGTCTGAACGAGAAAGTTTCTCCTTGAGCAACGCTAGCTCTTTTTGACGGTTTAGAATTTCTGAAGCAATGACTACACCTCGTGTTACCTCTAAATTTTTAGTTGAGTCATAAAACTGTGATAAGGAGTCATGAAGGGATTGACCATTAATGTGCGCTAGACGAGCTAAATAGTCAAGAACGGCTAAGGCACTGTCCAAAAAGGGCCACTGAGCTGGATCTTTAAAAGCATTTATGATAACAGAGATTGCATTCTTAAAGAACCCTAGCATGAGAGGTGACACTTTTCCAATGAAAGTCTATAAAAAACTATAGCTACTGAGTTAAAACCTTCAGACCCACTTGGAGTTGGTATGACCAAAGCTAAAAACAAAAGAAGAATTATAAATTAAAAAGAAGATACTGTAACGCCCTGAAATTCGGGGGTCGAGCATAACTCAGCTCCCGAGTTTCAAAACATCACTTATGCAACATATTGAATGATGGATGTATGTTGTCTGTATGAGTGCATAAAACATGGACTAGATTAAGCCAAACTGCAAACATAATTTAGGGATAAGTGAAAGACACAAGCGGAAGACTTAAAGAAACATATGTGTACATGTGCAAGTCCCTGAAATACATGTACCTTCCAGGTCATAATTACAATTGTTGATTTCAAAATACAAGTATCAAAATGACATTATCTATTACAAAAGAAAACTCAGAATCCTCGCACATCAGGACATGACTCACATGAACCCGCCTGAGAACTGCATAAAAGAAAACGCGTCCTCATCATCCTCGTACTCCTGCTCTGCCTCAGGGGTCGCGTCGCCATCTGCATCTAAGACAGAGTCTGGTTGGTGTTGAAATACCATCCAGAATGTGGGAATGAGTGATCAACTCAGTGGAACTATACAGTAAAAGTTAACATGATATCAAATCAATCAAGCAGTAATGATAAGGCAATACAATCAACATGTCCTAAGTACTCTTGTTAATGCAAGGATGTATGAAGAAATGATACATGCCCTCGCCTGCACTCCCTCAGCGTCTTCATCTTACGGTACGCATGACAACCTCCCGCAATGCCAATGACTCCTACGCACATGCAATGCGGTGCATGAACATGATTACCAAGTTGTTATTAGTCTTTTTCATACAACAGGATTGGGAAGCTAAGGTACCTTCTTCATATCAATTTCCAAACAGTGATCCATTTTAGGGTCGTCAGTCCTAGACAATCTCATACGATCATATGATTTTAGGACGCTGCAAAGGGCTCGTCACCAATCAATGCGCGCCTATTATACCTTAGTTACTACCCTAAGGCTCGTCGCCTCAATGCAGTAGCAAGGTATGCTCGAGGTCACTACAAAGGGCTCGTCACCAATCAATATAGGACGACAGCATGAATATAGTGTCCCATACCACCATAATCGGCTCACGAGTCTGGTGTGCTCACTGGTCACTACGGGGAGGCTCGTCACCCCAGCGTAGGCCGACAGCTCGACCACGGTGTCCCATACCACCATGCCCGGCTCATGAGTCTTAGCGGATCAAGGTATAATGGTTAACAGAATTGCAATGGTAAGTTTGGTACCCTAGATTCAAACAATAGCGTCCATACATGGTGAAAATACATTGGGACAATCGGGTTACTTGACGAACTCGACTAGCACGAGGGCACGTTGAGTTGAACGACATAGAGTGCGCAAACACTCCGTGTGGCCAAACCACTGCCGACAACCCTAATATGACTCGGGTTCGTCAAACACGTCCTACGTGGTGAAAACAACCTCGGCCACGAACTCAAGGATTGTTACCAATTTCCTGGACTATTCCATAGTCCCAAACATGTTCAATTATAACAGAGATTCATGATAACAATTTAGAACAGTAATGGAACAACAATTCTAATCATACAATATGGAAGCATGTGATGAATATCAACTTAGCATGAATTACACCTAAGTAGTGCTTGAAGTTAAACAACAAAGAATGTAAATTGCATGTAGGAAATCATACACATCAATAGGGTAGTTAAGAATCTCTTCTCAATGCCCAAAATAGGTTAATATATTACACACATAACCATTCAGACATTTCTAGAAACACTTAGACTACATAGTCCAACATTCATGACGCATGTTGGTGATAACACACATTTGGACAATTCCTATTGCCAAGGAGTTGACACACATACAACTAGTACAAGTACACGACAATTAATCATGGTAAACACATGTTCATATTTTATATGTATACGATACTTCCTACATATACATAGAATACACAAATCTCAATATAACACATACATATCAGGAACGCAAAATAAACATCACAGTTGGCATGTGAAATTTCATCCACAATAATAATAAACCATTACCCAACATTAAAAGCCTTGAAAACCATAACCTATACGAATATAGTCCGCACCTTAAACCAGAAAAAGTGCACAGATCTAATTCAGGCGATAAGTCTTCGTCAACGGCGGCTAGATAACCTAAAGCATGAATAGAAATGAGCTACATCAACACTTAGACAAGTCTAAGTTCTAACATAGACTAGGGTTTGATTAACTTACCCAAGAAGGAACTTAGAATCGCCAGAATAACGATTCCAAAAATGATGGTTTAGGTATGCAGAATAACAAGAAAGAATCTCAAGATGATTCACCAACTTCTCTCTCCCTTTCTCTCTCTTTTCCTCTCTCTTTCTTAGCTAGGGTTAGGAAATTCGTATGGGAAAGAGAGTGAGGGTTTTAAGGTCTATATATAGGCCTAACATTGATGAAAATAGCCCCAGAGCCAAGGTATACTTAGGTTATAACCAAATCGGGCCTATTCCGATCCAACGGAGCACTTCTGGTGGTCATTTTCCTACATGTGGTCGGACTTAAGCTCACTGACTATGGATCTAGGTCAGACTGAGTTTTCATACCAATCGAATTTACAGATTAGCCGTGGCGGACCACTCTCAATTCAACGGTTACCGAAACTCGATCAGGTCCACAAGCACTATGACATGCTTAGGCCATCTTCCTTGATCCGAGGGTGAAATTAGGTCATAATCTAATGGTCAGAAAGCTTAGAATCAGCACACAAGCGACACGACTCAGATTTCATAAATTAGATTTAATTTCTCAGCTTTCTCACACTCTTTACTCCGGACTTAAGCAAACCGACCCAGGACATCATCTGGACTTGATTTTTGAGGTGATGGTCAAGCCCAACAAGATGACCAAAATTGTCTAAGATCGACGCTATCGGACTTTCGGCACGTGGTCCAGGTCCGATACAAAGTTTCCAAGTACTCCTGAGACTAACTGGACTTAGCGTTGAATCCAAGATTTCAGGGTAACATAGCATTAACGATTCTACAGGTTTTGAGTCCTGCTAATCAAATTTAAAGTGATTGATACTAATTTCACAAGCAATTGAGTTTAACGCTAATTAACCCACATATAACTTCTAAGAAAAAATAAAGGTAGTACTCGGGTCTTGGCACGAAATTTTTCGGGTCATTACAGATATATATGTGTAGCAATATAAATAAATAAATAAATAAAAGAGAGAGAAGAAGAAGAAGGAAAGAAAATATATACCCTGTCCAGAGGCAATTGCAAAAGTAACTTGAAGAGAACAGGTTCTTGGTTCTGCGGATCTGGGTACGTCTATAGCCACGAAAACATTGAAATAAAGCTCCTAAGCTACTCTGGTACTCGAGTCAAGAGTCGTCGGAGTTGGAACGTCAACTAGGTCAGAGAAGAATTCCAAACTCCAGGCTACTGGCTAGATAGGAGGAGGGCACGCAGTAGGAGATTTATCAATATGAATGGGGGCATCAGATGTTGCGGTGACCATTGGCAAGACTTCTTCTATGCTTTGAGGAAGAAGCATATTTTCCATCCCTATTTGAATATCTGATGATTGGGCTTCTGCTTCCCTTAGTGTCGATGCTTCACGAGCAATTACATCGGCGGCTTCCACGATACATGGAGAATATGAGGCATCAAAACAAAGAAAGATATTTGCACTAGGAGAATAGCCAGACTCTCCATAATCAAGTTGTTCTTCTTCTAAGGAGGTCATCGTGATCGGAAGAGGGACATTAGGGCGATTGATTTGGGTGTCAGGAGGCGGAGATTTGGCCCTAGCCTCATCCTCTTCTTCAATATCTACGTCAACCCCGGCTTCTTAATTCAATAAGACATCTCCTTCGTCAATCAAGCTTATAGAAGAAGACGTATTGCTGCTTCGAGTGTTAGCCGAGTATTCTGACAAACTATCTTCTTTTGACATGGTTTGTTTACCCTTGTAAGTAGTCTTCATGGGGAGAAGACGAGCACTTCGAACCAAAGAAGGGGCCTGTTGTGCCAGAACCTCAAGAGACAATGACTTGGCATGTGAACGAGTCATAAGAGATGTAGTAATAGTGACTTGATTTGTAGCAGGGGAAGCTATAACTGTAGCATGATCTGTAATAGGAGGGACTGTGGCTATTGCATCACCCATGGTAGGGACGATCGTGGTGGCTACATGATCAATGGTGAGAGAAGTTGTAGTTGCGACGGGCTCCATAACAGGAGAGGTGACAGGAACATGATGTTTAGGCTAGTCTCTTCCTTCAGGAGTAGGGGAAGGCAGAATACCACCCACAGTCTCGAATTCATCACAAGTAACTGGTCTTTCTCCCCATCTTATCAAGTCCAAAGGAGAGTTGAAAGCAATTCATCCTTCCAGAGTGTTCAACGACTTTATCTCTCTAATTAGCTCTTTATAGAAATTTTACAGCGAAGTTGCCCCGAAACAACGACATGATCTTTCTCAATAAAATATCAGATTCCTTGCTCTGTTCTGTAGTTTCCCAAATGCAGAGGAGGAACCCAGATAGGACAATCCATGGGAAAACAGTTGCGCACCAAGTAGTAATGATGCATCCACCACCGCATCCAGGAGTAGGAGGCTGTTACTCGATGATTATACCCCGAGAGAAGAAAGAGGGAGTTAAAATTTCTTGTCAAGGGCTACTTCCATATCAGAGCCCAATTATAGGGGCCGACTCTGTAGCTTCTCATTGTTTGTGTGACCTCCTCTCCTGCCTGAGGTATGACTTAATCATAGCCAAATTGTCTAGCGAATCTACTCAGATAGTACGACTCTCTCCAGAACTCTACCCCTTCTCGCATGGGTAGGCTGCAAGAAAGGATACAAAGAAAGAAGGTCCTCTCAATGGGTTCCAAGTTGTTATTATCTTCGACCTCCCTATCCTCAGCTTGGTAATCCAAATAGAAAGGAAAGAAATCAATAGATTTCATGCTTTCGATCTTGTCCATTATCCAGCCATACCCTTTCTTTATCATTTTTCACTTAAGGAAATGCCATAAGGGTAGATGTTTAGGGTGGACATAGGCCTTCTCTGGGTCTCCATAAGTCCAAGGGAAGTACGTGTGGAGCTAGCCAGAGAAATAATGTCATGGGGTGAAAGAGGATGAGGCTCCAATTGTTGGGCTCGAGCAATGCGCCGCAACATGTCCAAAAGCTCTATATCACGAACATAACATAGGGGGAGCTAAAGAGTATTTTTTTCCTGCCTTCCGCCATAGTGTCTGCCGCTACAAATAAGGTTGGTCAAAAAGAGTCTGAGCTTTTCGAACTAGGAAGAACGACCAAGCTTAACCAATAAGCTAAGAAAGCATCTAACTCAATGTCAGTGGTGAATTTGGTTGGGCCCTTTATCTTTTTGCGAGTGGCTTCCAATTCGATGCAATGACTAACAGGGAACCTAAGGGACAAAAAAAAGTGAAATAAGGATATATATACATGTGTGAAAATTTTTATCTGAAAGAGAAAAGGAATGTTGAAATGCTTACAGTAGGTATCATGAGAAATGCACGAGCCATTGAAAAGGGGATATCTTGTGAACATCGGGGAAGCAAGACATCTCGCGGAAGAGTTTAATGGTAGATGCTAAAATCTTATGCACCCTATTGGGGGCAACGTAAGCAAATTCCTCATTCATAGGAATGTACTTATCCAGAAAGGATCCGAAGATAGGCAAACATGCCATCCTATGCAGATCCCACAGAATGATACTTTACCAACCGTGAGGTGAAAAGAATTTGTAGTAGAAGACCAGTACTTTAGAAAGCTCTTGTAAATCATGGTGTCATTGTGGAAGAACTCTGAGGTGGCTTATATAGCATAATATATCTTCACCGCAATGAGAACATCTTTATACTTCTTAAAGATTGCTTTAGTCCATACCCTATAATATGAACGAACAGCCCAAAGACCACGTGTCCTAAATTCATCTTTACCCTATAGGGAGTCCCGATCATGAAAATGTTGTTGAATTGTCTCAAAGTAATGAGTGGGGTATATGGCATAAGGGTTGTAACGTGGCATGAGGAAGCGCATGTATGATATCTTCCCGACCTTCTGGATTAGAGATTTCTCCATGAGATAACCCTCGAGGATTTTTTGCTCTTTGATGACCCAGTTTGACACATACAAGAGTTGGTTTTGTGTCATGTAATCAGTCGGTTCACTTTGGAGTATTGACAGATGACACTGAAGATGTAAGGGGATGATGATAATCTCATCTTTGTAGGGATTGTGGAATTTGATGGCGTCAGAGTTAGACTTGATCGTATCCCAAGCGTTCTGGAAACATCTCTTGTTGTGCTCCCGGATTTTCTCTTGAAAGGCTTTATCTTTACTATTTTCTCTTGCTTTCTTCAAAATTGTAGGAGAGGGGGAAGCTTCGGCAGGGGATAGATGAGTGTTATCTATCCGGAGATTGGCTGTGGATTTTAGCCAGTCTTCCTAGTCAGACTGTTGGCCTTCGGTAGGGGTCCCTCTATTTCTCTCATTAGAACAGCTGTGCGGATATGGTCAGACAAGTGTTGAATTCTATCAGCGAAGTTGATTATGGGAGGGGTTGGTACTTTGAAGAAAGAAGAGCATCCTTCAGATGATCTAGCCCTCTTTTGGGAATGAGTTTCAAGTGGCTGAGGGTTCGATGGTTCGGCTACATCTGGGGAAGTATGAAATCTCTTAGAACGGGCCATTAGAAATCTCCAAAAGTTCTAATAAAGGATTTCGATAAGCAAGCAAGTTGAGATATGCAAAAGTTAGAAGTTATGTGTGTACAGAAGTCCTGCTATGCACAAGTGTCTATTTTATGCAAGGAGTTACTGTGCACAAGAAGTTACTGTGCGAAGGAAAGTTATTGTGTGCAAGTTGCTGTGTGCAAGAAAGTTGTTGTGCGCAAGTCGCTGTTGCTTATAAATCGCTATTATGAGCAAGAAGATGTAGTACGTAAGAAAATTCAGCAAAAGAGAAGGATGCTACGAAGTAAGAATGAAAGAAGTGAGCTTTAGCTGGGTTTATATAGGCTCACGGACCCCATTGTGCGTAAAATGTGTTGTGCGCAAAAAGCATTGTGCGCGGGTTTGGAATTGCGCACAATGAGAAAAGAGAGCAAATTAATTTAAATATTGAAGGATTGATCTTACATTTTCTTATTTTGTAGATAAAAATAAAAAATGTAGGATCAAGGGGGCATCTGTTGAGGCATAAAAAGAGAGAGAGGTGACTTCTGTTATACGTAAAGGTTTTATACGTTAAAATAGGTTAGTCCACACAATGGAGTCTGCACAGTGGAATCCGCACAATGAAGGCTGCACAGTGGAGACCGCACAATGGAGACCACACACTCAGGTCCGCACATAGGGGATTGGCGCACAATGAATATGTGGCATATTCACATGAGTGAGAGAGCTATAAATACCCCATGACCCCTCTACAGGGATCATTAGCACCAGATTCAAGAGAAGAAAAAGGAGAGGAGCAGACCTTGGAGGGAAAGAGGTAGAGTTAGCACCTATTGTACGGAACAAGTGTTGTGCGACGCAAAACACTGTTAGCGCACAACCCTATTAGCATACAACAAGTTGCAGCATGCACTAAGCTCCAGCGTAAAGTGCCCATAGTGCACAATGCTCCTTCGCGAAGTGCTAACAGCACACAATGATGCTTCTTCATTAAAGTGACATATGTGTGATTTCTCCAGCAGTTAAAGATCAACAAAAAGCTTCAAATTTGATTAAAGGAGTGATCTATATATATATATATATATATATGTCACATTTGCTTTGTATTATGATTTAATGAATATTCTATTTTGGAATCAAAGGGGAGAAAGGATGTAAAAGAATTCGGAATGGATAAATGTCGTGATTATCTTCTTCATCTTCTTTTGTAAATCATTGAGTGGATGAAATCCCCCAAATCGAATGCATTTGTTTCTTGTTCGAAACAGACCCTCAACATCAGAGTTTATACTCATGCCCGAGAAAATCGGGTGTTAATAATTAAATGAATTAGATGCTTTAAAAATCACACCATATTTTTTTCCCATTTAGATCACATCTATTTACATTCATGAAGGTGGTTTCATGAGAATAAAATCGACTGTATTTATTATTTCATTAGAGTAAAAGAATTCTACAAATTATCAAATGCCCTCTCAATGAGTGCTTATTACATTATCGAGTATGCAGCGAAAATATAAAACTTAATCATAAAACTATTTTCTTATTCATTCAATATAATCTTCCATGGGGAGAAGGTCCTCTAGGTCTTCAATCTGTACATCACCTACATCATCTGTACGGTTGGAGAATGTCAATGCCTGTAACGCCCTGAAATTCGAGGGTCGAGCATAACTCAGCTCCCGAGTTCCAAAACATCACTTATGCAACATATTTAATGATGGATGTATGTTGTCTATATTAGTGCATAAAACATGGAATAGATTAAGCCAAAATACAGATATAATTCAGGGATAAGTAAATAAAGCAAGCGGAAGACTTATAGAAATATATGTGTATAAGTGTAAATCCCTGAAGTACATTCACCAACCAGGTCGTATGAAAGTGTTGCTTAACAAAATTACAAGTATCAAGTTACATCATTTAAATTCTTAAAAATAATCCCAGAGTCCCGCGCATCAGAACAAGCTCGCTAGAACCCGTCTGAGAACTGCATATAAGAGAAAGCAGCCTCGTCATCATCCATCTCCCGCTCTGCCTCAGACGTCGCATCAACATCTGCAACATCAAAACCTAAGACAAAGTCTGGTGGGTGTTTAACACCGCCCCAGAACGTGGGAGTGAGTGATCAACTCAGTGGAACAATAAGGCACTGGTTAACATGTTATCAGTTCAATCAAGTAGTAATGATAAAGCAGAAAATTAAATAAATCCTAAGTACTCTTGTTAATGCAGGAATGTATGCAAAATGATGCGTGCCCTCACGCGTACACCCTCAGCGTCTTCCTCTTACGTTACGCATGACACCACCTCAAAGTGCGCCACATCTATAAAGCACATGCAAATGTGGTACATGAATATGATTACCAAGTTGTTATTAGTCCTTTTCATACAACAGGATTGGGAAGCTAAAGTACCTTCCTCATATCACCATCCAAACAGTGATCCATTCTAGGGTCGTCAGTCCTAGACTTCTCATACGATCATATGGTTGTAGGTCGTAGCAAAGGGCTCGTCACCAATCAATGCACGCCTTTCATACCTTCGTTACTACACCAAGGCTCGTCACCTCAATGCGGTATCCAGGCATGCTCGAGGTCACTACAAAGGGCTCGTCACCAATCAATGTAGGCCGACAGCACGAATATAGTGTCTCATACCACCATAATCGGCTCACGAGTTTAGTTGCTCACTAGTCACCACGGGGAGGCTCGTCACCCCAGCGTAGGCCGACAGCTAGACCACGGTGTCCCATACCACCATGTCCGGCTCATGAGTCTTAGTGGATCAAGTACCATGGTTAATAGGATTTCACTGGTAAGTTCGGTACCCTAGATTCAAGTAGTAGCGTCCATACATGGTGAACATATATCGGACAATCGGGTTACTTGACAAACTCGACTAGCATGAGCGCACGTTGAGTTGAGCGACATAGAGTGCGCAAACACTCCGCGTGGCCAAACCACTGTCGACAACTCTAATACGACTCGAGTTCGTCTAATCACGTCATTTGTGGCGAAAGCGATCTCAACCACAACCTTAAGGCAGATTACCGATTTCCTGGACTAATGCATAGTCCCAAACATGGTACACTACAACAGATAATCATATTAAATGTAGAACAGTAATGGAGCAACAACTCAAATCATGTGGTACTTAAGCATTTGAAGAATATCAACTTAACATAAATGAAAGCATAAGAAATGCTTGAAATTAAATAACAACGAATGTAACTAACAAGAAGGAAATCATACACACTAGTGGGAGAGTTGAGAATCGCTTCTCAACGCCCATACTAGGTTCAAATATCACACTTTAGATCATTCAGACATTTCTACAAACACTTAGAATACACAACCCAACATACATGACGTATGTTGAAATACATGCATTTGGACAATTCCTTTTACCAAGGAGTTGTCATACACACATCTAGCATACATACATGACAAATAATCATGGCAAACACAAGTGCATATTTTATACGTATACGGTACTTTATACATACACATAGAATACACAAATCTCAATATAACACATGCATATCAGGAACGCAACATAAACACAACATTTGGCATGTGAAATTTCATCCATAACAAGAATAAATCATTAACTAGCATTGAAAGCCTTGAAAACCATAACCTATACACTTAAAGTCCGCACCTTAAGCCAGAAAAGAAACACCGAACTGATTTAGACGAGTTGTCTTCGTCAACGGCGATAGAATACCCTAAAACAAGGATAGAAATGAGATACAACAACACCAAGATGAATCTAAGCTCTAACACAGATTAGGGTTAGGTTAACTTACCCAAAGATGAACTCAGAATCGTCAGAATAACGATTCAAAGTGAAGGTTCAAAGATGTAGAAGAACAGGAAAGAATCCAAGATGATTCACCAACTTCTCTCTCACTTACTCTCTCTTTTCCACTCTCTTTCCAAGTTAGGGTTAGAGAAAATTCGTATGGAAAAGAGAGCTAGGGTTTAAGGACTATAAATAGGCCTCAAATTGATGGAAATAACCCCAGGGACAAGGTACACTTAGGTTATAACCAAAGCAAGCCTCTCTCGATCCAACGAAACACTTCTGGTGGGCCTATAACCACGAAAGGTCGAACTTAAGCTCACTGACCATGGATCTAGGTCAGGCTGAGTTTTCGTACCGACCGGCTCTTCAGATCAGCCGTGGCGGACCACACTCAATTCAACGGTCACAGAATCTCGATCAGGTCCACAAGCACAAGGATATACCTGGGCCATCTTCCCTAATCAGAGGGTGAAATTGGGTCAGAATCTAACGGTCAGATAGCTTAAAATCATCGCGCAAGCGACACGACTCAGATTTCATAAAAGCTTAATAAATTTCCAACCGTTCACACACTCTCCACTCCAGACTCAATCAAATCGACCCAGAACATCACATGGACTTAATTTTAGAGGTGATGGTTAAGCCCAACATGGTGACCGCAACAGCCTAAGATCATCGCTATCGGACTTTCGACGCGCGGTCCAAGTCCAATCCAGAACTTCCAAAAAATCCCCAAAACAACTGGATTTAGAGATAGATCCCAGATTTCAGAGTAACATAGCGCTAACTAATCTACAGGTTTAGAGTCATCCAGATACAATTTAAAGTGATTGATGCGAATTCCACAAGCAATCGAGTATAGCGCTAATTACCCCAAAAACAACTACTTAAGGAAAGATTAGCACAAAAATTTCCAAGGTCGTTACAATGCCCTACTCATAGTGATGGTTATCCTTTAAGATTAACAATAATTCAAGAGATTTATAGGAATAATGTGAGGGTTCTGATACGTCTCGTACTCCACCGCTACGAGTGGTATCAGTATATGCAACTAATATATATATGAATGTATGCCTAGCAAAGTATGTGCGGTCCATCATACATAGTGATCATCACAATGTGGAATATAATTTATAGAAAACCCAGCTTGCCCCACATTTTCACACTACGGAGATTCGTCGATGTGTCCAACGTTAACGTGGATTTATATAAACATCTCAAGGTGAGACAACAATGTGATTGGGGGATTTACGTAACACGATGTGTTCATGGAGCAACTATTTACGACATCCAATCGTAAGAAGTGATGTAATACGCATGGTGATTTACTTACATCGATTGTGCACCACGCCAACCAACTCACGGAATTACGTGTTGATCAAGAGAGCCACTACCCATAACGCATTACGTCTACGATAAATATTTGAATCACTAGTTGTGATTCATTTAACACATCACTTGCATCAATAGAGAAATAAATTAAATCATGGGAGTTTTGGAATTCCAAGACATATGTCCAAGCCTTAAAGGGAGGTAGCATAAGGATAACATAATAAAGGAGAAGAGGGCAATGGCTAACTCAGCAAAAGAGGAGAGTAGCAAGGGCTAACTCAACAAAATTGGTAAAGGCAAGGGTAAGGTTTTGTATCCATGGCCCCACATAAATTAATAAAGATCACACGTAATTAACATCATATCATAATTTCCAAAGGATAAATAATTGATGGTGGTAAATCAAACGATTACAAGGAGAATTCACAGTAACATGAAAGCATGTAAGAGGTAAGATAAATCATATCAACTCAAATTAATGTAAGCTTAAGAGAATTCCTTACCTTAGCCTTTGATCTAAACCCTATATAGATATCCATGTAGAAAAGATTTTACATAAAAAGCTTCCACATGAATCATGCATTGCTTGAGCAAGAGGGAGAAACCATACATATGGAAAAGGAAGAGGGCATCTAGGCTTCTCCTTCTAATTTTTTCTCTTTCTCTTTCTATATTTTTATTTTTCTCTCTCTCTCTTTTTCTCTTTCTCTTTCTCTCTCTCTCTTTCTCCTTGGGCATTGGCCGTGTGAGTGGAGAGGGGAATGGACACCCTTTTAAAAGGAGTGGGCATGTGAGATGGTTGTATTTCACATCCCACTTGGATTGGGTTTCTCCAATTTTTTATTTTCTTATGATCTTTCTTGAAATCTAATTTATCCAATGTGTTAGGATCATCGAATAGAGCTGGGGTATATGATTTTATTGGTGATCCGAAATTTAGATTGGCCTATCTTAAAAAATCTCCTAACGGATGTCAAAACGAACTTAATCTCAATTAATGGTCTACACTTAATGATCAAGGCCAAATTTTGGGAGAAATGTGTAGTCAGGATAGGAAAACGGTTGGATATAATTTGGTGGTTGATCGATAGTAGAAAAAGTCTAAATCTAAAATTTCACCTTTTGTACCAAAATGAAGGAACTAGCTTCAACCTTCAACGGTTTAGGATCATATATTGGGGCCTAAATTTTGTATAACCTTGTAGTCATATGAGACCAAAGTGTGATCCAAATTTGAGTTGTGATGGACAGAAGGAAGTGGTTAAATCGGAAGATCCAGATTTCTAAGGAGTTAATAGGCCTTGACAAGAAAACTTCATGCCTAAGGAAAAGCCCAAAGTGGGGTCTTCATAATTCACACTTGGTCCATATTATGGGCAATCCAGTTCGTTTATATGAATAGAAATATCCTACTAAGACTACCCATGAGGTTTATTCACTCAATGGACACTAAAATCAATAGTTAAGGGGCTGATTTATCAATTGGGTCACTTTTACAATGATCTAAGAGTTGAAATTTGACATGTATGATTAATTTATGATACATAGGCATAGTATAAAATTTCATATCAAACGGATAATGGAAACCATGTGATCTAGAATTCAGGGGTCTAGGTTAAAAGCATTTTCATAATTATTATTGATATGAGAGTTTTGAAAAATCTAATGGTTGGTTATAGGAATGTTTCTAAGTAATTCTTACAAAAGAACTTATATTTAAATTATTTATGAATAAAGAATTATTCACCGAATTAACTAAGGGAACTTACATATATCAACCAACATAAGGGATGGTCAGATGACATGTTAAAAATATGAAGACTTGATGGTTAGTACTCCAACAGTGTATACAGGTATATGTATGATCAATTTTGTAAATGAAAGAACACATGGTGGGTTTCTACAATGATTAAGGGGTAGAACATGTGTATCGTTAGATTCGAGTGTCTTATTCACCTGTGTAAGTTTCTCAGATTATAGTTCTGATGGTGAGTTATGCATATTCACAGGTGAAGAATAAGATGAACGGATCAGAATCTTAATTGATGAGTGTATGAGCGGATGTAGAGATCGAGTAGCTAATTTACTATGATCAGGTGGTCCAAAATTAAAGTGGACGGTTAGATGTCTCTTTCTAGCAGTGCATATTTGATTGAGCAGTTGATTATGAGAGACAAGTAAGAATATTTGGATATATGATGACCTTATCTTAAAATCAACGGTCAAATTGCTTGATCAATGAATGGAGATTATTCTCAATGGTCAAATTCGCGTTGGAGAATAGATGTAAGGTTATGATAGTTAGATTTGTATCATACACATGTACATATTAAATTAAATTTCATGGTAACATTCGAGAACTTTCAATACTTAGGTATTGAAAAGTTCAGGGTGTTACAATAAGACTCCATTGCTCGGATTCTCATGAGGCAAAGTTGTTGAGTGTCAAATATTACATATTTTCCCCTATTTATATCTTGGTTTTATGAATATGATAATGCTTAATGGGATACTTTATACATGTTTGTATTGCGAGGTGAATCTGAGAGCTTAGATTGAAAAGAATGTTAAATGCATGGATTTAATGCTCAAGAATCACCAAGATAAAGGGTGGATCTTAGGAGACCAAGAATGAAGAATTCACATGCCAAAGATCTAAGGAAACCAAGTACAAAGTGTAAGGCTCGTATCCTAGTCCGTACCATTCCTTATACTCTCGCGGTCCTCCTGGTCGAATTCCGGCGACTTGCGACTCGTAGATAGCATTTGCGCGCAACCCTGATTCACATCCTGCCGATCTGAGTCGACTCGACCCGAGACTTGTACCCTAGCGACCGCACCATCGCCACCATTCCAACACCACGTGTCGCGCAGTGATGTGATACTCAAGGCAGGAGTTGTGGGCCTGCATTTATTTCGATGAAAACGCCACGCGTTACGAATCTCAAAAGAATTTCTACCAAACATCACATCAATTAAGTCAAGTACAACTCATCCCTCTCTTACCAATAAAGCATGACACTCATCTCTCTCACATTCCTAAAGTCAACTCTCACCCATCCCTTCCTTACACACACCTATCCCTCTCTCCTTACATCTCCTCTCTCTCTCATTTTCTCCACCATTTTTTCCAAAGCAACCTAAGAGAAGCTTTAAGGAGAGAAAAGAGAGCCAAGTGTGGCCCAATTCCTACCCCATCAACTCTCATCTCCACCCTTTAATCTTCATCATCCTCCATCAAAGTTGAAGCCAATGATCTTAGAATTCTAAGGAGCCTAGAAGAAGCGGAATCAGTGGGTGAATCTTCATTATTTGTGGAAAAAAAGGATTTTCACCCTTGATTTTATAATTGAGGGCCCACATGTGGTGGGACCCATTTGATGTATGCATTGTATGATATAGAGGGGCTCAAAGTCGGGGTCCCCCCATCACACGATTTCTCTCTCTCTCTCTCTCCCTCTCTCTCTCCCTCTCTCTCTCTCTCCCCTTTTGTGAATGATGGCCCACCTTGATGGATAATCCACGCTGTCCAGTGGGACCATACACTGTCCAAACAATGGAGTGCCCATGTCTAGCAGCTGGACTGCCTTGCTGCCCAGGCGAAAGGAAAACATAAATATCAACTTGATCCTGGGCGTATGGCCCACTGGATGTAGGACCACTTGATGTGAGTGTTTTACCCACCGTCCACACATGTGGACCACCATGATTTAAGTATTATAACTGCACCGTCCAGCAACAGACGCTGTTAGAAATGCAAGACACTTGAGATCGGGCGGGTCATGTATACGTGGACCCCACCTCAATGTATATGTTGTATCCTCACCGTCCAATAGTTGGACGGTGGGTCCCATCTAATTCATGAGCCATCCCAACCGTCCATCTCCTGCATTGACGTCAGCAGAGGGACTAATCATGAGGCATGTATTATATCCAACACCGTCCATCACAGCTATGCGGCTATTGTACTGAAGTCAGCAAGCTCTATGGGTCCCTGCACGAGTCATGTGATATATCCATCCATCCATCCACGTGTGTGGGGACCACATGTGTGGGGCCTACCATGTTGCATGAGGTTTCATCCCCACCGTCCAGCTGCTGGACGGTGGCAAACCACCATGATATATGTATTTTATCACATTGTCCGTCCCTTTTTTGGGACGTGGGACCCACCCCACACGTGCTGCACGTGTGGGGGTGGGGCCCACCTTGCTGATGTATGTAGCCTACATCTAATTGTCCATCAGATTGGACATGTGGCCCACCGCGAGATGTGTATTGTATAACCAGGTCGTCTGTCCAGGACGTAGCCCACCCCACACGTGTGGGTGGGACCCTACTTAATGTATATATTCTATATTCACACCGTTCATCTGGACGGTGTGATACACATGAGATGTGGGTTTTATTCCAGCCGTCCGTCCGTTCTGGATGGGCGGGACCCACCTTGATGTATTTATTCTATATCCACTCCGTCCATCTGTCCAGGGCGGGTAGAACCCACCTTGATGTATTTATTTTATATCCACACCGTCCACTGGATTAGGACGGTGGGATGCCAGCCGTGATGTATGTGTTCTATACACGCCGTCCATCTGTATGTGGGGCCGATCGTGATGTATTGGCCTTAACCACACTGTCCATTGCTGGTGGGACCCACCTTTAATGTATGTGTTTGATCTACACCGTCCAGCTTGCTACATGGTGGGCCCTGCATAATGTATGTGTTGTATAAACACCGCCCATCCACGTGACCCCCGCATGATGTACGTGTCTTATCAGCACCGTCCAAGTCCAGCCTGTAGGCCCCACATAGTGATGTTTATGCAGCCTTTGAATGAGGCCCAATGTGATATATTTACGGCCCATTATTGAGGCCCAATGTGATGTTTATTGGGCCCATGTGATGAGGCCCATTGTGATGCATTTGAGGGCCAGGCAAGCAACCCATTGTGATATATATTAGGCCCGTGTGAGCGGCCCATTATGATGTATATTATGCCCATGTGAGCAGCCACTGTGATGTATGTTAGGTTCATGTGAGAGGCCCACTATTGTATAGGAGGCCCACTATGTCTGTGTGAGGCCCATTGTTGTGTGAGGCCCACCTGTTGCATATAAGGCTCATGTTTGAGGTCCGATGAGATGTACACGCAGCCCAAGTGATAAGGCTCATTGTGATGTATATGAGGCCCAATGTAATGTATATGTAGCCTATGAGTGAGGCTCATGGTGATGTATATTAGGCCCTTATGTGAGGTCATGGGCCCACTATATGTTTGGGCCTATGTGGGCCACTCCTTGGGAGCAATGTTGGTTAAATGTCTATATTAATGGGCGATGATGGTTAAATGTCCACATTGTGACCTTCCCTTAGGCCTTTGTTAGGCCCATTCTCATTATTCTGGGTCAACCCAAATTATTGGGCCCCATTGATGTTGCATGGTTCATCACACCGTGGACGGATGCCTCCGTGTTACCGAATTTGGCATATCCACGGCCGAGGGCCAATCTTTATATTTTGGTTTAGATCGGCTGTTCATGTATGGACCACCTTGCATATAGGCCTATTATTGATGCTGATTATCGGTAGTGGTTATCGATACTAATTATGAGTATGTGATAGCATAGCATCATGATACATGCCCATACGCATCATCTGCATGTTTGTTATGAGATGTGGTTGACCATTGCATATGTCATAGGGTGGATTATTATGGGACTCCCTGATAAGAGGAGTTGCCACATGAGCGCACGGTACATGCAGGATTGCTGCATGACTGGATGGTATGATTCATGCATCCGTATTTTGTGATATGACCACCATACGCCCTAGCGACATCAAGGCCGTAGCCTCCACAGGCATGTCGTGAATGGCCAGATAGGACACTAAAAATGTTTGGTTCTAGCATACAGGCTCCATAGATGTCCTTAGGTGAAAATTCTTAAACCCCCGAGGCCATGGGATGCTCCAATGTCTAGACTGAGTGGATATACATGAGCGCATGAGGGCCATATACCAGTAAGCCGCTCCTCTCACTGTGTTGTGGTCGGTTGGAAGGGGGTGTGACCTTACCCGCCTGAGTGAGGGGGCAATATCTAGGTTGAGTTTGACCAGCTTGAGGAATGGATCTGCTATCGACGAACCGGGCCCGATATTAGTAGGCAGATAGTGAGGCCTCTTACACTTACCCAGTTACACACTCGGATAGGGGCGGCAAGTTGGCGTAGAGTGTACTAGACCCCCGTGATGATCCCAGAGATGTACGGTACTGATATGTAGACTTATTGAGCAGGAGTTACATACTCGTTCATTCATTCATTTATTACTCACTCGGTCTGGTGGTGCGTAACTAATTGTTATGTGTACCTTCGTAATGGCCAGGATTTCGGTTGGGAAGCGCAACCAACCTAAGATCAAGAGTTTACCACATTGAGTCTATCTATCTAAATTTAGGTATAAGACTGGTTTGGATAGAAGTCCCTTGTGATGGACCCCGTAGCTTGCGATACTACGTACTATCTCGACTTCACACTCCAGCTTGGTCATTTCATTCCCACCATATTTTACATTGCTTCCTTAGCACATAACATTTGGTTTATTATGCTTTTGTATTGCATATCTTGGATAAGGCTGATGGTATTTATGGACTTACCGACATGTTTCCACATTGTTCTGATATTGCATACTTGACACTTACCTTACGCACAACTTTCACCACCCTCTAAGCTTTCTATAAGCTTATGCACGATAGATGCGTTCACGTGGTGTTAGGTCACAGTAGCATTGAGCTTGAAGCATGCAACTGTCTACTGGAGCTTTGATTTTCGATATATGTATTTTCCTTTCAGCATTGTATTCAACTATTTATATTAGTGGACATGTGATGATGAGTTGCCTTTGTGATTTGGGTAAACTTGTGGTTATGCTTCTTATGAGATAAATATGTATTGGAAAATCCTCCTTGTAGGATCCCAGGATTGGAACCTAGTATATGGGTGCCGGGAGCCGAGAATGGGGTACTACGGAGGCTGTCGGCGCCGGATTCGGCGATCAGGAATTTTGTGAGCCCGATTTTTGAGTTTGGGACGTGACACAAAGGATGAAGAAATGACTGGAAATACTTCAAAATTTACGGTAAAAAATAGATAGGTTCGTTCCAACCGAACCCAAGTTCGTCCGACCGAAATCGTACAAAACAGTCCAGCAACCAACGATGAAATTCAGAGCTAATTTAGTTCGATCGAAGGATAATTCGGTTCGACCGAACCCAAGTTCAGTCTGACCGAAGGAAGGATTCGGTGCGACCGAAAGTGCACAAAAAGCTCTAGTGAAGAACGATGAATTTCGGAGTTAATTCGGTTTGACTGAGAATTAATTTGGTTCGACCACAACTTAAGTTTGCTCTAACCGAACCCAAGCTCAGTGTGATCGAAATCGAGCAACTATTGAAACAGAACCCTGTCATGATTCGAAGGTGACTTCAGTCCGACTGAAGCGTAACACAGCTGCGTAAATTAGAGGCAATTTCAAGGTCAGTTTGTGGAAATCCAAGGTAGTGCAAAAGGTAGTGCTTCACAACTATAAATAGAAGTCCTTAAGATGTCCCAAACCATCTTCTAAGGTTCAAGGAGTGGAGCAAAAGGGTGGAGCAGTCTCCAAAGAATTTTTCTTCTTCTTCCATAGTTTAATTTTATGTTTTGTTTAAGAGTTTTTAGTTCAATCATTTTATGATTAACTAAACCTCTTAGCTAGGGCTAAGAGGTGGAGTTTGTAGCGTGTTTGGATGTTTATCTTACTTTGATTCTTGTTATTATTGAACTTCATTGATTTCTAGTTTGATATTAAAGGAATATTTTTCAGTTTTCTATGATCTATTGTGACTCAGATTACAATAGATGTTGTGATAGCTTTGGATATCTTCTTTTCCTGTTTTGAGGTTGTGAGATTGGTAAATCCTTTTGTTCACCATCGTCTCCTGGGCATGGTAGGGTGATGGAATCCCTTCCAATCATCACAATTCTCCTCCATTGAGAATTAGGTCAATAAAAAGTTTAGATTTGATATAAATTATTTTATCTTCTAATTGGATAAGATAAGATTCCAATTCCAATTGTGTTCCTTAAATCAAGTAAGGAAACATCTTGATAGCTACAAGTGGATCCTTGGCACCCTAGTTCCCATATTTAAATTCATAAGTTTTAATCAACATTACTCACCATTACTCTCAATTATTCAAATTTTAATTTAGATCTTTTTCTAGTTCTAGTTCTAGTTATTTTCATAATACATATAAGTTTAGTCCCTGTGAATTTGACCTCAGTCTTACCGAGTTATTACTACATCGCGACCCTACACTTGGGGTTGTGAACAAGTTTTTGGCGTCGTTGTCGGGGACTACGGCTACATTTTTCTGAGATTAATTAGTTTTGGAATTAGGTTAAGAATAGGTTAATTTCTGCTGCATTTTTAGGTTAAGATTTTTCTAAATTTTCTTTTAGAAACCAACATCATTTTCTGTTTTGTAGGATCCTAACATAGCAACCCTAATTGGGTAACTTCTCTCCAACTCTCTCTTATCTTTTTAAATTTGTTATTTTTTGTAGGTTTTATCTTTCTTTTTCTTAGGTTTAGTTATTTGAAGGTTGCGAGTGTTTCATACCCAAGTAGGTTCGTGACAACACTCGACGTCTCTTAAGTGTCGGAGGATTAGTCGAAGGGTTGCCTATCCATCACCAAATTAGACACCACTTGAGATCCTTTTAATTAATTGAAGTTATGGCTACAAATAAACCTCAACATCCAGTTGAGGAAGTTCAAGATGAAAATGAGGTGCATCATGCACCCCTGCCTCATACTCTATGAGATTATTTATAATCGATGGGGGTGAGTACACCTTCCTGCATCATTTTCCATTGAATGCAGGAACCGTGGATGTTAAACTAGGGGTGATTCAACTCCTTCCTAAGTTTCTTGGACTTGAATCTGAAAGGCCATACTTACATATGGAAGAGTTTGATGAGATAATATCTACATTACACTTCTTAAAAGTGTCTGAGGACACAGTAAGATTGAAATTATTTTCTTTCTCTTTGAAAGAAAAGGCTAAGTCATGGTTACATTCTTTAAGACCACGGTCCATTAGTACATGGGCTGAGATGACAAGGGAGTTCATTAAAAAGTTCTTCACATATCATAAAACAAATACCTTAAGGAAAGCAATCATGACTTTTGCGCAAAAAGATGATGAGACTTTCTTCCAATGTTGGAAGCGATTTAAGGATCTCATAAATTCATGTTCACAACTTGGCTACGAAACATAGCATATAACAGGCTTCTTCTATGAAGGATTGACCTCATCCATGGGCCAATTTGTGGAGATGATGTGTAATGGGGAATTCATGAACAAGGAAGCTGATGATTTGTGGGATTATTTTGATAAACTTGCTGAGAACGCGTAATCATGGTATACCTCCTTAAGAACCACTATTTCTAAGCCTACTCAATCAAAGAAAAGGGGAGAAATTTATGTCTTAAAAGAGGAACATAATGTAAATGCAAGATTGGCCAAACTTACAAGAAAAGTCAAGGCTTGGAACTTAAGAAGGTAGAACCCAAAAAGGCTATGGTAGTTGTTTATGGTATTTGTGTTTATAACATACATACAACTAAAAATTGCCCAACAATTCATGCTTTTCAAGAGATAGTGAATGAGCAATCAAATTTCATAAACAACTACCAAAGACCTTTTAGTGGACCCACCTCAAATACATATAACTCAAGCTGGAGAAACCATCCACATTTGAATTGGAGGAATGGACAAACGGCTACTCCTCAAGGGATCCTTAACCATTTTCTGAATCAAAGGAAACCTCAAGAGGATCCTGTCTTAAAACATATATAAAACTAAGAGCTTTTTAATCAAGGTATGCTGCAAGCTTTTTAAGACCTTAAAAAGGCCATCCAAGGGCTTGAAACAAAAAATTTGATTGGGGAGAAAGGGATCCTTCCGGCTCAGCCTCTCCCTAACCCAAAACAACAATATGAGATCAATGACCCAAGCTCTTCAAATCAGATGGAGCAGGCTAAGTCTATCACTACTCTTAGCAGTGAGAAGACAATTGACAAATCTATTTCGGTGAGGGTTGAAAAACCTAAGGACCCGAAAATAGATGAGAATGATAGACCTAGCATTACTCCACATGAGTTAGAACGGGAACCTCAAAGTAAGCCAATTGTGTCATTCCCCCAGTGGTTGATTGCACCAAAGCCTCTAGTTAATTCATAGGATATTCTAGAGGTGTTGAAACAAGTGAAGGTCAACATCCCTCTGCTGGACACCGTGAAACAAATCCCCTCCTACGCTAAATTTCTGAAAGACTTATGTACAACCAAGAGACGGCAGAGTATTCAAAACAAAATTTTTCTGATAAAAAAAAGTGAGTACCATCCTCAAGCAAGATGTACCACAAAAGTATAAAGATCCGGGTAGCCCATGTATCACCTGTATAATCAGGAATCACCAAATTGAGCACACACTTCTTGACTTAGGAGTGAGCGTTGATTTGATTCCTTTCTCAATATACGAACAATTGGGTCTAGGTGAATTAAAATTCACCCGAACCACATTACAACTTACAGATCATTCAGTCCATATACCGAAAGGGATAATTGAGGATGTGTTGGTCTAGGTTGACAAATTCTACTATCTAGTAGATTTTATTGTCTTGGATACTCAACCCATCATAGATATGAGCAATCAGATACCTGTCATCCTTGGTCACCCATTCCTTATTGCATCAGATGCCATCATTAATTGTAGGAATGGAATTATGAATTTGTCTTTCGGGAATATGACATTGGAGCTCAATATCTTTTTCAACATGAGAAAATAACTAGAGGATGAGGACGATACCCATGACATTAATATGATCGATTCTTTCGTGGAAGATAGAACACTCTTAACTCTATACTCTGATATTCTAGAGACGTACTTGGCCCACTCCCCTGATTTAGTTGATGACACGATTAAGGAGATGGATGCCATACTTGATGCTACACTGGTACTTGAAGTTAACCGGTAAAGGCCACAATTTGAGAAATTGCCTCAAACCGATGTAGTGCCTCTACCATCTAGCCTCAAAGCACCGAAGCTTGACCTAAAACCTTTACCTGCTAATCTCAAATATGTCTATTTAGGTCAATATGAGATATACTCAATGGTGATTTCTTCCCACCTTGAGAAAGAACAGGAGAGTGTGCTTATTTCCACTCTCATTAAGCATGAAGTAGCCCTCGGATGGTCGATTGCGAACCTCAAGGGAATTGACCCTTTGATTTGTTTTCAATGATTTCATCTTGAGGATAATGAGCAAACCTCATGGAAACCACAACGTCGATTAAACTCAAACATGAAGGAAGTAGTTAAGGCTGAGGTACTTAAGTTGTTGGATGTGGGTATCATATACCCTATATCTGACAGTCAATGGGTGAGTCCAACTCAGGTAGTTCCCAAGAAGTGCAGAATCACCATTGTATCCAATGTCAATAATGAACTATTGCCAACTAGAGTCACTACTGGTTGGAGAATGTGTATTAACTATAGGAAGTTTAATACTGTCACAAGGAATGACCACTTTCCTTTACCCTTCATTGATCAAATTTTGGAAAGACTAGCTGGTCACTCTTACTACTGTTTCTTTAATGGGTATTCGGGCTATAATCAAATAGAGATAGCCCTTAAAGATCAAGAGAAGATAATATTCACATGTCCCTTTGGCACCTTTGCATACTGAAGAATGCCATTTAGACTGTATAATGCCCCCACCACTTTTCAGCGATGCATGTTGAGTACATTTTCTTTCACTGTGGGAAAATATTTAGATGTCTTCATGGATGACTTCTCTATTTTTAGTCCATCCTTTAGTGAGTGTTTGAAAAATATGAAAAATGTGCTGAAGCGATGTGAAGAAAATTATTTGGTTCTAAATTGGGAAAATGTCATTTCATGGTTCCCAAGGGAATGGTGCTTGGACATATAATTTCGTCCAAAGGAATTGAGATAGACAAGGCTAAAATTGACCTTATCTCTAACCTACCTCCAGCTAAGAGCATACGCGATATGCAATCCTTCTTAGGACATGCTAGATTTTATAGATGATTCATAAAGGACTTTAGTCATCTCTCTCGTCCTTTATGTAATCTACTTCAAAAGGATGTACCATACGAGTGGACTAAACAATACCAAGAAGCTTTCACTAAGCTCAAGGCTATGTTGACAACCGCACTTATAATGCAGCCACCCGATTGGAGCATCCCTTTTAAGATTATGTGTAATGCGTCTGATTATGCTATTGGGGTGGTGTTAGGCCAGAGAAAAGAGAGGAAGCCCTATGTAATTCACTATACGAGTAGAACTCTAAATTATGCCCAAGTGAACTACTCTACTATGGAAAAGGAACTCTTACCCATAGTGTTTGCTTTAGACAAATTTGGGTCCTACTTGATCGGATAAAAAATTATCATTTACACAAATCTGCGATGTTAAAGTACCTTCTTTCTAAGAAAGATGCCAAGCCTCGCCTAATAAGAAGGATCCTTCTACTCCAAGAGTTCGACATAGAAATACGAGACAAAAAGGGAGTAGAAAATGTAGTGGTTGACCATCTCTCTAGGCATGATCTCCTCGACTCCCTTGAGCCGACACCGATAAATGACATATTCCTTGACGAACAATTGTCCAAACTGTCTTAATTACCTTGGTTTGCTGATATTGCAAATTACCTTGCCACAGGTTTCACACTATCATACTGGACTACGCAAGATAAAAAGAAATTCTTCACCGAGGTAAGTAAGTTTTTCTTGGATGACCCTTATCTATTTAAAAATTGCCAAGACCAAATTCTAAGGAGATGTGTACCAGACAATGAACATTAGAGTGTCATCTCCATTTGTCACTCTCAGGCCTGTGATGGACACTTTTCTACTAAAAAGACAATGGCCAAAATTTTGCAATACGGTTTTTACTGGCCCACTATGTTCAGAGATACTCATGAGTTTTACAAAGCTTGTGAGCATTGTCAGAAATTGGGAGGATTGTCCTGTCGAAATATGATGTCACTAAACTCAATTCTTATCATTAAAGCATTCGATTGCTGGGGCATCGATTTCATGGGACCATTCCCCCAATCCTTTGGAAATATTTACATCTTATTGGAAGTAGACTATGTGACTAAATGGCTTGAAGCAATTCTGTGCCGGAACAATGACCATAAAACGGTCATTACATTCTTAAAAGAAAACATCCTTTCCCAGTTCAGAACGCCTCTGGCCATCATTAGTGATGGAGGGTTGCACTTTTGTAATAGGCCATTTGAGAATTTAATGAAGAAATATGGCATCTCTTATAAAGTAAGCACTCCATACCAGCGGCAGACAAGTAGACAAGCTGAGATCTCCAACAGGGAAATTAAACAAATTCTTTAAAAAATGGTTAACCCCAACCGTAAGGATTGGTCAATCTGCTTGACCGATGCTTTATAGGCTTACAATACAGCTTTTAAGACCCCCCATTGGAATGTCTCCCTTTAGACTCATCTATGGGAAAGCTTGCCACTTACATGTGGAATTGGAACATAAAGCCTACTGGGCTATCAAAAATCTGAATTTTAACTTAGACAACGTTGGCTCACTGCACAAACTTCAATTGAATGAACTCAAGGAAATTCGAAATGATGCATAAGAGAACTAGAGAATTTACAAGGACAAAATGAAGGTGTTTCATGACCGAAACATCCTTCGAAAATCACTCATAACTGGTTAAAAATCCCTTCTGTACAATTCTTGATTACATCTTTTTTCGGGTAAGCTTCAATCTCGTTGGATTGGCCCTCTCACTATTACGAATGTTCATCCTCATGGGGCTATCGAGATAAAGAATCTGACGAATAGCAATGTTTTCAAAGTAAACAAACATTGTCTAAAGTCATTTGTTAAGAAATTTGATTCAGAGGATATGTCCACACCTCTGATTAATCCTGTATACCAAGATTGACCTCCTAGTCTGATGGAGGTGTAGTTAGGATTATTGTTTTCATAGAATTTAGCATTAGGATAGTTTGTTTTTCAATAAGTTTAGTCTTGCTAACCCATCTACATATTGAGAGCTTTGGAAAAAGCTTCAATTCTCCTTCATCAGGTACTACCTTTCCATTACTTCTCCTTTATTTTCTTTGCCTCATGTGCATTGCATGCTTATATCTTTTGCATAGAGGACAATGTAGATTTTAGGTTGGGGTGTGGATTAGGTAAACTAATCAATGTTTTCTTAGTTTTTGAACAGAAAAAAAAATTTGAAAACTTTCAAATTTTTAAATTAAAAACCTATTTGGGAAGCGATAGTTTGTGCACTTAAGAAAGCCATGAGTATGATGATAAGATAAAGATTGAACTTTGAATTGTTGGAGTTTGAACGACTGAGTAGCATATCACTTAAGTTCTCTCATCTAATTGACTATGAGAAAGTTTTCATATCATATTGGTCTAAGTCACAAGACGCTTTAATTTGCTTTCTATGAATGATACTAGAATTCCTCATTGTTAGTATGTCCATCATTGATAAATATTGAGAATTAAGTCTAGAGAATTTTATCCACCTTAAAAGATGAAAAGAACCAGTTAAACAATAGTGAGATTGACAAAAAAAAATTCATGTATGGTGAAAAGATTGGTAAAGAATGAAAAGAATGAATAAAAAGAGACCGTCGATATAAAATAAAAAATTGGAAAAAGAAGAAAAATGGGATAAGTTCGGAGTCAACACTTCATTATTTAAGAAATCCTGAGGTGATGAGCATGGCTAACATTATGAAATGATAGTAATTTTATAGAGAGAAAGTTGGAACCTACTAATCACATTAGAAAAACTTGATATATAAGCTTATGCTCCTAAGTAATCAATAAAGAACCTATTCGATTGATTGCTCATGTGATTCGGCTCTAGATTTTCAAACTTTCACTTTCACTACTTTGGATTATACTCATTCATACTTGTTTACACAAAAGATTATTTTATGGAAGAGTTTTGAACATTTAGAATTGAAGATTATGTCACACATGTTTTACTCGAGACTAGTAAAATGCTGGTTGGGGTGTGTGTTGAGAAGGTAAGCTGGAACTCACTAATCACATTAGAAAAACTTGATATATGAGCTTATGCTCCTAAGTAATTGATAAAGAACCTATTCGATTGATTGCTCATGTGATTCGGCTCTGGGTTTTCAAACTTTCACTCTCACTACTTTAGATTATACTCATTCATACTTGTTTACACAAAAGATTATTTTCTGGAAGAGTTTTGAACATTAAGAATTGAAGATTATGTCACACATGTTTTACTCGGGACTAGCAAAATGCTGGTTGGGGGGTGTGTTGAGTGTCAATTATGCATATTTACCCCTATTTATAACTTGGTTTTGTGAACATGATAATGCTTAATGGGATACTTTATACATGTTTCTATTGCGAGGTGAATCTAAGAGTTTGGATTGAAAAGAATGTTAAAAGCATGGATTTGATGCTCAAGAATCACCAAGGCAAAGGGTGGATCTTAGGAGACCAAGAATGAAGAATTCACATGTCAAAGATCTAAGGAAACTAAGTATAAAGGATGAAGAAAGGACTGGAAAGACTTCAGAATTTGCGGCTGAAAACAAACAGGTTCCGAAATCGCACAAAACAGTCTAGCAACCAACGATGAAATTTAAAGCTAATTCGGTTCAACCAAAGGATAATTCGGTCTAACTGAACCCAAGTTTGGTCTGATCGAAGGAAGGATTCGATGCGACCGAAAGTGCACAAAAAGCTCCAGTGAAGAATGATGAATTTTGGAGTTAATTTTGTTCGACTGAGAATTAGTTTGGTTGGACCAAAACTCAAGTTCGGTCTGAACGAACCCAAGCTCAGTCTGACTGAAATTAGGCAACTGCTGAAATAGAATCCTGTCATGATTCAAAAGTGACTTCGGTCCGACCGAAGTGTAATGCAGGTGCATAAATTTGAGGCAATTTTAAGGTCGGTTTGCAAAAATTCCAAGGCGGTGCGAAAGATAGTGTTTCGTAACTATAAATAAGAGTCCTTAAGACATCCCAAAACATCTTCTAGGGTTCAAGGAGTGGAGCCAAAGGGTGGAGCAGCATCCTAAGAGTTTTTCTTCTTGTTTCTTAGTTTATTTTTATAATTTGTTTAAGAGTTTTTAGTTCAATCATGTGTATGATTAACTAAACCTCTTAGCTAGGGCTAAGAAGTGAAGCTTGTAGCGTATTTGGTTGTTTATCTTGCTTTGATTCTTGTTCTTATTAAACTTCATTGATTTCTAGTTTGATATTAAAGGAATATTTTCAGTTTTCTATGATCTATTGTGACTCAAATTACAATAGATGTTATGATAGCTTTGGATATCTTTTTTTCCTATTTTGAGGTTGTGAGATTGGTAAATCCTATTGTTCACTATCGTCTCCTGAGCATGGTAGGGTGATTGAATCCCTTTCAATCATCACAATTCTCCTCCATTGAGAATTAGGTCAATGAAAAGTTTAGATTTGATTTAAATTGCTTTATCTTCCAATTTGATGAGATAGGGCTCCAATTCAAATTGTGTTCTTTGAATCAAGTAAGGTAACATCTTGATATTTATAAGTGGATCCTTGGAACCCTAGTTCCCACCTTTAAATTCATAAGTTCTAATCAACATTATTCACCATTACTCTCAATTATTTAGATTTCAATTTAAATCTTTTTCTAGTTCTAGTTATTTTCAGAATACGTACAAGTTTAGTCCATGTGGATTCGACCTCTGTCTTACTGAGTTATTACTATATCGTGACCCTACACTTGGGGTTGTGAACAAAAATCATACTGGAAGGGTCGATACAGCTCCCACTCAACGCTAGGGATGGGCAGAACCAAGCAACTACAATGATTGACTTCTTAGTAGTTGACTGCCCTTCCGTCTACAACGTGATTCTCAGCCGACCTTCTCTCAAAGCTCTGCAAGCAGTGGTCTCAACTTAGCACCTTGCGATGCAGTTTCCAACCTAGCATGGTGTTGGGTTGGTCAAAAGAGACGAACATGAAGCTTAGTAATACTACACGATGGCGTTAAGAGATCAACAACAAATGATGAGCATAACTTCTCTCGACCCCCGAGAAGACTCAGATGAGAGAGGATGTCCCATGGAGGATCTTGTTCCCGTTCCACTTAACAGCTCTGATCCTACCCGAACAGTGCAAATTGGGTCATCCCTAGTACCTCTACTATGGGATGAGATTGTAAACCTTCTTCAACACTATACTGATGTCTTTGCATGCTCCCATTAAGCATCGCCCCGAAGGTCATTTGCCACTGGCTAAACGTTGACCCCGACAATCAACCGATTTGACAGAAGCACAGACCGCTCGGCCCCAAGCGGTATGTCATAATCGAAGAAGAAGTGGAGAAGCTCCTCAAAGCTGGATTCATAAAGGAGTTCTACTATCCGTACTAGATAGATAATATAGTTCTGGTTAAAAAGTCCAATGGGAAGTGGCAAGTCTATGTTGATTACGCCAACTTGAACAAAGTCTGCCCCAAGGATAGCTTCTCACTCCCAAGGATCGACCAACTTGTCGACAGCATGGCAGGGCATGAGTTATTGAGCTTCATGGATGCCTATTTAGGCTACAATCAAATCACCATGCATCCGCACGATAAGTAGAAGATGACCTTCATCACCAATAAAGGTCTCTACTGCTACAAAGTCATGTCGTTCGGTTTAAAGAATGCCGGAGCCACATATCAAAGGCTTGTCAATAACATGTTTGCTCGCCAGATCGGGTGGACAACGGAAGTCTACATAGATGATATGCTCTTCAAGAGCATTAAAGCTATAAATCATGTGTCATATCTCAAAGAGATGCTCTTAATCCTTCGAAAATACCAAATGAAATTGAATCCGAGCAAATGCGCCTTTGGCGTTAGCTCGGGAAAGTTCCTCGGGTTTCTGTTCAGCCAAAGAGGAATCGAGGTGAACCCCAAAAAACTTCAAGCTCTACTAGATATGAGCTCGCCGAAGACAACGAAAGATGTCCAATGCCTGACAGGAAGGATCGCTGCACTAAACCACTTCGTGTCTCGAGCAACTGCAAATGTCTTCCTTTCTTCAAGCAATTGAGAGGGAAGCAAATGGTAGATTGGTCAGAGGAATATGAGCTTTCTTTTCAGCAACTCAAGCAATATCTGGGGTCCCCGCCGCTATTTTCAAAACCTAAGCAAGGAGAACTGCTACTATTGTACTTAGCAATCTCTACCAGAGTAGTTAATTCAGCCCTGATTAGAGAACATGAAGGGAAGCAACTCCCAGTATATTACATCATCTGTTGAGTGTCAAATATTGCATATTTCCCTAGTTATTCCTTAGTTTTATAAACATGATAGTGATTAATCAATCTAATTTTGCATGTTTTCATGTGCGGGGTGATATCGAGAGCTTAAGGTGAAATTAATGTCAAAAGGAAGATTTATGCTCAAAATATTATTAAATGAAGATTTGGAGATTTGAAAGTCATTAACGAAGAATTCACATACTAAAGATCCAAGAAAACTAAGTGAAGGATGAAGAGAATTGAAGGTTTGAAGTGAAGAAAAAGAATCTTGAAAATTGGCCTAAAAAACATATTCTAGAATTCTGAGTCTAAAACAGAAAAGTTCTGAAACAGACCTTCATTCTGACCAAGTGCAATTTCGGTCCAATTGAAATCGGGAAAAATAGTCCAGCGAGAGGCATAATTTTTAGCCTTAGTTTGGTCAGACCGAACCCAACTTTAGTCCGAACAAAGCGTAACTTTTTTCATAAATTTGAGACGGTTTCAAAGTCGGTCCAATCAAATACTATAAATATGGGTCTCTTAATTGTTTCTAAGGACGAATTAGTGTTGAAAGAGTAGAGCAAAGTGTTGGAGAACTTCAAGGAATCCTTTTTTCTTCCTCAATCTTCTTCTTCTAGTTAGTTTTAATGTTTTCTTTAAGAGTTTTGGTTTCAATCATGTCTTTGGTTACTAATCTCTTCGCGAGAGCTAAGAGGTGAAGCTTGTAGCATGTTGGGATGTTTATCTTATTTTGATTCTTGTTTGTGTTGAACTTCATTACTTCTAGTTTGAATTTAAGGAATATTTTCAGTTTTCTATAGTTTGTTGTGACTCAAATTACAATAAACGTTGCGATAGCTTTGAATATCTTCTTTTCTATTTTGAGATTGTGAGATTAGTGAAATTCGTGATTCACCCTTGTCTCCTAGGCATGGTGGATGGATGAATTCCCTTCCAATCATCACAATACTCCTTCTTATATGAACTAAGTCAATGAGAAGTTCAGATTGTGCTTTAATTGCTTATATTCTAACTAGATATGATAGGACTTCGATTTCAGTTGTATTTATTAAATCAAGTGAGGTAGTATCCTAATAGCTACAAGTGGATCATTGACGCTCTAGTTCCCTTTTGATTATTGATAATTCATTCACAATTATGCTCAACTATTTCAGATTTCAATTTAGATCTTTTTCTGGTTCTAGTTCTAGTTATTTTCAGAATACATACAAGTTTCGTCCATATGGATTCGACCTTGGTCTCACCAAGTTATTACTACATTGTGACCCTACATTTGGGGTTGTGAACAAGTTTTTAGTGTCGTTGACGGGGACTATGACTATATTTTTTTAGATTAATTAGTATTAGAATTAGTTTAGGATTAAGATTAAGTTTTTATTTTTAGGTTAAGATTTTTTTTAAAATTTATCTTTAAATCTAACTTTGTTTTCTATTTTGTAGAATCATAACATATCAACTCTAATCGGGTAACCTCTCTCCTACTGTCCCTTATCTTTTTAAATTTCTCTTGTTGTAGTTTTTTGTTTCCTTTCTCTTAAGTTTTAGTTGTTCGTTGCTTGAGGGTTGTGAGTGTTTCATGCCCAAGTGGGTTCATTACAACAATCTTTATCTCTTGGGTGAAGGAGGATTAGTTGAAGGGTTGTTTATCCATCACCGGATTAGATACCACTTAAGATCCTCTGAGTCAGTAGAAGTGATAGCTGCACATCAACCTCAACACCTAGTGGAGGAGGCCCAGGATGAGAATGAAGTGCATCATGCACCCCCGCCTCATACTCTATATGATTATTTACAACCAGCGGGGGTGAGTTTCCTGCATGATATTCCCATTAAATGCAGGAACTATGGATGTTAAACTGGAAATAATTCAACTCCTTCCTAAGTTCCATGGACTTGAATTTGAAAGTCCATACTTGCATATAAAAGAGTTCGATGAGATAATAGCCACATTACATTTTCCAAACATGTCTGAGGACACAGTTAGACTAAAATTATTCCCTTTCTCCTTGAAAGAAAAGGCTAAGTCATGGCTGCATTCCTTAAGACCACGTTCCATTGGCACATGGGCTGAGATGACAAGGGAGTTCCATAAAAAGTTCTTCCCATATCATAAAATGAATACCTTAAGGAAAGCAAACATGAATTTTGCGCAAAAAAGGATGAGACCTTCTTCCAATGTTGGGAGCAATATAAGGATCTCATAAATTCATGTCCACAGCATGGCTATGAAACATGGCGGATAACATGCTTCTTCTATGAACGATTGACCTCGCCTATGCACCAATTTGTGAAGATGACGTGTAATGGGGAATTCATGAACAATGAAGTCGACGATGCGTGGGATTATTTTGATAAACTTGCTAAAAACACAATCATGGGATACCTCCCCAAGACCCACCACTTCTAAGCCTACTCAATCAAAGGAAAGGGGAGGAATTTATGTTTTAAAAGAGGAAGATGATATAAATGCAAGAGTGACCAATCTCACAAGAAAAGTCGAGGCCATGGAACTTAAGAAGGCAGAACTTATCAAACCCGATAAGGTCGTGGAAGTTGTTTGTGGTATTTGCACTTGCAACATACATACAACCGAAAATGGCCCAACAATTCCTGCTTTTCAAGAGATATTGAATGAGCAATTGAATGACATGAACAACTACCAAAGACCTTTCAGTGGACCCATCTCAAATACATACAACTTGATTTGACAAACCAAGGCACTTTCAATCTCCCCCTTTGTCAATCACATGACAAAACACCTAACAAACCCTAGGTATTACAATAAACTCAATATATTACAGATTTACAACTCGATTAACTCTTGATATAACTTGAGTTGTTTGTAGCTCCCCCTTTGTTCATACTCACCCTAAGTTTCCTGCATTTGAAGATTTGCAAAACACAAAAGCAGCATACTTGGGAGTATGGTTCTCCCCCTTTTTGTTAGTCATTGGGAAAGGATAATAAATGTAAGAGATAGGCCAAGATAATTGAAGTATGTAATTGAGAAATTATATTAAAAATATAGGGAGAAGGGTCACATAAGTTAATAAGTTAAAAAGTGCATATTAAGAACTTGATGTGAAGTGTGTCATGCCATAGAGATATAAACCTAAAAGAAAATGAAATGGTATCAACAACTAATAGTAAAATATAAAAAGATATCATCATTCAGCCATTCAAATAGAACTACCCCAAGCTTGGGTAGTATTATAAACAAACAAACAAACAAAAAAAAAAAAAAAAAACTAAAAGTGTATCATCATGCATCATCCACAAAAAGCAGCCCAAGTTGGGCACAAATATCTAGCAAAAAAAAACTTGTTCAAACTAGCACAGGTTTTGAACTTTCAAGTCTGATCATAGATATGAAAATGATGATCGATCAGACTGGCTTGACATCTAAAAAGACAACAATGCGCAAGCCTGAAACCCTTGAATTATGCATAAACTGAATTGGACTAAGTAGACGCACCACCCTCAGGTGGGGTGATGTCATCCCGACGACACGTGATTGTGGCGATGAAGTTCTCGATCGTTTGTTCCACCCATTCTAAGCTTCTCTGTATGACCTCTGAAGCCTGTTCCAGAGGCGAGAGACGACGGCCTTGGTCATCCAACCACTGCAGGATGGACTCCGTTGGTCATGATATGGCATATGACGTCTGGTATGTCTGTCCGATGTGCATGGGAACTCACGAGTGGCGCGATGCTCATCCTTTGTAGGATAGTCAATGTTAGCTTCCTTAGTTTCAACTGCTTCAGTCTCCGCTGCCTCAGCTTCAGCCTCTCCATGTAGGTCATCATCATGTGGTCTAGATGAGGACACACCTTGCTGTCCAGGCGCATCCTTTTGATATTAATTTTGCTAAACTGAGGAGCAGACCTAGGGAAATCAGTTGTGGGCATCAAACCCACATGGCGTGATAGTAGATAGATGAGATGTGGAAATTGAATGAAGGTGTCTCTAGTGCTCTGAATACAATCAGCAATCTGATGTATTATGATGGTGGGCAGGCACAAGGGGATACCTCAACAGATACTGTAGAGCACATTAAGCATATAAGGAGTTAAGTCTGACTTGTTTGATCCATGTGGATAAACATTTACACAAAAGATACTATGGAGCACCCTATACTGGTTTACCATGTTGGAAGCCCGAAGTGCATTTCCTTGATACCACGGAACATTTTCACCATTGCTGAAGAAACATGTGACTTTCACTCAAACATCTATGGAGTCAAAGTCATGGTCTGTCAGCCCTTGGGAGGAGGCTGGAAGCCCAATGAGTTGAGCAATTATAGCCGGGGTGATTGTAGTTGAGGTTTGACCTATGGTGACTATAAAAGAAGCAGGATGAAGGACCGGTGAATGATAATATGAGAGAAACTGAATTACTTGATCATTTCGAACTGTTCCTCCAAAATCAAGCATTTTTCTCCATCCTACTTTTACTAATGTTTCTTCTATCGCAAAAGGCCTGATGCATTCGCAATCCACGTTTTTCTCGTACACCATCTTCCTTGTATGGAATTTTTCATATAAATTTTCAGGCGAAGGAGGAACCTGAGGTATCACTATTTCTAGTTCAACCAGTGGAGGAGGAACCTGAGTAGAAACATTTTGTTGTGATCTCCCTTGTCATCTAGTTGGAGACAGAGGAGGAGAGACTGGATCATTTGACAAGGGTCACTCAGATCTAGGCCTACTACGCATTTTAGTTCGTACGGGCCTAGATGATTCCCCTACCACTGCCGTTTTTCCTTTTTCCTTTAGCATTTTGATATTTGACACAGTAAAAGGAAATAGTAGGAAGAATGTAATGAAAATACCCAAAACAATAAATTTAAAAAAAAAAAAAACAAATGGATTTCAACAAACCCTAGGAAGACTTACCAATGATATGAAGCTGGAGGATCACGAATAGATGGTCTTACTAGTCATGAAGCATGATGATGATGAGAGAAGGAGTGCAAAGTGGTCACCATAGCTTCAGGGAAAATTGGGAGACAAACATATACAGGAAGAAGATGGAAAATGAAAAAAAAAATCCCACCCATGTAGTATATATAAATCACGATATTTCGATGTTTTTGAAGAAAGAACTTCGATACCATCGAAATAGGTTCGATGAAATCGAAAATTTGTCCACATAGGTTAGTGAGACTTGAGAGATCTTCAATACAATCGAGTAATATTCGATACCATCGAAGTGTTCTCGATGACATCGAATATCCCTCCATTTCACCGAAGTAACCCAGAGATAGTTTATACAAGTTCAGCTTGCACCAACCTATTTTCAGATATGTACTCATATATTTATCAATAAATTGGTATTTTATACATCCAAACAGAACAAAAAGAAATATAATATAATATACATATATTAAAAAAGAATAGTGAGGCTACAGATCCTCAAATGTTATGGTTCGCACAAACGGACCATAGATTAGATTGCGTATATTTCATCCGATGATCAACTAACTCTTGGTTTGTATCAAGTAATTTATATGAAGACCAAACTTTTCTGGTCCTATTAAGGCATCAAAAACATTTAGAATGATTTTAGGTGTTGATCCCAAAACATGTATGATACCCTAATCATATGGAGTAGAGGAGTGTTTATCAAATTTTCATGTATTGCATGATTCTCATCAAACTCCATATTAGTGAAAAGACTATTAGTCATGTGATTGGTCATTATTTGACTCTTACAAAAAGATTTATATTTATTTACCTTTGCATTCTTAATTTTTGCACATATTCTTGAGTTAACTTAATAGATTGTGTTTTTTAAGTCCTTTGACCAACATATTTAGTTAATCCTTACTCAAAAGTTTTTCTTTGCTCACTTCTTATTGATATAGCTCCCTTATGAAGTACCTGACCCAATCCAAAATATATCAAAAAGATGGGTCATGATCACCAGATGATTCACTTGGAGCAATCATTACAAGAGCCCGAGTTAATTTTCACATTATTCGCAGGGCAATTGTATTTGTTTTGTGTTACCCACTTTGTAACCCTTTTTTTTTAATAGGAAGTTTCGAGTTCTTTCTTAGAGTGACTTCCAGTTGATTTGGATTTGCATTTATATTTCGACTTGGAAGTGAGGTGAGGTTGTCTGAGCGTAGGACTACTACACAAACCGTTCCTAAAAGAGGCGTAGGAAAAAATAGGAACGGTCCAAAACCGTTTTAGGTACCGTTTCAAATATTAGGAACGGTTTTAAACCGTTCCGGTGCCAACAGTTGCCACATCGGTGCCAACGGCTAGATTTTAGAAACGGTATTTTTCCTTGTTTAGAAATGGCCAATAAAAGTTTACTACTAGCTTTTGCCAATAATGTTTTTTTCAATTGAAAGAAATCCAAAGAATATTAGAGACAATTAAAAATTAATATTAAACAAATATTGAACTTAATACTAAAAATTATATATATATTTACAACAATTAAGTTTACAATGGTCCAAATACATGAAAAATAAATTAAAAATCCTCCATGCTCCACTCCTTGTGAAGCATGCATGTGTCATCATGCATGACCAAGCAGCAGAACTGGGATCTCTAGCTTGTTGAGAGAGGCGAGACGTTTTGTAAGTTCAAAGTTTCTTTGTTTGAATTACTTTTGAGAGAGTCCACTCCCTATCTACTCCAGAACTGGGATCTCTAGCTTGTTGAGAGAGGCGAGACGTTTTATAAGTTCAAAGTTTCTTTGTTTGAATTACTTTTGAGAGAGTCCACTCCCTATCTACTCCAGATAACCTGATGGAAGTAAACAAAATAAAATCTCATTATTTCAGTACCAAATAAACCTATGCAGCAAACTAACATGCACAAATCACATTTTGCAGTATAAAATTTTAAATTGTAACAATCAAGCATACCTGCAAAATCCATGAATCTCAAAAGAAAGATGTATTTGTTGGTTGTCTTTGAACCTCTAGTCTTTTACTTTCAAGTTCTTGCATGAATAGAATGTCAGTCTGTTATAACAAAACCAAAGAGGAAGAATTTCAGCTACTTCCTCTCAAGAACTCCTATTGAGAGAATTTGATGCGTTGATGGAAAAATCTCTACAATTTCACATGCGAAGGTATGGGTTACATACCGTTGGGGTGTCTTTACAAGGCGGCAAATTCATAGAAGAAGAATTCAATCACAGTGAGTTCTTGTAAAAAGCAAAAGAAAAGTAGGCAATGTTGAATTTAGAGAATTCGAATTCTAATCTAAAGAACTTACTTGAGGTTTGTCGATTTTCGAATTCTAATCTGAAGAACTTACTTGAGATTTGTCAATTTTCGAATTCTAACCTAAAGAACTTACTTGAGATTTGTCAATTTTGCATAAGTATTCCACCATATCTCTCCATTGCCATCAATGGTTCCACCACCTTCAACTAGTAGCTTTGTAATCTTCCAGAATAGAAGCTAGTGCCGCTGGTATGATCCGTCCCAATCTGATCGATTTGTGAAAGCTTGGATGGTTCCATAGATCTGATACATTCAAAATTAAATGATTAAAAAAAAAAAAAAAAAAAAAAAAACTCCAATAAACAAACCTAATGTATGAGTTTGTGTATGGAAACTTCATGAGTGGCATGGACTATCTTCAATATAAAAATGCATTTTTTTTTTAGTTATGTATAGATTCATCTCACCATCACTTTAATAGAAGATTTGCATGGGCCTCAAAATGTAATTGGTTTAAGAAGGTAGCTCTTGTTCTTAGGCACCACCAGAACAGATAGAGTAGATGAACATGCTTCCTTCCAAGCCTTCTCAAATGCCTGCAAAGTCGTGCCAATTAAGAGACAGAGAAGACTTATCAAACCCTCCAACCATTTAAAGAAAAGCTCCAATTCTCATGGACATGCATGGAAATTGCAGGACTGTTTCAGACTGCAGCCTTAAAAGCATAAAACTAAATTTCTTGTTCTTGAGGTACCAAAAAGAGAATGAGATGGGCAATGCAGTTCAAGGACCCTTGAAATTGCATACAGTATTCTAAAGACAACTAGATCAGTCTCATCAACCCGCAGTTTAGAATCTAAGACCCTGACAATTGCTTCAAGAGGCAGAAGAATACAGCTCATTTCCCATCTAGCCCAAGCTTGGCAAAATAAAGGGACATGACCTAAAAAAGAGGGATTGAACAATCCTCGATCCAAACTTGCCCATCAATTTTCCTTGAACCAACCTCTTTTCGTCTTTTGAAACAAAACTTGCAAAGCACGCAATATAACTTGCTCCCTACTCTTCCTTGACGAAGGCAAAAGTATTGCCACAATGAAAAACCTGTCTAGAAACTTCTGAACTCAATTAAAAATTAGTAAAATTCCTGGAAAAATCCATAAGCTAAGCCCCCCAGTTTTACGCCGAATGGACATGCATGGAAAAACCCCCTGTTGGTTTCATCATGGCATCACAGTGACTTCATCACAGGAGACCAATTTGATCCTCATTTTCAACCACCCCTTCTTTTACTTGGTAGACCCCATGACGATTGGTGGGCAAGTTTGGTAGAAATTGGAGAACAAGGGACCAGATTGGGTGACCACTGACCAAAGCATTCTAGGCCTTTATATGGAAGGATACATGTTTTTGCCTTATTTCACCTTTTCTTCCTTCTATGGTTGGCCAAAGGGTTCTAGGACCGCATACTAGAGGCATTTTGTTTGCATGTTATATTCTCCCCCTCATTCTACATCTTCTTTTCTACACGGAGTTTTTTTTCTGCAATGAATGAAAACCAAAAAAAAAAAAAAAAAAAAAACGATACAACATGAATTCAATTACATGTCATCACACTGTAACTTTTGGCCATCAGAGTTGCAGAAGAAAGAAGAAAACATACCTCTTCTTTATCACAAACTGAAACCGATACAACATGAATTCAATTACGTTTGGATGTTAGGAGCAAAGCCGCCATCATCACCGACATTGGTTTCATCTTGACCATATTTCTTCTTTATCACAGCCTGCATCATATCATGTTATCAGGACATGATGCAAATAGAATAAGCAAAAGAGCAGATTATGCTCTGAGCAGTAAACATGACAAGGAATAAGAAGAAAAGAGCATTATCGTGGACCTTCAAATGATGATATACTTCCACACCCATCTTCATTGCCTCCATGAAAGAGGAAGCTCCTACGGGAAGGATCATGAACTCCTATAAACAACAAATTGATTAGAATGCAATTGAGACGAAAGCGGTTTCAAATAAAACAAGGCCCAATTGAAAGGACTAATCAACATCAAAAGGAAAAAGAAGATGAACTGTATTTGATACACTAGGCATACAGACATATCCAAACAGCTTTAGTGGGCCATGCTTTATACGGCGTACAAACAAAAAAGAGAATTCTTTGATATTATGGCAGGATGTGATGGTTCATATGTATGCACTTGAAGATTGTACATGTGGCTTACAATTAATTAAAATTAAACAATACAAATCATGGGTCCCACCTTAGATGGGTCTAAACCAAATATTAGACTAATCCAATGACTATACCAAATATCCACTAAATTAAAGGTTAGGATCATTCAATCAATCTGATTGGGAGTTTGTCCAAAGTGGGCCTACTGATTTGGATGATTCAAATTGAATTATAAAATGGAAGGTTAAAGTAAAAAGGGGTCAATGGTCTAAATTCAACAAACAACTATCTATCAGTGATTTTCCAATGGATCTCATCTTGCGGTTATGCCCCATCTAAAGTATGGCCACGATTTAGAGCATTGATTTGGAATACATGTAGATCAAGTGATAGTGGCCATGTGATTTTCCACATGCTTCTATATTACTATAAAAACACTGGACAAGTACCATTCATGATTTCTACCAAAAGGAAAAAAAAAATAAAATTGAAAACAAAAAACAAAGAGTTACTGGAGCTAACCTTTGGGTTGGTGACCAAGAGGTCATCCCCCATTATCTGTACTTTGTCTCCAATCTCACAGGTTAACTTGGAGTAATGCTCCCAGTCACAATTCTGGTCATGTCTATCTTGCTCACATCAATGAGTATGCGAGGACGGAACCTATTTCACAATCAAACCATCATATTGAGAAATGGGGTACAGCCACAGAATATTCTGCAACCCGAGCACCATGGTGCTTTGGTAAAAACAAAAAGAACTTCAAGGAACTTGAAACCAAAGTCTTATATTAACAAATAATCACTGCATAAATAGACAAACAAGAAGAAAGGCTTGCTCTGTTTCATCAAGCAAAAAGAATTTCCGAAGAACAATGGCCTCCCAAATCCAAAACTGGAAACTCAAGACTTTAGAAAGTTGAAACAATCAACTTTCCCAAATAGAGAATAACATCGGAACATAAAGAAGGAAAGAAAGCTTACAAAATCCTTGAAAATGCTTGACGGTTCTCTTGGAGAGTCCACTGATCTTTGACCAATGGACTGGGTAGCTTTAACAAACTCTCCAATGTTGGATAATGAGTCCATTATGTCCATGTTTATTTAAGAATCACCAACATCATGCTGTCCACATTTATTAATGTGAAAAAGGAAGCGTGATACAACACAAACTCATTGTTAAGAAAATGTAAATGTGACAAAATCGGAAAAATTAAAAAAAAAAAAAATTAAAAAATAAAAAATAAAAATAGTAAACATGAGCAAGTACCTGTGAAAGTGTTGCACGATTATTCATAGGTAATCTTGCAACATAATGATGTACTAGTTAGATTCCAACTAGAAGGCAAGCAAATAGTAATGAAAAATAATTATGGAATTAACTATTTAGTATTTATGAAAATGGCTTTCTTAGGTTAGCAATTAAAGTATTTTCACTAATTGTTGCTTTTGCATTTATGTTGAGGCCTGTTAAAATCTGTCGTCTTTGTTATGTTATCAGTGTAGCATTTTTCAAGTTTGTTATTTGTGGTAGTACTACAACATCAGTCTTTATTTTGGAATCAGATTTGGGATCATCATCATCATAGGCTTAACATTAGTATTCCTCAAAAGCAAGGTCGGAAAGGTATCTCCAGTCCCATAATGGATGACCCGTTGGACGATATGCAAATGAGGAAGCAATTTACATTGTAAAGATGCCCATATAATACAAATTAACAATAGTATGACGGTTCAAGCAATCCATTGCTATGCCATGGAAAATGGGCATGGTTTGAATAATCGCATTTTGAATTGCCTTCACATGTCTTCAAAATGGTCGATCGGCAGACTGCACAAAGGATAATCAATGGATGCTGTTACATGGAAAGCAATTACCATGGGATATTGATCCATGTTTGGCAGAGCTGCTCTTGGACTTTCCTCTGAAAGATCCAAGCCATTCATCAGGTGGGCCGACCATTAGCATTCATCAACTAAACTCTCCCTAAAATCAACATAAAATGTAAGACCTGTATCCTAGTCCGTACAATTCTATAGACTCCCGCGGTCCTCCCTGTCGAATTCCGGCGACCCACAATCTATAATCGATATTTATGCACAACCCTGAGTCACATCCTGTCGATCTAAGTCGGCTCGACCCGAGACTTGTACCTTAGCGACCGCGCCGTCACTGTGGTTCCAACGCCGCGTCTTACGCGCCAATGTGATACCCAGGCTAGGAGTTGTGGGCCCTCATATTTTCTGAAAAAACGCCGCGCGTTGCGAATCCCGAGAAAAGAATCTCTACAATCTATCAAATCAATCACATCAATCAATCAAAGTACAACACTCATGCCTCTCTTACCAACAAAGCATGGCACCCCTCTCTCTCCTATCACCAAAGTCAACCTTCCTTACAACAACCTATCCCTCTCTCCTAACATCTCCTCTCTCTCATTTTCTCCACCATTATTCCAAGCAACCCAAGGAGAGGTGACCGTCCAAGCTCCAAGAGAGAGATAAGAGTGTGACCCACCTTCCTACCCCAAGATCCTCACCATCCAAGCTTTCAATTCTCATCATCCTCCATCAAAGAGGAAGCTTAGGAGCTTGGGAGATCAAGGAGCCTAGAAGATTTGCAATCGGTGGGTGTTTATTGCCTTAAATCTTGAGTTTGATATAAGGCCCACTTGTGATGGGACCCATCTTGATGTATGTTTATGGAGGAGCTCATAGTGGCGAAGCTCCTCCCATCTCCGCTGTTTCTTTCTCCCTCTCTCTCTTTCTTTCTTTTTTCTTGATGATGATCATGATGTGTGGCCCACTGCACGACACATCCAAACCATCCATCGGTTGGGCCAGCGGCCTAGGACGTTGCTGGACACCGTCTAGCAGCTACAGGGCCCACCGAGTTGTGTCCCATCCTCACTGTCCATTGCTGGACGCTGGATGGAAGGAAAATATAAATATCAATTTGATTCACTGCAGATGGGCCACGTATATGTGGGACCCACCTGCTACACGTCCATCCTCACTGTCCAGCAGGTCTGAATGGTGGAGAAAACACAAATATTTGCTTGATCCAAACCTCTGGTGGGCCACACATGTGGACCCACCTTGATGATGGGTAGATCCACACCGTCCGTCTGTTTTCAGGACGTGAGACGTGTGGACCCCACTGCAATGTATGGGTTTTATCAAAACTGTCCACGTGGGACCCATGATGGATGTGTCTTACATCCAGGACGTCCGTCCATCGTACTTGGACGCTGGACGTTGGTACTCTCCAAAAATAAAATAATATAATATAATATGTATATATATATATATATCTGGGCCGTCCATCTACTGGACGACCAGCAGCTCCATAGTTGCTGGACTGGCGACACCATGTTCTGTGGGCCTGATCATCAGGCATGTGTTCTATCTGACCATCCATCTACAGTGGGACACACCTGATGCTTGTGTTATCCCCCACCATCCAGCAGGTGGGACGGTGGATGATCCTGATCGTCCAGACCACTGAATGGCGGGCCACACGTCCGTGGACCCACCTTGATGTAAGTATTATATTCACGCCGTCTACCTATTTCTTCAGGGACTGTGGGTCCCACTGCTGCTGATGTCAGCAAGTTCTGTGGGTCCCGCGTGATGTATGTATCTCATTCCATGACGTCCATCTATTTTTCATTTGGGCCATCCATCCGTGTGGGACGCTCTGTGATGTATGTGTTTTAAATCCACACCGTCCACTGGTTGGATGGTGGAAATCCACCAAATGAATGGGCTTTATCCTCACCATCCGTCCATCTTCTGGGACGTGGACCCCATACAATGTATGCGTCCACACCGTCCAGGCATTGGGATAGTGTTGTTGCACCATGATGCATGTGTTGTATCAGTGTCATCCAGCAGATGGGACCCACATCATGACGTATTGAGGCCTTTGACGAGGCCCAATGTGATATATTTACGGCCCATTTGGTGAGGCCCATTGTGATGTTCTTATGGCCCATTTGTTGAGGCCCATTATGATATGTTTGTGGCCTTTAATGAGGCCCAATGTGATATATTTACGGCACATTTAGTGAGGCCCATTGTGATGTTCTTGTGGCCCATTTGTTGAGGCCCATTGTGATATGTTTGTGGCCTTTGATGAGGCCCAATGTGATATATTTACGGCCCATTTGGTGAGGTCCATTATGATGTTCTTGTGGGCCATTTGTTAAGGCCCATTGTGATATGTTTGTGGACTTTAATGAGGCCCAATGTGATATAATTATGGCCCATTGGGCAAGGTCCATTATGACGTATTTAAGGCCCATGGATGTGGCCCATTGTGATGCATTGAGGCCCATGGATGTGGCCCATTGTAATGTATACGAGGCCCTTATGTTGAGGCCCAATGTGATGTATATATGGCCCATACGATGAGGCCCATTATGATGTACGAGAGGACCTTGTTTGAGGCCCATTATGTTGTATGTGAGGCCTTGTGTAAGACCATGGGCCCCACTATATGTTAGGCTCTATGTGGGCCACTCCTTGGGAGCAATGTTGGTTAAATGTCCACATTGATGGGCAATGATAGTTAAATGTCCACATTGTGACCTTCCCTTAGGCCTGTTAGGCTCATTCTCATTGATGTCGATTATCGAGGCCGATTATCGAGGCCGATGCTGATCATCGATGCCAATTATTGAGGCCGATTATTGATGTTGATATCGGTGCCGGTTATCGATACCGATTATGAGTATGTAACAGCATAACATCATGATACATGCTCATACGCATCATCTGCATGTTTGTTATGAGATGTGGTTGACCATTGCATATGGCATAGGGCAGGTTGTTTACAGGACTCCTTGATAGGCCGAGTTGTTCGACATGAGCGCACGGTATGCACACGATTGATGTGTGATTGGATTGTATAACTCATGCATCACGCATTTTGTGATATGACTACTATACGCCCTAGCGATATCAGGGTCGTAACCTCCACAAGCATATCGTGGATGGCCAGATGGGACACCGGAAATGTTTGGTTCTAGCATATGGGCGCCATAGATGTCCCTAGGTGAAAATCTCTAAACCTCTGTGGCCAGGAGATGCTCCAACGTCTAGATCGAGTAGGGTTGTTCACGAGTCAAGCTAGCTCGAAAAGCTCGCTCGACTCGGCTCGAGTCAACTCGGATTGACTCGACTTGAATGGCCGATTCGAGCCAAGCCAAGCTAATTATTTGAAGCTTGAGTTGAGTTCAAGCTAAGTTCAACCAGGGGGCATTTCACCTTGACTCGACTCGAAGCTCGAACTCGAGCTCAATTAATAAATATATTAAATATTAAATATTATATTATATATATATATATATTATATTAATATAAGTTTTAAGTTTAAACTTAAAAATAAAATTAAAAAAAAAAAAACAAACCCTAGAGTCTCTACCCGACCGCACGCACCCCCTTCCCTTTCCCTTTCTTCTCTTTCTCTGCCCACTGCCAACCGCACGCCCGCCCCGACCACCACCACCAGTTTTCATTTCAGCTCCACAATAGTATGATTTCAATCTCTTGAGATCTACTTCTTAGGCGAGAAACCAAAGAAATTCAAGATGGGTTCTTCTCAGATTTGTTAGAGCTTCAAGGAAATCCAATGATCTGATTGGCTAGAGCTCTTTACTTGGATTTCTAATCCGTGTTTTGCTCTGTTTCTTTTATAGTATTTGGATTTCTGCTGGTGAAAGAAGATCAAGAACAGATCGGTTCTTACAAGTTTCCTCATCCGATTCGAAGCTTTGTTTAGTTTTTTTCATCGGGTTTTGCTTTAATTCTCTTAAGATTTTTGAATTTTTCATCAATGGAGGATCAAGAACAGAATCCATTACTCTCTTACCCAACAAGCTCGAGCTCGACTCGACTCGAACTCGACTCGACTCGAACTACTAGCTCGACTCGAACTCGACTCGACAGCTTTGGCAAACAAGCCAAGCTTCAATGTTGAGCTCGAGGCCGAGCTCGAGCTCGAACTCGAGTACATCGTGGACAAGCCAAGCTTCAATGTTGAGCTCGAGGCCGAGCTCGAACTCGAGTACATCGTGGACAAGCCAAGCTAAGCTTGGCCCACCTCGACTCGACTCAGCTCGATGCCCACCTCTAAGATCGAGTAGATATACATGAGCGCATGAAGGTCGTATACCAGTAGGCCGCGTCTCCCACTGTGTCATGGTCAGTTGGAAAGGGGTGTAACCTTACCCGCCTGAGTGAGGGGACAATATCTAGGTTGAGTTTGACTAGCTTGAGGAATGTGTCCGCTCTCGACGAGCCGAGCCCGATATTGGCAAGCCGATAGTGAGGTCTCTTCCACTTACCCAGTTGTACGCTCGAATAGGGGCAGCAAGCTAGCATAGAGTGTAATAGACCCCGGTGATGATCCCAGAGGTGTATGATACTGATATGTGGACTTATTGAGCAGAAGTTGCATAGTCATTCATTCATTCATTTATTCACTATCCACTCGGGCTGGTGGTGCGCAACTAATTGTTATGTGTACCTTCACAATGACCTGGATTTCGGTTGGGGCATGCGACCAACTTAAGATCAGAAGTTCACCACATTGAGTCTGACTATCCAAATTTAGATATGGGACTGATTTGGATAGAAGCCCCTTGTGATGGACCCCGTAGCCTGCGATACTACGTACTATCATCCCGACTTCACACTTCAGCTTGGTCATTTCATTCGCATCGCATATTTCATTGCATCCTTAGCACATAGCATTTGGTTTTTTATGCTTCTATATTACATAACCTGATTAAAGTTGACAGTATTCGTGGACTCGGTATCTGATATGTGGCTTACTATGTCTCCTTATTGCATAGCTGATCTACATTGCTTCCTCAGTATATGATATTGGCTTATTATGTTTTTACATCACATAGCTTGGATAAGGCTGATGGTATTTATGAACTTGTCAGCATGTTTCCGCATTATTCTGATACTGCATTCTGAGCACGCTTACCTTACGCACACACTTACATCACCCTCTAAGCTTTCTATAAGCTTATGCACAATAGATGCATGCAGGTGACATTATGTCACAACAACATTAAGCTTGGAGTGTGCAGCTGTATTCTGAAGCTTTGATTTTCGATATATGTATATTTCCCTTTCAACACTGTATTCAACTGTTTATATTAATGGATATGTGATGATGATATTGCTTTTGTGATTTAGGTAAACTTAAGGTTATTCTTCTTACGAGATAAATGTACGTTGAAAAATCCTCCTAGTAGGATCCTAGGATTAGAATCTGGCGTATGAGTGATGGGAGCCAAGAATTGGGTACTATGGAGGTTGTCAACACAGGATTTGACGCTCGGGAATTTTGTGAGCCCGTTTTCCGAGTTTGAGGTGTGACATAAAACGCCCAAAATCATAACTCGAAATCACATTTCCATAGCTCTGGATGCAATTTTCATCCAAAACTCAACAAATTACCAAAACAAATTTGTAAAATCCAACAGGTTGAAGTACTTCAATAACGAGATCGAAAATCATTGTAAATCGAAGCTCGATAATGCATTTTCAGAGCTTCAAATACAAATTCTATCCCAAATCAACAAAATATAAAAACAAATGCAGAAAACCTATCGATCTAAAACTACATCTCAAAAAGAGATGGTGTAGATATCATGAACATATATGAATATAATACAATATAGAAAAATATTTAAAAAAGAAGAAGAAGAAAATCGAAACCCTAGATCTAGAAAGCTTTGAGAAATGAGAAATGTCTGATTTAGAACCTTAGATCTTACATAGAGAGAGAAAGAGGGTACCTGTGTTGCTTTCTGGAAGAGAGACGAGTGTTTGGGGATGAACGATTTTGCATGAACCACTACCATTTGCAACCATGTTGATGCATGCCCATATATTCCATGAACCAAACTACACCATGTTATAGAGACCACATCAATGCCACATCCAAATGAACGATGCCAGATTAAGAATTCTAACAGCTTGAAACTCTTCACATGTCGTTGAAGAAAAGGGAACTTAATATAAAAAATGAGAAAAGTAGCTTAAATGTTTCTGTAATAATGCGGTCAAGTAAAGCAAACAGGTCACCAAGCAACTGCACTGCTTTCAGCTGAACATCCAACTGATTTGTCTGCAGAAGTTGAAACTTGAACAGTAAGAACTAGTTTGTTGGACTCAAATGATCTTGCAAAGCAGTAGTGAAATGAATAAAGTTTTAAAATCTAACTATGAAAGAAAAATCATCTAAAATTTGCAGAGCACACGATAGCAATGTATATTACAACTAGAATCACGTTACAAGTTTTGTTTAAAGAAAAAGCAGCTCCTAAAAGTTTTTTTTTCATAAATTACACAATTTGTCAATTTGAATTGGTAAAATATATGGTTTGGGATTAAGAATCATACAATTACAAACTAGATGAGAAGAAACTTCCCTATGAACATGGATAGATCATGACTGTCCATTTTCTACAATCATGTGGAAGGATCTAAAACCATAAAAGAACTAGATACGAGAAGAAGTGAATTTAAATTCCTATATAAAACAAAAGAGTAAAATTCAAGAAATTTGTACACTATATAAATCAATTGCGGACACGTGTCTTGTACTTTGCAATCCCAAAGAGATTGTATCAGTTTTCAGTCTGAAACTCACCTTACAAGACGTCTAGAAAGAAACAAAGTATGACATAATAATATCATTTGCAATAAACACCAACAGCGAAAACGAATGCTTGGTTTTTGGTTTTTGATACAGGAGTTTCTAGATTTCATGTATCAAGGACATCAATAACAAATCATTAAGTGCATCAAAGAATAAACTAAATTAGAAATAAACATAGTTGAAATGAAAAGAATCTGCCTCCAACAAATGAATAAGAAACCTGAAGGATGAGGGCGTAGTTTTGCTTGTATGTGATTTTTCCTGAAGTCAGTCTGTGGCTGTGGATTAAACTTCACCTTTTTGTTGACAGAATCTAGCTTGGGAAATCAAAGAATAAGAGTTATAATGCAGTTCATCATTACCAATTGTAACTTGAACTGAAGCTAATAACAGTTCTTAGCCATACTTGGTAAAAGTTGCTAAATAAAAATGTCAGAACAATCAGCTTCAATCAAACAGAGCAAGGCCTTTTATGACATAATAAGAGTCCAGCTAGACACAGTATAAAGAGCTACTTGATTGAGACATGAAATCTTTAACCCCACAGTAGAGACATCTGATACTTCTTGCTCAAATAAGTCATTTAATTTGTAAGCAACAGTGCCAAGATGATCAACAGCATTAACAAGAGCTCTTATTATCAAGTACCCTGATTAAGAAGTGTAATTTAGTTTTTTTTTTTTTTTTTTTTTTTTTAATCAAAAAGATACAGAACCTGAAGAGTTAGTATGAGCCTCCACCAAGAGCATGTGCAGTATCCAACAATTATAATATATCCATGCTACTCATGTTACCAGAAAATAAATAAATAAATTAATTAATCCTTCTCAACTGGCCATGGATTCATTCTGTTTCTTGTTTTACACAAATATATAATAAATACACATGTAATAGGATTTCTTTCAATCAGATGCTCTATGTTCGTAAATCAATGCATTCCCAAATTACTTTCATTTTGTTCTAACAAGCAAAAATTAGTTAATGGGTTGCCCCAATTTCCTTCAATCAGAGTAGATCTGTGTCAACTCGACACATGCGTATGACATCCAGGCCACATATCAGGTGGAAAACAGTGTACATTATCCAGCCAAAAGTCAGTCCAGAAAACCACTCAGGCCAGCCACAAATGATACATGCATGTTTAGCAAACTTCCACAATCTCAGGTATGCTCATGGAAATTGAAGTCATCATGCATTGAGGATATAATGTTCTGCTGATGACAGGAGAGTCACCTTAGCATAGAAAGATCATAAATAGATTTTCTTTGGTAATACACATCCAAGTGGAGATTTTCCACGTGGTTTTCTTTTTCTTTTTCTTTTTTTTTTTCTTTTTTTTTTTTAAGTTTGTTCAAGTATGCTAGATTTTTCAGCATGGATTTTCTTGGGCATGAGTCTATTTCTATGGTAAGTGTGCTTCTCTATGCATAAATATAGCCATGCTTATTGCTTGAAATGGGTTTTGAATGTGGCTGTGGGCTTGCCCAATACGTTTTTATTTGGGAATGGCTATAGTTATTGTTAAACATTAAGTTTTCATGAGCATGGGTGGAAAGTGGGCTTTGGACATGGACTGTTGGATATGTGTATTTGGACATGGTCACTTTCATGTTATATGTGGTTTTTTTTTTTCACGTATATTTACTATATGGAGAGAAAATGCTATTAGTATTTCGGGACATTACTAGACATTTACATATACCGGGTGGAGTGCAATATATGGGTGAATAGTTACAATGGAACATGCCCTGCAAGACATGCTATGGTCTGTCACGGCAACCATTGAAATGCTTGGCTTTTAGCTTGTTTTTCCAAGCAATTTCATCTTGGTGACCTAAGCCAGACCCATATGTTTTAACGCAAGACAAGTACTTAATACCTGTTCAGTCTATTGAGGAGCAACTATAGCATAGGACTGGTTTTAGTCAAAGTGCATAGATGGGTTTGGATGGACAATGGACTCAATCCAAATGAACTTAGTGGGCGTCCTTTTCTGGATATGTGTTGCATGATTTTGGCCTTTGGTGGACTTGGGCTGGATTCAAGCTAGAACGGTAAGCAGCTTGGCTGGAGTTTCCTGCAACGCCTGTTACATGAAGATTTCAATGCAGGGTGTTAACACTCCCACTGTTTCATGGGGCGTGGCCCACTTGGTTGTTGGATATACCTCCTTCTTGGGCTATCATCCTAACATGATCTGGTGAAACTCATGGACAGAGTGGATTTTATACAGACATAGAACTGTCAATATGCCAGGCAAAATATTAGTTTTATAGGCCCGGCCCTAGGGAGACATCATTTCATAATTTAAAACCAAACCAGCGAAAAACCATTACAGTCCCCATCGATTTGGATAAAAAGACGGTTAAAGATCCAAACTGACTTTATTGAACTCCAACCCACTCCCGTACCAATCAGCATGAAAGAAAAAAAAAATACACTTCAAGATAATACTCTCAGCAAACAAAGCTTCGACTAGGGTTCTATTACAGCTGATTTCATCATCCAAACAGATATTCAAAACAGAGATTCAAAACCAAAATGAACACAAAAATCAAAAGGCAACATTACCTCTTCAGATTGGCAACAGGTGGGAGCTCAGCAACGTTCTATTGCTATTGATGACCGGAGATGCGGCAGGGTTTCCGCGGTTGGTGGATGCGGTGTAAGGATTGAAAATCGAGAGTCGGTGAGGGTTTTATAGGATTTAGGAAACAACACAGGGAGTGAATGGGCTGCAACCTACGCAGAGATATATATAAGTGCCGCCTGGGGTTGTGGGGTCCACGGAGATGATGTTAATCAAATCCCCTCCGTCCATATCTTTTCAAATATAACAATTAAATAGGATCTTAAAAATCAGGAAGATTCAAAACCCAAGTGGGACACACCATAAAAGCAGTTCGAACAGCAACCTCAACCATTAAAAAGTTGAATGGGGTTAGAAATTTGAAAACGGTTCAAAACCGTGGCAAATTAAATATGGTTTAAAACTGTTTTTAAACCAAATCCTTAGCCGTTCCAGATCCATGATTTTGGTGTAGTGGACATTCACCCTTGTAGTGTCCCATTTTTCCGCATAAATGGCAAGATGAGTCAACCAGAATTTTCCCTGTTTGAGATAGTTGAATCGATCATCACGGATGAAGTAGAGGAAGAGTCAGATTTATCTGTTTCATATCCTAGGCCTTTCATGTTTTTGGAGTTCTTACCCATGCCTAGAAGTCATTCTAACTTTTCATTACTTTGAACTTAGTTCTGCTATATGCTTAGATTTTTCTATGTCTAGTTTCAGACTTTTGTTTTCCTTTTTTCAATTTTTCAACTTCTGATTTTAGAAGGTCAATTTCCTTGATTAGTTTTTCAAAAGTAATACTTTGACAGAAGTTCCTCTTTCATACTTGATTCTCTCAAGATTAAACTCATCTTCCTCTTTAAGATCCTTAAGATTGACTGTAGTAGTGGAGGTCATGAGTATTTTCAATGACTTTTGGTCTCTATCATTTTCTAACTTACTAGTTTCTAAGTTGGAGTCATCAGAGTCATCCCAAGTGGCTGTCATAGCTTTTCCATTTGATTTCTTTGTGGGACATTCCGTGGATATGTGACCATACTTTCTACAGTTATAACATTGGAGTTCTTTAGACTTGTTGAAGGATTTGCCTATTGGGCGCTTGCGGTCAAAATGTATCCCTTTGTTACTAAATGGTTTTCCACAGTTCTTGTTAAATTATCTTTTAAATCTTTTAGCTAAATGGTTTTCCACAGAAAATTGCACAATAGTATTCATAGCTTTTGCTTCACTTGTTTTATTTTTTTTTATCAAATGCCATCCATTTTTATTTTGGTTTGGGCTTAATGACTATTGTGCCATTTTCTAGTACCACTTGTTCAGATGGTACCACATATCCATTCTCAACAATTTTCCAAACGTCATGGTCCAGAAATTGCAGAAAATAGTCCGTTCTTACTTTCTAATATGCATAATTTGAACCATCAAAGATAGACGGTCAAGAGAACGATGTTTCCTCTCCTTTAGTCGTAATTCCTACTTCAGTTAAGATATCTCTCTAGGTTATTAAACCCTTTAAGAGGAACCCATTCTAATACCAATTGAAATCATGGTAGAACCAATATTGTAGAAGTATGGAATTAGTCCAAGTGTCCTAGAGGGGGGGTGAATAGGACTTTTTTTAAATTATTTTCTTATGATAACATACAATGCCTAACTTTAACCAAGACAAGTAAGGCAAAGTACCTATATAGCTTCCAAGCCAATAGAGGGTCCAAACACATAAGCTACATAAGATTTATATGAAAAACAACTAGCCTAAGAAGATAGTGTATATGAGAGTGTGTGGGATATGATTCCTATCAATGCTTAAACATTCACTTAATCATGCATCATAATAATCATTTGATAAACATAAGCATAATTAGATTAATGCACAATAGCAATCTCAAACACAATCATATATAATGGTTCAGCTACTTGCCTACTCCACTCCCGGCTGACACACTCTCTTTTAGAGTGTACCGGATTTCACTATCCAATGGTTTTAAATCAGGCTAACCATGAACCTTCACAACCTACATAAGGTCAACTGAGGAGCCTACACAAGGCAACCTTAGATGCCTACACAAGACGACACGTCCTACATAAGGACACAACTAGGAGCCTACACAAGGCAATGCCTATACAAGGTAACACGTCCCACACAAGGACAATATATTCTCCCATTGGAGGCCTACAAAAGGTTTTGACGAATTTGTCACCCAAACTCTAAATCCTAATCCTACACAAGGAAAGGGCTTCAGACTTGACGGAGTCTGTATACTTGCAAATAAGTGAGTGAGTCCCTTTCTCGCACAATCTGAAGATGATCTTCTTATTGATGAAGTGTCTTCAGCTCCCTTGTACCACAACTACTTATGATGCTTCAAGCAATGCTTCAAGGTTGTGAGGTTTAGGGTTTGGACCTATCTTCTCTATTAAATGATATGACTTAAATACCTAGAGAAGATTCCCATGAGCAAGCATTTAAGAGTTTCAGCACAATGATTTTCCTTTAAAAAGTGCTACTGGAAACTCAATGAATGTCAGAGTTTATAATTCAATCCAAGTAAAGAAGATGACAATAAATGCACATGCTATGAATTGAATGATGAACTCTTATAGGAAAAGAAGGCTTGAGGATGAGGGTATGATCTATTACAATAACTCTCTTAAGATTTCTTCAATTCTTGGTCTTCTTGCTAAGAAGCAACCCACCGGTATATATAAAGAAGAATCCCAATGATAAAAAAAGGGCAGAAATCTGTCATTGTCGATGCTATCGAGTGGTCTTCAATTCCATCGAAATTTGAACTTCGATGTTATTGAGCCTTTTTCGATTGCATCGACTTCCTACACTCATATATTTATTTGTATGTAGAACAAATTCTGATTGATCTTATCGAGCACCCTTCGATTTCCATCGACGTGCACTTCGATGTAATCGAGAGGAAGTTCGATCCCATAAGATTCTCCTTAGAAAAATTACCTTTAGTTGCTGAAAGATTTTGTCCCAATTTTCGATATAATCGACCATCCTTCGATGCTATCAAAATTTGAAGTTCGATGGCATCGACGGGTCTTTGCTGTAATTGAAAAAGATGGATATTCCTGGATAGCTTGCTGGACAAAATGTTCCTGAATTTCGATGTAATCGAACAGTCTTCGATGCCATCAATAACTTACTCTCGATGTGATCGAAGGTGCTTCGATTACATTGATGAACACTTAGAGAGTATTTTTTGTGTAGAGGGAGAGCCCTTAGTTGATTCAATCGAAGTGGGTTCGATGCTATAGAAATTTGAATTTCGATCTCATCGAACTCTATTCGATATAATCGACAATTCTCAGCAGATGATAATTTTGTTGCTGGACAGAATGGGCCTATTTAGAAATGCAATCGAACAATGTTCAATAGAATCGAAAATGTCCTTGATTGCAAATCGATGCAATCGATTTTTCCCGTTTAGTTCATGTTTACTCCTCTAATACTCAAGTGATCAAAACTTAAGCTTACTAAAGATGAATTAAGAATTGTTATGGGTTAGACTAAGTTCATGGAATTATATACCTCAAAGGTTTTGTTATGGAAGTGAGGCTTTGTTTACCTGTGTGGTGCGCTCGAACTTATTCTTGGTTGAGTTCTTGATCCTGTAATCTTCAGCTTGAGTCTCACTTATAAGACTGACTCAACACTCAAATAATTTGACAAAGCAAGGCACTTTCAGTTTATGCTTTGATTGTTAATGCTATGAATGTTAGTGTCAAAATGGAATACATGCTAGTATGGAATAATGGATTAAATACTTTGAAGTTATAGATAAAGATGCTAGTATAATGAAATGCTAGAATGTTATATGTGTAATAATCTGGGGGAGTGTCAGTTGAGCATCATCAGTTGTCAGCTATGAAGATTACAAGGATGTTTACATAGGTAGCTTCAAGGTTATTAAAGATTGTGTGTGGTTGATCTTGTTAATGGTTGTAGTATTATGTAATGTTGTGTGTTTTGCCACGAAATTGACAAAGGGGGAGATTGTAAGTGCTATTATGTTAAGCACACATAGATTGTCAAATTTCGTAAGACAAAATCGCTTCAAGGTAGAACCTGAAGATCAACTCAAGATTGGCTTATGATCAAGATAAGATCGGCACATCCTCTCGAAGAAATCGTAGCCCGTATTCAAGTCAAAGTTCAAGAACTCAAGACAAGGTGACTCAAATATTTGCCATATCACAGGTGGTATAACCTTAGAAAGACCTTAGGAATAGGTGCTTTCAAAAATTCTTCATCATGGATTTTCATAAGCGTTTTTGCTATGGAATTTGGCCAGCCTAACTTCTGGTTCGGACAACCTAACTTCCTCGGCCAACCTAACTTCAAACTTAAGCTAAATAACAACTTCTGTTGAAAATTCAGCTAACCTAAGTTCTGGTTCGGCTTACCTAAGCTTGAAATTCGACTAGCCCGAAAAAGTTCGGGTGAAATTCTAGCAATGCAATCTTTTAGAATTCATGAGAATTCGACCAGCCGAATTTGACCTCGGGCCAGCCAAATTTTGGATAATTCTTATCCCATGCAATCTGAAATCCGGTGAACTTAGACTAGTCGAAGCCTATCTTAGGCTAGCTAAAGTTCTAACTTCATTGCATATAAATTGAGTCTCTCTCATTCCAAATTACAACGATATTTTACTTTAATTCTTCTGCAAGAGAGAGAGAAGCTTAAATCCTGGGCAAACTACCTGTTGGTACTTATAAATTTTATTTTAATAACTTATTCAATTCCTTTTTTTTTTCTCGAGATCAATTTAGAGTTAATCTAAGAGAGTAAACTAACTCTTCTTTGAGATCTAAGAGAATTGAATCAAGTAGCATTTGGGTTGTCTGATTGAACACTGCCCTATCTAGGTTTAAGAAAAAAGTCTTGCTACAAGCTTTTGCTATGTCTTCTACATTTGAAGAAAAAATCTCAGTGAGGTTTTATCTGAGATAGCCTGTGAAAATCTTGATGAGGTTTTGTCTAAAATAGCCTGTAAAAATCTCAATAAGGTTTTTATCGTGATAGCCCGTAAAAATCACAAGGAATTGTATCAGGTTATTAAGGTGACCCTGTGAAAACCTTTTTATAGTGAAAACCAAAATTATGAGGGTAGTAATTTTGGGAGTGGAGTAGGTGTGGTTATTTTAAGCACTAAACCACTATAATTCCTTGTGCCATGTAGTGAATGCTTTATTATTTTTGGTGATTAGATGTTATTTATTATTTCATTCTTGTGGTGAATGTTGTAATCCTTTTATATACTCTAGCTAGTTTGAAAGTTTGATTTTAAAAACATTTGTGAAATAAGGTTGTCCTTGTAAGTGACATAGCTTATAGCCCGTTTTGTTGTCAAATTTGTGGTGCCAAAGACACTGTTATGAAGCTTGCATCTGTGAAGAACAATGCTCTACTCAAGATTAGCTTTGTTTGACAAGCACTGTTCACAAGTCAAGATCTCAAGAAGCTTTCAAGTTCAATCTCAAGATCTCAAGAAGTTTTCAAATTTGAGCTACATCAAGACTTCAAGCTTCACTACTTTCAATGTCACTCATCTTTAAGTTTCAATGTCCTTACTTCACTATTGAGGTATGACTGACCTTAGGTTGACCTTTAGAGTAGGTCATCTTGGATACATAACTCATATGTTTTATATAAGTGAGATTGGACAGTTCTAAGACTAGTCCTGGACTTTGTTCGACTAGTCCTAGCACTGCTTTGACCTGTTTAAGAAATTTCTGGATCAGTCGTAAGTTTGTTGCAAAATTCGAATATTTTCTGTTAGGCTACGACTAATCCTGGGGACTGTTCGACTAGTCATAGGAAAAGTGTCGACTGCTTCTTCGACCAGTCGTAGACCTATGATTCAAAGTCCAGCGTTGAAATTCAGCCAGCTTCGACTAGTCGTGAGAGACCTGTGACCAGTTGAAGGAGACCTGCAACCAATCATAAAACTGCCAAATCTTATCGCGCCCGAAATTTCAAATATCTGTTGGTTCTGCGACTAGTCGTAGAGGTCCTTAGACCAGTTGAAGACGTGATTTGCTTACCTATAAATAGAGCATAAATCTCAAAATGAATTAAGCAATTCAAGTTAATTTAAGTCGGCCTTCTGAGAGATAAGTCTGTGCTCCATTTAAAGCTAAGTGTGCATATTTAGTATTCTCTTTCTTTAACTTTGTTAATTGATGTTGTTTCTTGCATTCCAATCTAATCTGAAAAGAGGAATTGTTGTTTTCCTTTTTCTGGAATCAAAATCAATTAAAGCTAGCCCTTCTGTTTGAATTTAAAATCTATTAGAAACTAGAACCATTATAAAGTGAGTATTGGACATTGATCTTGAACATTCAAATCTCTACTCCAAGTTGGTTCTTTTGGGCTGCTACAACGAAGGAGAAATTCAGGTATTTTACATATGTGTAATTTACTTTCATTTGGTTTTCTTTTGGGATTTACCAGAAAAATCTCATTGTATTGATTATCTGAGGAGAGCTAGGAAAACTCAGAAGAGGGGTTTTTTTAATTGTGTAAGCCCACAGAAAAAGACACAATTGTGAAGGTTTTTAGGTGAACCTGGGAAAACCTATTTTTGATAGTGAATGCTAATATCCCCTGTGTGAGGATATTAGGAGTGGAGTAGCTGTGTGGCTGTTGTTGAACAGTTGGTGTACACATAGGCGAACCACTATAATCCCTTGTGTTTTATGGTTGTGTGGTTTATATTTCATATCTTTAATTATTCATGTGTGGGATGTATATGTGAATGTGAATGTTGTAATCATTTCATTTCAAGCTCAGTGGTGAATGTTGTAATAGTTAAGATTTATATTGCTGCAATTTATCTCTTACTATTACTTTATTAGTTTGAGCTTCAGTTTCTCTATTTGTTCTAGAAATAAGGTTGTCCTACCATAAACTTTGGTTTTTGGTGTAAGGTTATCCTTAGAACAATTTTTGTTTCAATTTCTCTATTTTAGGTTGCTTTCCATTCCTATACTGTGATTGGTGTATAGTGCTATCTATTCTTTATTTCATATTCCGCAGTATTTATTTTTAATTTAGCATAGTCCTATTCACCCCCCCTCTAGGACATATAGCTTGGCCATTTCAAGTGGTATCAGAGCCTAATAGCTCGCTCTTATTGCTTTTTATTTGGATTTAATTCCTGAGCTAACGATCTAAGCTATATATAAGATGTCAAATTTTGATAGCCTGTCAGTCACTAGGCCTCCACCCTTTGATGGCTCCAATTATTCCTATTGGAAAGCCCGGATGAGGATCTTCCTCAAATCAATGGATGAGAGTATGTGGCAAGCCACAGTGACTGAATGGAACCCACCTACCACTGAAGTGACTGGTATTGATGGTTCAAAATCAATGAAAGTAACACCATATTTCTTATGGACCACCCTTCAGAAAAATGAGAGTAATACCAATGCAAAAGCACTAAATGCAATTACTTGCGCACTATCACCAGATGAGTTCAAAAGAATCATATCTTGTGATACTGCAAAGCAAGCCTGAGATATATTAGAAATGACACATGAGGGTACTACAATTGTCAAAAAATCTAAAGTCCAACTCCTCACAACCAAATTTGAAGAAATTCATATGGAGGAAAATGAAATGTTTATGGACTTTTGCACAAGATTAAATGACATTGTAAACTCAATGTGGGGTCTTGTCGATAAAATCCTAGAAAGTAAAGTGTGTGCAAAGATACTACGCTCACTTCCTGAACGGTTCAACTCTAAGGTAACCGCGATCCAGGAACTTCGTGATACGGATAATATGAGGGTAGAAGAACTAGTTGACTCTTTACAAACCTATGAGTTAAACTTTAAAGCTCCTAAAAGTAAATCCATTGCTCTCAAATCTTCTAAAGGTATTTCTCAAGAAAACTCGGATTTAGAAAATTCTGAAGACGATATGGCTCTTTTAGCGAAGAAATTTTACAAGATTTTCAAAAGAAAGAAAAGGGTATATTTTCAAAAATCAAATGATAAGAAAAGATCTAAAAGTTAGACGTCTTTGAAAGATAGTCAATGTTACAACTGCCAAGAGTATGGGCACTTAGCAAACAAATGTCCTAAAAAGGACAAAACAAAAAGAAAGGGTATGTTGGCTACATGGGATGAATCATCTGATTCTGAAGTTTCTTCTGAATCAGAAGATTCTGAAACTAAGACGGGGAATGAAGTTAAAGCCCTTATGACTCTAGCCAAGTTCACTTTTTCAGATCATGATGATTCAACTAGTGAAGAAAATCTGAACAGTGAATGTGAAAATGAAGATGATCTTCAAGATGCTTATAACGCCCTATACAAGGAAAGTTGTAAAATTGCTGTCAAACTTAAACTTCAAAAAGAAAAGTTTTTTAAACTCAAAGAATGTTTTGAATCACTTGTTTTAGAAAAATCCCAAATTTCAGATTGTTTTGAAAAATCAAAATGCGATTTAGAATTCAAAACTTCCCTGATTGAAAATCTGAAATCTGAAAATGAGAGACTTAAAAATGAAGTATCTTCTCTTCTGAGTTTAAAGGATACATGGAGGTATGCCCAAGGAGATCCAAAGTTAGAAAAACTTTTATCTAGATCTAGAAAATATGGTGACAAATCCAGATTGGGCTATGATAAGAATATACCTCCTAAACAAAAGTATACTCCTCCTAAGTTTGTGAAAGGAGAGTCCTCGAACTCAAAAGGGAAAAGTACTTATCAAGGTTTTTCTAAAAATACAAAAACTTTTCAAAAACCTAAAAGCAGTCATGCCAACTTTAAAAATCAGAACCGAAACCCTCTTGCTGAAAAGATAGTAGATTTACTCAAGGAGCTCTTAAAATCTAACTCGGTAGGTCATTCTTACAACATCAAACAGAAGAAGACCAACTATACTTCTAAACCCAAAACAGTTCTGAAATGGGTTTCTAAAGTTGCCTGCTTGGTTTCTCACACCGCTTTCAAAGCAACAAGCCATTCAAAGTGGTACCTAGACAGTGGATGCTCAAGGCATATGACTGGTGATAAAGGTTTATTCACCGATCTCAATGACATGACTGATGGTTCAGTCACATTTGGTGATGGCAGCAACTACAAGATTATGGGCCAAGGTACTGTTTAACTCTATAACCTTCCTTCGTTTAAAAATATTTTATATATTGAAGGTCTAAAACATAACTTGCTTAGCATATCTCAAATATGTGACAATAACCACAGTGTACGGTTTTCTAATCAAAGCTGTGAGATTCTAAATAACAAGGGTTCAGTAATACTAACTGGACGTAGAACGTCTGAAAACTGCTATATTGTTACGAATCCATCTTATCTAATCAATCATGGTCCATACAGACGAGACTGATTTATGGCACAAACGTCTTGGACATGTACACTACCGAAATCTACATAGATTGAGCAAACGGGAACTTATAAGAATTTTACCCAAACTATAAAAATTAGATAAAATATGTGGTGAATGCCAGATTGGCAAAGAAATAAGGAACTTACACAAAAAGGTGAATTCCAACACCACATCAAGACCACTCGAGCTTCTCCATATGGATCTTATAGGACCTACCAGGATGGAAAGTCGAGGTAGCAAAAGATATATCTTGGTAACTGTAGATGACTTTACCAGATATACTTAGGTAGTCTTCTTAAGGGACAAATCAGAAACCTTTGAAGAAGTGAAAAAGGTTCTTAAAAGGATTCAAACTGAAAAAGGTTCTTAAGTCAGTAAGATTTGCAGTGATCATGGATTTGAATTTAAGAATAGTGGTTTTGAGAAGTTCTATAGCGACTAGGGAATATTAAATGAATTCTCAGCGCCCAAAACTCCACAACAAAATGGAATAGTTGAAAGGAAAAATAGAGTGCTTCAAGAAATGGCTAATGTCATATTGAATAGTATGAAGCTCTCTAAGAATCTTTGGGCTGAAGCAGTCAATACAGCTTGCTATATTATTAACCGAGTTTACACTAGTAAAAGTAATAATAAAACGGCTTATGAAATTTGGTTCGATAGAAAGCCTACTGTCAAATACTTTCGAGTTTTTGGCAGCAAGTGCTATATTTTACGATATCATGAAAATCTGGGAAAGTTTGATATGAAGAGTGATGAAGGGATCTTTCTAGGATGTTCTTTAAACAGTCGAGCTTATAGGGTTCTGAACAAAAGGACCGGTGTGATTCAAGAGTCCATCAATGTGGTCATTGACGATCACTTAAACACACTTGTCTCAAGTTCAGATAATGATAAACACATCATTGGAACCAAATGGATTTTCAAAAATAAGTCTGACGAACTTGGCAATATAAGTAGAAATAAGGCTAGGCTAGTGGTACAAGGTTACACTCAAATTGAAGGTATTGACTATAATGAAACATTTGCACTAGTAGCGCGTCTTGAATTAATTAGACTCTTTATATCCATTGCGTGTTTCAAAAAGTTTAAGATTTACCAAATGGATGTGAAAAGTGCGTTTTTAAATGGCGATCTACATGAGGAAGTCTATGTTGAACAACCAATGGGTTTTGAAGACTCCAAGAATGCCGATCATGTTTATCGCCTTAAAAAGGCACTTTAGGACTTAAAACAAGCTCTTAGGGCATGGTACAAGAAACTAACAAAGTTTCTATTAAGTCATAATTTTCAAATGGGATGTGTTGATAAAACTCTGTTTATTAAAAAATATAATGATCACATCTTATTAGTACAAATCTATGTTGATGATATCATTTATGGATCTACCTATACTAACATGACTATTGAGTTTGTAGATTTGATGAAATCTCAGTTTGAAATGAGCATGGTTAGGGAATTGAATTATTTCCTTGGGTTGCAAGTAAAGCAAAAACCTCATGGAATGTTTATTTCTCAATCTAAATATGCTATAAATTTGATTAAGAGATTTGGATTTGAGAATGGTAAAAAATTTGATACTCCTATGAGTACAACTTTGAAACTCTCAAAAGATTCTGCAGGTAAAAATGTGGATCCGAAATTATATCGGAGTATAATTGGTAGTCTATTGTATTTAACTGCTAGTAGACCTGATATCGATCTAAGTGTTGTTATTTGCGGTAGATATCAGTCTAATCCTAAAGAGTCACACTTGACTGCTGTCAAGCGGATTATACGATATGTCGCAAGTACTGTTAATCTCGGTCTCTGGTATCCTCATGAGACTGTGTTCAATTAGCTGGGTACTCGGATGCTAACTGGGTTGGTAATCTTGACGATAGAAAATCAACCAGTGGTGGTTGCTTCTATATTGGAAACTGTTTAGTTTCTAGGTTTAGCAAGAAACAAAGTTTTATATCACTTTCAACAGCTGAAGCTAAATATATTGCAGCTGGTAATGTGTGTACTCAGCTAGTTTGGATGAAACGTATGTTAAGTGATTATGGAATTAAACAGGATTCTATGTTATTATATTGTGATAATTCCAGTACCGTAAATATTTTAAAAAATCCAATTCAACATTCTCGTACTAAGCACATTGACATTAGATTTCATTATATTCGAGAATTAGTAAAAGAAAAAGTTATATCCTTGAAATATATTCCTACCGAGAATCAACATGCTGATATTTTCACTAAACCGCTCGACAAAAGCAGGTTTAACAAAATGAAATTTGATCTTGGCATGTGCATTTAAAAGTGATTATTTATGTCTATTTGTATCATAGTGTATATAATTGCTTGATTTGTTTTCAAATTTTTGAATATAATGCTGGAAATCAGTTTTTCTGGCCGGTACTCGACCAGTCGTGAATCTACACGACCAGTCATACTACGACCGGTCGTGTACATCCATGACCAGTCGTGAATCGCGTGAATCTCTTATAATTTAGGGAAAATGCATCTTCTTCTTCATTTCTTCTTCACTCTCCAACGGGCCAACGCACGACCAGTCGAACCCATCCTTCAAAATCTTCAAGGTTAGTGCTCCTTTTACATTTTTCTTGTAGATTTGAGTCTAGATTTCTTCTACTTGACTCTTGAAGTTTTCTATTTTCAAATTTCGTTGAGATTTGGGATTTTTCTTAGGTAAAATCTGATTTGAGAAAACCCACTTCTCAATCCTTTACAACTCTCTATTTCCTTAAAATCCTTATTGCAAATGGCATCCAGAGGTAGAAAAAAAACATCCCGGGGTCCTTCTTCTTCCTCTAGATTAGCCCCTATTACTAAGTGTCATCTTCAGGCTCCCGAGGACGATCCATCCTATGTTCGAGACATCAGATTACGTAATGTTATTGTTGAACATCCTGTTAACATTTGTAAGTGCCATAATTTATAGCCCTTTTGTGTTTGTCAAATTTGTAGTGCCAAAGACACTATTATGAAGCTTGCATCTGCGAAGAACAATGCTCTACTCAAGATCAACTTAGGTTGACAAGCACTATTCACAGGTCAAGAATCTCAAGATGCCTTCAAGTTATACCTCAAGATCTCAAGAAGCTTTCAAATTTGAGCTCCATCAAGACTTCAAGCTTTACTACTTTCAAAGGTCACTTGTTTCCTATGTTCAATGTCCTTACTTCACTCCTGAGGTATGACTGACCTTAGGTTGACCTTTAGAGTAGGTCATTTTGGATAGATAATTCAATTTTTTTTTTATAAGTGAGTTTGGTCTGTTCTAAGACTAGTCCTGGACTTTGTTCGACTAGTCCCAGCACTGCTTCGACCTGTCTAAGAAATTCCTGGATCAATCGTAAGTTTGTTACAAAAATTGGAAATTTTGTGTTAGGCTTCGACTAGTCCTGGGGACTGTTCGACCAGTCGTAGGTACAGTATTGACTGCATCTTCGACCTGTCGTAGAGCTACGACTCAATGTACAACGCTGAAATTCGACTTGCTTCGACTAGTCGTGTGAACGTACGACCAGTCGTAGGAGACCCATGACCAGTCGTAGACCACCTACGACCAGTCGTAAAATGTCAAATCTTATCACGCCCGAATTTTTCAAATATCTGTTGGTTCTACGATTAGTCGAAGAGGTCCTTAGACCAGTCGAAGACATGATTTGCTCACCTATAAATAGAGCACGAATCTCAGAATTATTTCATTAAAAAAAAGGCAATTCAAGTTAATTTAATTCGGTCTTCTGAGAGATAAGTCGGTGCTCCATTTAGGCAAAGTGTGCATATTTAATATTCTCTTTCTTTAGCTTTGTTAATTGATTTTGTTTCTTGCATTCCAATCTAATCTGAAAAGAGGAATTGTTATTTTCCTTTTTTTGGAATCAAAATCAATTAGAGCTAGCCCTTTTGTTTTAATTTAAAATCTATTAGAACCTAGAACCATTATAAAGTGAGTATTGGACATTAAACTTTGACATTCAAATCTCTACTCCGACTTGGTTCTTCTGGGCTGCTACAACGAAGGAGAAAATTAGGTATTTTACAATTTGTATATTTATATTGTTTGGTTTTATTTGAGGTTAAGTCAAAAAAATCTCAAAGTTATTGGTTATCTGAGGAGAGCCAGAAAAATCAGAAGTGAGGGTTTTTGAATTGTGTAAGCCTTGTGAAAAAGACACAATTGTGAAGGTTTTGGGTGAACCTGTGAAAACCTATTTGATAGTGAACGCTAATATCCCCTGTGTGAGGATATTAGGAGTGGAGTAGCATTTTGTGTGGCTGTTATTTAACAGTCGGTGAACACACGGGCGAACCACTATAATTCTTTGTGTTGTGGATGTGTAATTTATATTTCCTATCTTTTATCATTCAGAATTGTGGAATGTATGTGTGAATGTGAATGTTATAATCATTTCATTTCAAGCACAGTGGGAATGTTGTAATAATTTAGATTTACATTTTAGCATTATATTTTTGATATCTCTTTATTATTACGTTGAGCTTCAGTTTCTCCATTTGTTCTAGAAATAAGGTTGTCCTACCATAAACTTTGGTTTTTGGTGTGAGGTTGTCCTTAGAACAATTTTTATTTATATTTCTCTATATTAGGTTGCTTTCCATTCCTATACTGTGATTGGTTTATAGTGCTATCTATTCCTTGTTTCATATTCTGCTGTATTTAATTTTAATTTGGCATAGTCCTATTCACCCCCCCTCTAGGACATATAGCTTGGCCATTTCAACATTAATCATGTTGCTCCATTTGAGATCCTTCCCATGCTCCAAGCTGTAGGTTGGGATAACTTATTACATTGGGGTTGGCCAGCATACCGGTCCATTGCCCAGTCCATGTTTGCTTGCATATGTGATTTTTCATTGGAAAATTTATCTTTTAAGATAGCCACAAGAGAAGGACCATTTGACGTTGATCGTCATTTGATTTCAGCTCTTATGGAAATTCTTGTGAATAATGAGGGCATTCCTATCATAACTTATCTGAAAAACTCTCTGTATCTGAAAAACATATGCTCACTAAAGATTTATGCAATTTGGATGTTCAATGGACTCATAAAGGGAATGCGTTTCCGTCAAAAATATCTGTTACCCAAATATAGAGTTCTTCATAAAATCTTTGTGTCTAACTTGTATCCTCGTTCGGGTAATAAATCTAAATTGACTTCATTCATGGTCCGTGTTCTTCATGCTGTTGCTAGTTGTGCTTATGTTTGTCTACCATCCTTAATTTGTAACTCCATTATTTAGTTTCGACTCCATCTTGGTCATAGTGACATTCCTTTTGGTTATTTGATGACTGTGTTGGCTACACATATGTTAGTCGATATGCTGGTTGAAGAGGCCCCTATCCATCATTTGATATTTAACAATTCTAATATCAATAAGATAAAGCTTGATTTCCTTCCTGGTCAAGGTGTTGGTGGTGGCAATGCTGAAGCTGAACATGAGAAAGAAGCGAGTGATCTTCCTCCTGATGATATCAACATGGATGATATATTTGAAGAACTTGAATCTAATTCTGGAGATGATCCAGATTATGAGCCTTCCGAGTTTGATGCACGTCTACATGCATTGGAAGATAAAGTTGAGAATATGAATGTTAAGATGGAAAACATGTCTGTTGCCCATGATTTACAATTCAAGTATATGCGCAAATATCTTAGGTGCTTGAACAAGAGCTTGCATCAACTTGATCCTTCCATCCCTGCACCTTCATTCGGTTCTGATTAGATCTTTTAAGTTAGTTGGTCTGTTATAACTTTATTACTCTTGTGTTAGCTTAAGTGGTTTTGAGACTGTAGCTATCTTTGACTTAGCTCAATTTATGGATTATGTGAACTGTTTATGCTGGTTAATCATATCTTGTCTTATTTTCACTCATATATCTCTTTCCTTATTACTCCTTAGCCATTTGTTCTATGCTTCCTTTGTCCTATTGTGACAAAAAGAGGGAGAATGGATATGGATGTAATGTATGTCTAATGAATGATTATGTTATGAGGATGGAGTAGCATTGTATATGTTACTCAGGGGGAGTATGTGCAGAAGTGGTCTGTATTGAATATTGAGTTACAGGTTTGCAGGATCATGTATGTTATGTTAAATATTAATTTACAGGTTTGCAGGATCATGTATGCCGGTTGATAATAACTGGTACATGATATAACAACTGGTGCATGATTCTTTAATCAGATATTCTGTGTTATATATGTAACATATCTTGGAAGTGTGTTTTGTCACTAATTTGACAAAGGGGGAGATTGCAAGTGCTATAGCTTATAGCCCTTTTTGTTGTCAAATTTGTGGTGCCAAAGACACTATTATGAAGCTTACATCTGTGAAGAACAATGCTCTACTCAAGATCAGCTTTGTTTAACAAGCACTGTTCACAAGTCAAGATCTCAAGAAGCTTTCAAGTTTGATCTCAAGATCTCAAGAAGCTTTCAAATTTGAGCTACATCATGACTTCAAGCTTCACTACTTTCAAGGTCACTCATCTTTAAGTTTCAATGTCCTTACTTCACTATTGAGGTATGACTGACCTTAGGTTGACCTTTAGAGTAGGCCATCTTGAATATATAACTCATATGTTTGATATAAGTGAGTTTGGACAGTTTTAAGCCTAGTCCTGGACTTTATTTGACTAGTCCTAGTATTGCTTCGACCTGTCTAAGAAATTCCTAGATCAGTCGTAAGTTTGTTGCAAAATTTGGATATTTTCTGTTAGGCTACGACTAGTCCTGGGGATTGTTCGACTAGTCGTAGGAATAGTGTCGACTGCTTCTTCGATCAGTCGTAAACCTACGACTCAAAGTCCAGCGTTAAAATTCGGCCAGCTTCGACTAGTCGTGAGAGACGTACGACCAGTCGAAGGAAACGTACGACCAGTCATGAACCTGTCAAATCTTATTGCGCTCGAATTTTCAAATATCTGTTGGTTTTATGACCAGTCGTAAAGGTCCTTAGACTAGTCGAAGACGTGATTTGCTCACCTATAAATAGAGCACAAATCTCAGAATGAATTAAGCAATTCAAGTTAATTTAATTCGGCCTTTTGAGAGATAAGTCTGTGCTCCATTTAAAGTTAAGTGTGCATATTTAGTATTCTCTTTCTTTAGCTTTGTTAATTAATTTTGTTTCTTGCATTCCAATCTAATCTGAAAAGAGGAATTGTTGTTTTCCTTTTTCTGGAATCAAAATCAATTAAAGCTAGCCCTTTTGTTTGAATTTAAAATCTATTAGAAACTAGAACTATTATAAAGTGAGTATTGGACATTGATCTTGAACATTCAAATCTCTACTCCAACTTGGTTCTTTTGCATTGCTACAACGAAGGAGAAATTCAAGTATTTTACATTTGTGTAATTTACTTTCATTTGATTTTCTTTTGGGATTTGCCAGAAAAATCTTATTGTATTGGTTATCTGAGGAGAGCCAGGAAAACTCAGAAGAGGGGTTTTTTTAATTGTGTAAGCCCACAGAGAAATACATAATTGTGAAGGTTTTTAGGTGAACTTGGGAAAACCTATTTTTGATAGTGAACACTAATATCCCCTGTGTGAGGATATTAGGAGTGGAGTAGTTGTGTGGCTATTGTTGAACAGTTGGTGTACACACAGGTGAACCACTATAATCCCTTGTGTTTTGTGGTTGTGTGGTTTATATTTCATATCTTTAATTATTCATGTATGGGATGTATATGTGAATGTGAATGTTGTAATCATTTCATTTCAAGCTCATGGTCAATGTTATAATAGTTAAGATTTATATTTCTGCAATTTATCTCTTACTATTACTTTATTAGTTTGAGCTTTAGTTTCTCTATTTGTTATAAAAATAAAGTTGTCCTACCATAAACTTTGGTTTTTGGTGTAAAATTGTCCTTAGAACAATTTTTGTTTCAATTTCTTTATTTTAGGTTGCTTTCCATTCCTATACTGTGATTGGTATATAGTGCTATCTATTCTTTGTTTCATATTCCACAGTATTTATTTTTAATTTGGCATCCTATTCACCCCCTCTCTAGGACATATAGCTTGGCCATTTCAGTCCTGCTTGAAATTTTAGGTGAAGGTTGTCCTACGAATTATTTGGCATTGTCTTATTCCCCCCCCCCCCCCCGCCCCGCAGGACATCGCTAGCTCTCCATTTCAACACCGAACTCTCCTTTGGTTGCACCGAACATGGCTTCGATCGCATCTAAGTGTCGAGCCAAATTTCTTCCAAAAATTACAGTGTTTTGCTAGACTGTTTATTGCACATTCGGTCAGACCCAACCAACCTCAAGTGGGATCGAACAATCTATTATTTATGTTAATGAATTTTGTGATTTTTCTAGTCTTTTTTCTCTCTTTTGCACTTAGTTTTCTCGGATCTTTGGCCCTTGAACATGGCTTCGATCGCATCTAAGTGTCGAGCCAAATTTCTTCCAAAAATTACAGTGTTTTGCTAGACTGTTTATTGCACATTCGGTCAGACCCAACCAACCTCAAGTGGGATCGAACAATCTATTATTTATGTTAATGAATTTTATGATTTTTCTAGTCTTTTTTCTCTCTTTTGCACTTAGTTTTCTCGGATCTTTGGCCCTTGAAATCTTTATTAATCACCGCCAAATCTTCAATTCTTTACTGGTCATTCTTTGAGTATTAAATCTTTTCTTTAATCATTCTTTTCATCATAGTTCTCCAAATCATCTCGCATAGCAAAACATATGTAAATACCTCAATTAAACACAACTATTCTTATAAAACCAATGCATAATAAGGGAAAAATATACAATGCTTCTCACCTAACAGGATCCTCCTTGATACCTTTCTCTTCTTTGGATAAAATCTCCAAAGGGCTCTGGATTCTAAAAAAATGTATCCAAATGAGCGGGTTAAAAGGTATTTATAGACATTCGCAGGTGTGACATCCAAATTCTGCATAACTTAATAAATTGCATGGATGACTTTAACTCTTATTAAGATTGCGTATGTCAGGCCCGTATCCTAGACCGTACCGTTCCATATGCTTCTGCGGTTCCCCCGGTCGAATTCCACCAACCCGTGATCTGTAATCGGCGTTTGCGCACGACCCTAAGTCGCATCCTGTCGATTTGAGTCGGCTCAACCTGAGACTTATACCAGTGCGACAGCACCGTCGCCGCGATTTTGAAGCTGCGTCTCACCTAGCAAGGCGATACCCAGGGCAGGAGATGTGGGCCTGCATTCAGTTCAAGGAAAACGCCACGCGTTGCGAATTCCGTGAAAATCTCTACAACACGTCACATCAATCCATCAGTCAAATCAAGTCAAGTACAAGCAACCATCCCCCTCTCACACCACCCTTACCTAAAGTCAAATCTCTCTCTCTCTCCACCTATCCCTCTCTCACCCAAAATTCAACCCAACCCATCCCTCTTCTTACACATCCATCCCTCTCTCCTTACATTACCTCTCTTTCTCTCATTTCTCTCTCATTCTCCTAAGCAACCGAAGCACCCAACATCCATGGCTTCCATGAAGAAGCTAGTGTGGCCCACCTTCTTACCTCTCATGTCCACCATCCAAAGACCATCTCAACTGTTGGAATTGTCTCCTTGGAGCTCCAGAACATATAGGTGGAAGAAGGAAGATGAGATCTAACGGTGGGTGTTTCATCATTTCATTTTTTTAAAAAAATTTAGGGCCCACTTGTAACGGGACCCACATTAATGTATGCAATATAGAGAGGGGCCCAAAGTGGCGGGGTCCCTCTATCTCACCATTTCTCTTTCTCTGTCTCTCTCTTCCTCTCTCTTTTGTATGGATGGTGTGTGTGTGTGGCCCACCATGAAGTATGTATTTTATCCATGCCGTCCACCGAGTGGTCCACATGGTAGTCCGTTTGGACGGCCCGAATGATGTAAAAACACAAATATTAGTCGTCTAAGGCTCTGGTGGGCCACCATGTGGGCCCCATTCGTTGCTTGTGTGCAACTGTCCATTCATGTGGGGCCTACCATGATGGATGTCTTTCATCCAGCAGCCGTCTGTCCAGTGTCTCTGGATGCGGGACGTTGATACCTCCACGCTCCCACACACACATGTATATATATATATATATGATATATTATTATATAATATAATATATATTTTATAATAAATGCTATGGTGGGCCACTCCTACGTGTGGACCCACCATGATTTCATGCACTAGATCAACACCGTCCAGAGCACCTTGGGGTCTGGACGGTAGCTTTTTTTTTTATAATTCATGTATGATATGTATATTATAATATAACATACAATATTAATATATTATATTATATGTATACTGTAGCTGACGTCTGCAGCTTGTAGGTCCCACCAGGTACGTGCACATCAAGTTGTCCATCCATCTGCCCCACCTTGATGCTTGTGTTGCATATCAACTGTCCATCCATTTATAGCTGAGATGGATAGGAGCTTTGAGTAGCCACTGTGATGTATGTGTTACATCTAACTATCCATTCTTTTGGTGAGTTCGTCCTCAGGCTGGAAACTGTAATCAAGGAGATTCAAATCTTTGATGGGCCACGAGTGTGGGACCCACCTTTATCATGATTTTGCACCATCCAGATGGCTCTGGACTATGAGCATGGGCATTTTGATTGGTATATATTATATTATGATACAGTATATTATATTATATTATATTAAATTATATTATATTATATTATATTATATATATATATATATAATAATATATATATATATATATATATATATATATATACATAAAAACAGAGAGAGTGATGTGGGGTGGGGCACCATGTGGGACCCATCCTCAAACGCAACAGCTGGGCTGCTGTATGTGGGACTGAACCCACGCCATCCATCTATCTGGTGGGACTCGTCGTCGCTGGATGGTCAGGGGTCTCCTTGGACTAGGGGTCCACACGTGTGGACCACACGTGATGTATGGGTCTTATCCACACCGTCCGTAGGATGGGACGGTGGGCCCCTATGATGCATGCATCCTATATCCAAGCCGTCCATCCGTCTACCGTGCCCCATGCCCCCACCTTGATGTATTGTTCTACCACATTGTCCATCCATCAGGCGTTCCAGCGGCCCCACGCTGATGGGTGTTTTCCCATCCAAACCGTTCACCTATTTAGGGCCACCTCGTTCACAGCTTGAGACTAAAACTAAGGCAAATCTAATATCGAGTGGACCACCCTACAAAAAATAGTGGTGTTGAACGCCCACCCTTGAAACCCCTTTGGGTTACATAAGTTTTGATTCAATATGATATTTGTTTTCCTTCCCTGTTCAGGTCCTTGTGACCTTATGAACAGTATGGATGGAAAATAAATACTATGGTGGGCCCACTAGAAATTTAACTGTAGAAATCATTATCACCATTGCCATTTGTGGTATGGTCCAAATGATCCTTTGGATATGATTCATTTTTTTTATGCACTATAATGATCTCTAACAATGGATGAATGATGCATTTAACTCGGCCCATTCGACTCGACCATTTGACTCGGCCTATGCGACTCGACCCATTTGAATCGGCCCATTTGATCTGGCCCATTGATTCAGCCCATTTGAATTGGCCCATTTGATTCGGCCCATTTGAATCAGCCCATTTGATTTAGCCCATTGATTCGGCCCATCTAAATCGGCCCATTTGATTCGGCCCATTTGATTGACTCATTTGATTCGGCTCATTTGATTAGTCCATTTGATCGGCCCATTTGATTTATATGAGGTCCAATGAGACGTATATGGGGCCTTTGAGTGGGCCGACTGTGATGTATTCGAGGCCCATGTGCAAGGCCCAATGTGATGTATTCGAGGCCCATGGGCAAGGCCCAATGTGATGTATTTGAGGCCCGTGGGCGAGGCTCAATGTGATATATTCGAGGCCCATGGGCAAGGCCCAATGCGATGTATTCGAGGCCCGTGGGGGAGGCCTAATGTGATGTATTCGAGGCCCGTGGACGAGGCCCAATGTGATGTATTCGAGACCCATTATGATGTATTCGAGGCCCATGCGATGCTGCCCACTTGATGTGTATATGACCCTTATGTGAGGCCACGAGCTCATTATATGTTTTGGCTCTATATGTAGGCCACTCCTTGGGAGTAATGTTGGTTAGATGTCCACATTGATGGACAATGATGGTTGGATGTCAACATTGTAACCTTTCTTTAGGCCTTGTTAGGCCCATTATCATAATTCGCTTGTGGGTTAACCAAGATAAGTGGGCCCCGTTCACCATAGACGGATGGTTTCGCGCTATCGGATTTGATATAACCACGACCGATGGCTAATTTTTATATTATGGTTGATCGGCTGTTCATCTATGGATCCTGCCTTGTTTATATGCTAATTATCGATGCCGATTATTAATACTAACTGTCGGTGTCGATTGTCAAGGCCGATTTCGATTGTTGAGGCCGATTGTCGAGAACCATGTGATGTATATGCGGCTCGTGTTTGAGGCCCAATGTGATGTATATACGGCCGGTGTTTGAGGCCCAATTTGATGTATATGCGGCTTGTATTTGAGGCCTATTGGGATACGTATTCAGCCCGTGTTTAGGGCCTAATGTGATGAATATGAGGTTTATATGATGAGGCTCATTGTGATGCATTTGAGGGCCAGGTGATGAAGCCCATTGTGATGTATATTAGGCCCATATGACAGGCCTATCATGATGTGTATTAAGCTCTTGAGTAGGCCCATGGTGTTGTATATTAAGCCCTTGTGCGAGGCCATGGGTCCACTATATGTTAGGCTCTATGTGGGCTATTCCTTGGGGGCAATGTTGGTTAAATGTCCACATTGTCGAGGCCGATTGTTGATGCCGGTTATTAATACCGATTATGAGTATCTGACAACATAACATCATGATACATGCTCATACGCATCATCTACATGTTTGTTATGAGATGTGGTTGACCATTGTATTTGTCATTTGGTAGGTTGTTATGAGACTCCCTGATAGGCGGAGGTTATCTCATATGAGCGCACGGTATGCGCAGGATTGATGCATGATTGGATTGTATGACTTATGCATCTTGCATTGTATGTTGTGATTACTATATGCCCTAGCGATATCAGGGCCGTAGCCTCTATAGGCATATCGTGGATGGTCAGATGGGACACCGAAAATGTTTGGTTCTAGCATATGGGCGCCATAAATGTCCCTGGGTGAAAATCCCTAAACCTTCGTGGCCAGGAGACATCCGAACATCGAGACCGAGTGGATATATATGAGCGCATGAGGGCCGAATACCAGGAAGCTAAGTATCCCATTGTGTCGTGGTCAATTGGGAGAGGGTGTGGCCTTACCCGCCCAAGAGTAGGGAGCATTGCTAAGCTGAGTTTGACCAGCTCATAAATGGGTCCGCTATCGATGTGCCGGGTAGATATTCGCTAACTACTGGCCAGGTGGATGGTGAGGTCTCTTCCACTTGCATGGTCGCATGTTAGTGGGCGGCGATTTGCATGTAAAGTGTACTAGACCCCGGTGATGATCCTAGAGAGAAACCGTACTGACATGTGGACTATCGAGTAGGAGTTGTATATTCATTCATTCATTCATTCACTATCCACTCGGGTTAGTGGTGTGTAACTAATTATCGTGTACCTTCGCAATGGCCAGGATTTCGGTTGGGGCGCGCGACTAACCTGAGATCAGGAGTATACCACATTGAGTCTGACTATCCAAATTTAGGTATGTGACTGGTTTGGATAGAATTCCCTTGTGATGGACCCCATAGCCTGCGATACTACGTACTATCATCCTGACTTCACTCCAGCTTGGTCATTTCATTGGCACCATCTATTGCATTACATCCTCGACATCTGATACTTGACTCTTTTTAACATTTTATTGAATACTTGGCTTACTATGTCTCCGCATTGCATAGCTGATCTACATTACTTCCTTAGTATTTGCCTTATTATGATCTGCATTGCTTACTCTGATATCGTATGATTCATGACCCTATTAGCATGTTTCCACTTACTCTGATTACTCTGATATCGCTTACTTGGCACTTATCTTGTGCACACACTTACACCACCCTCTAAGCTTTTTATAAGCTTATGCACGATAGATGCGTGTAGGTGATGTTAGGTTGCAACAGCGTGAAGCTTGGAGCATGTAACTGACTTATAGAGCTTGATTTTGACTTATGTATTTTCCTTTCAGCATTGTATTCAAATGTTTATATTAGCAGATATGTGATGATGATGTTGCCTTTATGATTTGGGTAAATTTGTGGTTATGCTTCTTACGAGATAAATGTACGTTGGAAAATCCTCCTTCTAGGATCTCAGGATCGGAACCTGACATATGAGCGCTGGGAGCCAAGAATGGTTTGACGATCGGGATTCCTGTGAATCTGATTTTCAAGTTTGGGGCGTGACAGAAGTTGGTTTCAGAGTATAACTTGGGAATACCTGAAGATAACATTACATATCTGCGGTTAGCTACCCTGCACTCTATGATTGTTGAGAACTTAGAATGGTTAGATCCCCTAGTTCGAATAACTTAGAGATTTTCTGACATAGCTCCCTACCATTGAGATTATGAGGATGAATAGTATTCCAGTTTCGATCGATTCTTATCCGAAATTCGAGGATCAGTGGGGTCATCATAGCGTTGATGAGGAATCCTGAGAGGGCGAGATGTGGATTAGAGAGTGATATCTTCATCCTTTTATAGATTGATTGTGCCTTGACATATATACTTGATAATGTTTCCTCTTCCCTTATCTGTTTTGTAAATTTTGAGGACGAAAATTTTATTATGAGGGGAGAGCTGTCAGGCCCATATCCTAGACCGTACTGTTTCGTATGATTCCGTGGTTCCCTCGGTCGAATTCCGGCAACCCGCAATCTGTAATCGGCATTTGCGCACGACCTTGAGTCACATCCTGTCGATCTGAGTCGTATCGGCCCGAGACTTGTACCAGTGCCATCGCGCCGTTGCCGCGGTTCCGACGCCATATCTCGCGCACTGAGATGATACCCAGGGTAGGAGATGTGGGCCCCCGTTCAGTTCGAGGAAAAGCCATGCGTTGCAAATTCCGACAGAATCTTTACGACACGTCACATCAATCCATCAGTCAAATTAAGTCAAGTACAAGCAACCATCCCCCTCTTACACTACTCTTACCTAAAGTCAACTCTCTCTCTCTCTTCACCCATCCCTCTCTCACCCAAAATTCAACCTAACCCATCCCTCTTCTTACACACCCATCCCTCTCTCCTTACATCACCCCTCTTTCTCTCATTTCTCTCTCATTCTCCCAAGCAACCTAAGCACCCAACGTCCATGGCTTCCATGGAGAAGCTAGTGTGGCCCACCTTCTTACCTCCTATGTCCACCATCTAAAGACCATCTCAACAGTTAGAATTGTTTCCTTGGACCTCTAGAACCTATAAGCGGAAAAAGGAAGATGAGATCTAACGGTAGGTGTTTCATCATCTCATTTTTTTTATTTAGGGCCCACTTATAACGAGACCCACATTGATGTATGCAATGTAGAGAGGGGCCCATAGTGGTGGGGTCCCTCTATCTCACTCTCTCTCTCTCTCTCTCTCTCTCTCTCTCTCTCTTCCTCTCTCTTTTGTATGGATGGTGTGTGTGTGTGACCCATCATGAAGTATGTATTTTATCCATGCCATCCACCGAGTGGTCCACATGATAGTCCGTTTGGACGGGCCCAAATGATGTAAAAACACAAATATTAGCCGATCCAAGGCTCTGGTGGGCCACCACCTGGGCCCCATTCGTTGCTTGCATGCAACCATCCATTCATGTGGGGCCTACCATGATGGATGTGTTTCATCCAGCAGCCGTCCGTCCAGCGTCTCTGGACGATGTTGATACCTCCACCCTCCCACACACACATGTTTATATATATAAATATGATATATTATTATATAATATAATATTTTATAATAAATGCTATGGTGAGCCACTCCTACGTGTGGACCCACCATGATTTCATGCACTAGATCAGCACCGTCCAGAGCACCCTGGGGTCTGGGCGGTGGCTTTTTTGTAATTTATGTATGATATGTATATTATAATATAATATATTATATTATATGTATACTGTAGCTGACGTCTGCAGCTTGTAGGTCCCACCAGGTACATGCACATCAAGTTGTCCATCCATCTGCCCCACCTTGATGCTTGTGTTGCGTATCAACCGTCCATCCATTTATAGCTGGGACAGACAGGAGCTTTGAGTAGCCACTGTGATGTATGTGTTACATCCAACCATCCATTCTTTTGGTGAGTTCGTCCTCAGGCTAGAGACTGCAATCAAGCAGATTCAAATCTTTGATGGGCCAAGAGTGTGGGACCCACCTTTATCATGATTTTGCATCGTCCAGATGGCTCTAGACGGTGAGCATGGGCATTTTGATTGGTATATATTATATTATGATACAGTATATTATATTATATTATATTATATTATACACACACACACACACACAGTGATGTGGGGTGGGGCACCACGAGACGCATTCTCAGATGCAACAGCTGGGCTGCTGTACGTGGGACTGAACCCACACCATCCATCTATCTGGTGGGACCCACCGTCGCTGGACGGTTAGGGGTCTCCTTGGACTAGGGGTCCACACGTGTGGACCACACGTGATGTATGGGTCTTATCCACACCGTCCGTAGGATGGGACGGTGGGCCCCTATGATGCATGCATCTTATATCCAAACCGTCCATCCGTCTACCGTGCCCCATGCCCCCACCTTGATGTATTGTTCTACCACGTCGTCCATCCATCAGGCGTTCCAGCGGCCCCACGCTGATGGGTGTTTTCCCATCCAAACCGTCCACCTATTTGGGGCCACCTCGTCTCACGGCTTGAGACTAAAAATAAAGCAGATCTAATATCAAGTGGACCACCCTATAGAAAATAGTGGTGTTGAACGCCCACCCTTGAAACCCCTTTGGGTTACATAAGTTTTGATTCAATATGATATTTGTTTTCCTTCCCTGTTCAAGTCCTTGTGACCTTATGAACAGTATGGATGGAAAATAAATACTATGGTGGGCCCACTAGAAATTTAACTGTGGAAATCATTATCACCACTGCCATTTGTGGTATGGTCTAAATGATCCTTTGGATATGATTCATTTTTTTTTATGCACTATAATGATCTCTAACAATGGATGATGGTGCATTTGACTTGGCCCATTTAACCCGGCCCATTTGACTCAGCCTATTCGACTCAGCCATTCGACTCGGCCTATTCGACTCGGCCCATTCAACTCAGCCTATTTGGCTCTGCCCATTTGAATCGGCCCATTTGATCTGGCCCATTGATTCGACCCATTTGAATCAGCCCATTTGAATCAACCCATTTGAATTAGCCCATTTAATCCGACCCATTGATTCGACCCATTTGATTCGGCCCATTTGAATCAGCCCATTTGATTCAACCCTTTGATTTGACCCATTTGAATCGGCCCATTTGATTCGGCCCATTTGATTGGTTCATTTGATTTGGCCCATTTGATTCGGCTCATTTGATCAGCCCATTTGATTAGCTCATTTGATTGACTCATTTGATTTATATGAGGTCCAATGAGACGTATGTGAGGCCTTTGTGTGGGTCGAATGTGATGTATTTGAGGCCCATAGGCAAGGCCCAATGTGATATATTCGAGGCTCGTGGGCGAGGCCCAATGTGATATATTCGAGGCTCATGTGTCAGGCCCAATGTAATGTATTCGAGGCCCATGGGCGAGGCCCAATGTGATGTATTCGAGGCCCGTTGATGAGGCCCAATGTGATGTACTCGAGGCCCATGAGCGAGGCCCATTGTGATGTATTCGAGGCCCATACGATGCGGCCCACTTGATGTGTATATGGACCTTATGTGAGGCCACGGGCTCATTATATGTTTTGGCTCTATATGTAGGCCACTCCTTGGGAGCAATGTTGGTTAGATGTCCACATTAATGGGCAATGATGGTTGGATGTTCACATTGTGACCTTTCCTTAAGCCTTTTTAGGTCCATTCTCATAATTCTCTTGTGGGTTAACCCAGATAAGTGGGCCCTATTCGCCATAGACGGATGGTTTCGCGCTATCGGATTTGATATAACCACGGCCAAGGGCCTATCTTTATATTATGGTTGATCGGCTGTTCATCTATGGATCCCGCCTTGTTTATATGCTAATTATCGGTATCGATTATTGATGCTGATTGTTGGTGCCGATTGTCGATGCTGATCATCGATTCCGATTGTTGAGGCCGATTTCGATTGCTGAGGCCGATTGTCGAGACCCATGTGATGTATATGCAGCCCGTGTTTGAGGCCCAATGTGATGTATATGTGGCTTGTGTTTGAGGCCCAATGTGATGTATATGCGGCTCGTATTTGAGGCCCATTGGGATGTGTATTCAGCCCGTGTTTAAGACCTAATGTGATGAATATGAGGTCTGTGATGAGGCCCATTGTGATGCATTTGAGGGTCAGGCGATGAAGCCCATTGCGATGTATATTAGGCCCATGTGAGAGGCCCATCGTGATGTGTATTAAGCTCTTGAGTAAGGCCCATGGTGTTATATATTAGGCCCTTATGCGAGGCAATGGGTCCACTATATGTTATGTGGGCTATTCCATGAGGGCAATGTTGGTTAAATATCCACATTGTCGAGGCCGATTGTTGATACCCGTTATTAATACCGATTATGAGTATGTAACAGCATAGCATCATAATACATGCCCATACGCATCATCTGCATGTTTGTTATGAGATGTGGTTGACTATTGCATATGTCATTGGGCAGGTTGTTATAAGACTCTCTGATAGGCGGAGGTTATCTCATATAAGCGCACGGTATGCGCAGGATTGATGCATGACTGGATTGTATAACTCATGCATCTTGCATTGTGTGTCGTGATTACTGTACGCCCTAACGATATCTGGGCCGTAGCCTTTATAGGCATATCGTGAATGGCCAGATGAGACACTGAAAATGTTTGGTTCTAGCATACGGGTGCCATAGATGTCCCTGGGTGAAAATTCTTAAACTTCCGTGGCCAGGAGACGCCCCAATGTCGAGACCAAGTGGATGTATATGAGCGCATAAGGGACGAATATCAGGAGGCCGAGTCTCCTACTGAGTTATGGTCGATTGGAAGGCGGTGTGGTGTGGCTTTACCCACCCGAGAGTAGGGGGCATTGTTAAGCTGAGTTTGACCAGCTCGTGAATGGGTCTGCTATCGACGTGCCGGGTAGATATTGGCTAACTACTGGCCAAGCGAATGGTGAGGTCTCTTCCACTTGCATGGTCGCGCGTCAGTGGGCGGCGATTTGAATGTAGAGTTACTAGACCCCGGTTATGATCCCAAAGAGAAACCGTACTGATATGTGGACTATCGAGTATGAGTTGCATATTCATTCATTCATTCATTCACTATCCACTCGGGTTGGTGGTGCGTAACTAATTATCGTGTACCTTCGCAATGGCCAGGATTTCGGTTGGGGCACGCGACTAACCTGAGATCAAGAGTTACCACATTCAGTCTGACTATCCAAATTTAGGTATGGGACTGGTTTGGATAGAATTCCCTTGTGATGGACCCCATAGCTTGCGATACTACGTACTATCATTCTGACTTCACTTCAGCTTGGTCATTTCATTTGCACCACATATTGCATTGCATCCTCGGCATTTGATACTTGACTCTTTATGACATTGTATTGAATACTTGGCTTACTATGTCTCCGCATTGCATAACTGATCTACATTACTTCTCAGTATTTGCCTTATTATAATCTGCATTGCTTACTCTGATATCGTATGATTCATGACCCTATTAGCATGTTTTCGCTTACTTTGATTACTCTGATATCATTTACTTGACATTTATCTTGTGCACACACTTAAACCACTTTCTAAGCTTTCTATAAGCTTATGCATGATAGATGTGTGTAGGTGATGTTAGGTTGCAGCAGCGTGGAGCTTGGAGCATGTAGCTGACTTCTGGAGCTTGATTTTGACATATGTATTTTCCTTTCAGCATTATATTCAAATGTTTATATTAGTACATATGTGATGATGATGTTGCCTTTGTGATTTGGGTAAACTTGTGGTTATGCTTCTTACGAGATAAATGTACATTGGAAAATCCTTATTGTAGGATCCTAGGATCGGAACCTGGCATATGAGCGCTGGGAGCCGAGAATGGGGTACTACGGAGGTTGTCGGCATTGGATTATGCGATCGGGATTCCTGTGAATCCGATTTTCAGGTTTGGGGCGTGACAGCGTGGCTGCGCAACTCCACCTATTTGCACAGTCGCGTAATTGACATTTTCTTCCAGAACGCACAATGTGTTCCCCATCAACTCTTTCTTCATGGTCCTGATTTCTCGTGACCGCGTAACTTCTTTTTGTTGGGCAGTTGCGACATTTATATCCCAAATAAAGATTTTAGTGCCTCAACAATTAAGTAGACATAGCTAACTCAAAAACAAAAGAAAAACCAAAGATATATAAGAACTCGTAAAGAAATTGAATTAGAGGAACATTGTTAGCGCTCCACCTAAGCGTTCTCACCTTCTCCAAACTGTATAAGATGATTTGGGACATCCTTAGGACCCTAATTTATAGTTTTGAAAATTGAACTTTCACACATCTCTAAAAAATTCTCAAATTGATTTTGATTTACGCACTTGTCGCATTTGTCGATGGGTGCTTCGATTAGATCAAGAGGTTGTTGATGGGTGTCGATGGGAGTTCGATCATATTGATTTGGAATAGAAGTTTTCCAACAACTATACTTGAAAATTAAGAAATTTCTCAATCAGATCGAAGCCATCTTTGATTGGATCGAAATTATTCTCGATTGAATTGAAACTATCCACAATTGGATTGAACAGTCATTTTTGCAAATTTCATGATTTTGTCTTTTTATGCTGAAAATTTAGGATTTGATTTTCCTAGCCTTGAATTTTCAGGATTCGTTTTCCTTACTTTCTTCACTTGTTTTCTAGCATCTTACAGCTTCCTCTTGATCTCATTTGGTCCACAAACTCAAATATGCTTGATCATCATCCCTTGAGCTCTTAAATCTTTAATCACTCAACTCTTAATTATCTTTGAACTTTAATTTGATGTTTTGAGCACGTATTCTTCTTTGGTTCTTAAATCACATCACACGTAAAAGATATATTTATTAGCTCGATTTAACACTTAAATATATGAGAAAACAATGCATATAAGAGGATAAATATACAATGTTTAAATGCGGTTAACCATCAGATGCACTATATGCTAAACAATGCGCCCCTGGCTAGCGGCACGGGTGAAATAAATAAATCATGGTGCGCCTTGCGAAGGTGAGAAGGATAAACCAGGTACATCATGGTGGCCCCTGCGCTAAAATAATTTGTCAAGGTAGATGGACGGTGGGTATAAAATACATGGATCATAGTAGGCCCCCAGCCTTGGATGGACGGAAAGGTTAAAACCATGCATCATGGTGGGTCCCACCATCTAGAGGGCCACCTGAAAAATCACATACATCCCGATGGACACCACTGTCCAGAGGACCCCTCAAATACACACACATCACGGTAGACTCCACTGTCCAGAGGACCCCTCAAATACACATCACGGCGGACCCTACTGGATAGTGGGCCACATGAATGGAACACACACATCAACGTGGAACCCCTTGTCCAGTGGGCTATGAGCTTGGGACAAGGCTTATATTTATGTTTTCTCTTTACCTAGGTTTGTAAGACCTTAAGAACAGGTTAGACAACAAATGCATAGAAGACAGAAGACATGGCCGAGGATGTTTTTAACAGTGCACATTCGATTTCCACCATCTGGTGGAATGCAACCCAGCTAATATTCGGATCTGCTCCACTTTAAAATGATCTAGAGAAGGATGGATGAGCTGGATATGCAATATAAATTCATCAACGTGGGTTCCACAGAGGGCCCCATGAAATGGTTGGATGACAATTAAACCTCACAGCGAGCCTAGAAAGTTTTCAATGATAGACTTTCAAGGTGGACCCCACATCATGGTACATCATGCTGGACAGTAAGTTGTCCAGCTGTGTTGTACCACCGAAGATTTGGATTTGGCTGAATCTTGGGCGGCCCACAAGGGCCCGTGGCCCATTTTTTGTGGCGGGATCGGGAGGACTACTTGGAGAAATCACATATCTCATGGAAGGAGTTCATGGTGGGCCCCATAGCCCTGGGAAAGCTCTGGAACTTATGCTGCGTGCCCAGCCTAATAATGACGTAATGCGAATAGTGTTTTCTGCCAAGGATGTTGGGCTGTCCGAACATGATTGGTCCACCAAGGCCTGTTGGCCGTTTCCGGTGGCTAAAATGGTGGGCCACTTAGACTGAGATGCGTATATCATGGTGGGACTTATCAGTGGTCCCCACGATCCCTAATTGCATGCCAAAATAAACATAGCAGTGGGGGCTCAAGGAAGTTTCAATGGTAGGCACTCAATACTCACTATTTCCTCTAGTGCGGCCCATCTGGGAGTCAGATCTGACTCGTTTCTAAGCTAATGGCCTAAAATGATTTTTCAAAACAGATGGATGGCGTGGATTAAACAGAAACACCACGGTGGGTCCCACAATGGGGCCACCTGCTGGGCAGGCTGCCTACAGTGGGTCCTCCATCTAAGCCCCAAAAGCTTGGAATAAACTGATATTTATGTTTTCTTCTCAGGTAGGTTCAAGGGACCTGTGGCACAGGTCTGGATGGCAAATAACATCATGGTAGGGCCCTTTGAAGGTTTCAACGGTAGACATCATTTTGTCCCCCTTGTTTGTTGGGCTGAGATCTCGATCTGCCTCGTTCTTGGGCCCCAGACCTAAAATGATACAGAAAAATGGGTAGACGGCTTGGATAATACACATACATCGGGGTCGGCTCACAAGGTGGGCCACATTTGGCACGCTGCCAGCAGGCGTACACCACATATGGACCCCCAGACTTCCTGGATCAGGATGATATTTGTGTATGCCTTTCATACAGGCTAGCGTGACCCCATTAATAAAGTAGATGGAAGATAAGCATTAGCGTGCCCTTGAAAGTTTTCAACAGTTGACGTCATTGTCCCAACTGTTTTCGGTGGTGTGGCCCACTTGAGGTCTGGATCTGACTCATTTTAAGAGCCCAAGGCCTAACGTGATATGAAGAAATGGATGGATTAAATATATACATCATGGTGGGTCCCACAAAGTGGGCCACACCTTGTCACCCTGTGAGTCCAGCAGCGTCTGGACGCTGTTCTGAAACCAGACCGCGCCTGGGCGCTGTTACCCCTTTTCCTTTCTAAATGTTTTTTTTTTTTTTTTTCTATTTTAAGGGCTATGTGGGGTTCACCTCCCCAATCCACTCCTTCCATCAGTTTTGTGCAGGCCACAGTGGACCTTGGGAAGTTTTTAGATCAAACTGAACCTTGTGGTTTCATTTAGGTGTCTGTGAACTTGTAAACAAGTTGGATGGAAAATATATATTGCAATAGGACATACATGGTGATCCATGCCATGATAGTGTATCCAGTAACTCATAGCATGGCCCACTTGTGGGTCCCACATATAGCATAGAGTAATAGGGAATGAAAGGGAAAGGAAGCAAGAAAGAAAAAGGTAAACGGCCATTAAGGTGGCCCTACCCACCATGGGGCCCTACTTACATATCCAAACACACATCAAGGTGGGTCTCACCCTTGTGGGCCCACAAAATGAAATAAAACATAGAAGAAAGCCTTGCACTCGCAATGATAGATGAACGGTCAGATTGGATCGGATCATTGATCGGATGGCTTGGATTAACATTTATATTTTGTTAGCAGTACATTGTGTCACCAAGTGGGTTGAAGTAATCTCGTGCCGGACAAATGACTATCGCACTGTCATTATATTTTTGAAAGAAAACATTTTATCCTGGTTCTGGACACCTCCAGTTATCATAAGTGATGGAGGGTCACACTTTTGTAACAGGTCATTCGAAACCTTAATGAAAAAATATAGTATTTCACACAAAGTGAGTAGCCCCATCATCCATAGAAAAGTGGTCAAGCAAAAATTTTCAACAGGTAAATTAAACAAATTCTGGAAAAAACGATTAACCTTGATCACAAAGATTAGTCAATCAGATTGACCGATGCTTTATGAGCTTACCGTACAGCTTATAAGACCTCCATTGGAATGTCTTTCTTTAGACCTGTCTATGGGAAGGCTTGCCACTTGCCTGTAGAGCTAGAGCATAAGGCCTACTGGGTAATTAAAAATGTAAACTTTAATTTGGACAATGTCAGCTCACTAAATAAACTTCAAATAAATGAACTCGAAGAAATCCAAAATGATGCATATGAATTCAAGAATTTATAAGGACAAAATGAAAGTGTTTCATGATCGGAACATTCTTCGGAAATCATTCATGGCAGGTCAAAAGGTCCTTTTGTATAATTCCCAATTACACCTTTTTCTGAGTAAGCTTTGATCTCGTTGGACCGGCCCTTTTATCTTTAAAACTGTTTATCCTCATGTGGTTGTTGAGATTGAGAATCTGATGAATGACAACATCTTTAAAGTGAATGGTTATCGACTCAAGCCATTTGTTAAGAAATTTGATTCAGAGGATATATCCATCCCTCTTACCGATCATGTCTATTAGGATTTACCTTCTACTCTGATGGAGGTGTAGTTAGGTTTATTGCTTTCTTAGGATTAGGTTATGATGGATTTTTTCTTTAGTGATTCATGCTTATCAATGTTAAGCCCTTATTTGTTGAAGACTTTGAATATCGATGTATTCTTCCTTCTCAGGTACTATCTTTCTAACTCATTCTTCTTTTCTTATCTTTGTCTCATATTGATTTTATTGTCTATTTCTTACATTGAGGACAATGTAAATTTTAGGTTGGGGGTGAGATTAGATAGATATAATCAGTATTTTTTCTAGTTTTTTAGTAAAATTTTCAAGAAAATTTTTCAAAAATTTTAAAATCTTTTATTTCAAAATTCCTTTGGAAAAGTGAATTTCTATGTAATTTGAATAAACATTGAGTATTGTGATAAGATTTATAATAAATATGTGGAAATCTAGCACCGAGTTAATTAGTAAACTTTTGACTAAGTTTTCCTAATTAGTTAATTAGTAGAAAATTTTAAACTTCAATTGAGTTTAGCTCACAGTTCACATCTAACTCATGATTTGTGAAATTTTGTTTACTTTCCAGTATTAGTATGTTAATTACTTAAAAGTGATTGTGCGCCAAGTCTGGAGATCATCATCTACCTAAAAGTGTTAAAAGAATAAACCAAACTAGCTAGAAAACAGTGAAATAGATTATGGATACCTACTAGATGTGTTTTAAATGACAAAGTTATGTAAAGAAAGGATAAAAAGAATGAATATAGGTGAAAGACATCGATATAGAATCAGAAGTTAGAAAATAAGTGAAATAAGAGATAAGATCGGAATCAGTATTTGTGTTAAGTTGTCCACTTTAAGGTAATAAACATGACTAACATTATAAAAGTAAATTAATTTTATAGAATTGCAAGTTAGAGATCACTAAGTACGTTAAAAACTTGATGTTTGGACTTATTCTATTGATTTAGTGATGGATGAGGATTTAGTTCATTTGTTTGCTAAGGATATTAGGATCCAGATCGCTCATGTTTTATTCGCATGCCTTTGAATATCATTCACATGTATAGGCTTATACAGAAGATTATTATCTAAGGGAGGGTTGGAATTTGAGGTTTTGAGAATTTGTCTTCGCATGTTTTGCTTGGGACTAGCAAAATGCTCGTTGGGGGCCACATTGAGTGTGAAATATTACATATTTTCCCCTATTTATTCCTTAGTTTTATGAACATGATAGTGCCTAATCAATCTATTTTCACTTGTTTTCTCTTACAAGGTGATTTCAAGATCTTTGGAGAAAAGGATGTTAAAAGCAGTGAATTAATGCTCAAAAGATTACCAAAGTGAGGCTTGGAGATTTGACGGTTAAGAAGGAAGAATTTACATGCCAAAGACTGAAAAAAACTAAGTGCAAAGGAAGGAGAAAAGACTAGAAAAATCGCAAGACCAATAGCAAAAAACAGACTATCCGGCTCGACCTTCGGTCCGACAGAAGTTGCACAAAACAATACAGTAAAGAACAATGATTTTCAGAGCTAATTCAGTTCGATTAAATCTAAGTTCAGTGCAACTGAAGAAAGGCTCAGTGCGACTAAAGAAGAAAAGAGAGTTCAGGCACGAAAATGAGTTTATTCGGTGTGATCGACAGATAATTTGGTCTGACCGAAGTTCAAAGTTTGGTGCGATGGAAATCGGTCGCCTGTAGCCAAAGATTAAGCTGACTGCATAAATTGAGATAGTTTTCGAGTCGGTCCGAGCAAAGCTTATAAATAGGAGTCTTTTAAGAGCTTTTAATTACGAATTAGTGTAGGAGGAGTAGAGCAAGGTGCTGGAGAACTTCAAGGAGTCTTTCATCCTCATCGAATCCTTCAGTTCTCATTATTTTTTCATATTTTTTTTTTAAGAGTTTAGTTTCAATCATCTCTTTGGTTGACTAATCTCTTAGTTGGATTTAAAAGGTGAAGCTTATAGTTTATTTTGATGTTTATCTCAATTTGATTCGAGTTTATATTGAACTTCCATTGATTTTTAGTTTGAATGAAGGAATATTTTCAGTTTACCATAATCTATTGTCGACTCAAATTACAATAGATGGTTGGGAAATTTTTGATATCTTCTTACCTATTTTGCAATTGTGTGATCTTTATAGTTCAGTGATTTACCATTGTCTCCAGGGCATGGCGTTGGAACATAAAATTGAGTAAATGGGAGTAAGCAAATAAAGGAGATTGAAGAAAAAAGATTGAACGACATCAAGTAGCACAGAGCCAATTGAGTAGCGTGGTTGAGTTGCGCGATGCAGATGAGTTGTGTAGATATATGAGTTGCACGAGACCACGCAATCATAGTTGTGTGGGTCTACGCAACTTACCATTGAAGAAATCATGTTGGAGTTTGCAAATTATGCAAAGTAGGGTCCATGGCACAGGATTCGAGGATTCACACGTGCGGAAGTCTATAAATACTCCCTACCCCTTCATTTGGAGGATCAGATTTTTCAGAAGATTAGTACCTCTAACAGGATCACAGAGTGGAGAGAGGGAGAACACATGGTCGGGTTGCGCAAGTCATTGTTGAGTTGTGCGGATAGCTGAAGGATGGTTTATATTTGACAATTTGAAGAGTTTTCTTCAGGATATTTCAATATCCCTTCATATTATTCATGAAGACATATATGTGAAAGAAGGTCCACACAACTCATCTCCTATGGAGATTTGAACGATATGAGCCGGAATGCTGATGAAATTTACATTTGAATCCGTTGAATACTTATATTTTCTTTATCTTGGAATCAAAGGATAGAAAGGATGTAAACGAATTTAGAATATATAAAAAATATGATGATTATTTTCTTCATTCCTTCTCTGATTATTATTAAGTGAAATAATTCCCTAAGTCAAATACTTTTCACTTTCTAGTCGAAACAAAATGGCAACTCTGTTGGGGATTATCCTATTATCTTGCTTAATATCAACTTAGGGAACTATTTAGAGAATTTCATCTTGGTTTGGCGTTATATAGATGCCAAAATGGCTACTCTCAATGGGAATATCCTTCCTTTCATCTCCAAGATAAAGCGTATTTGCAAATAAATACTAATTGATGTCGTTTTGTTCTCTGACAGAACTACTCTACAGCAAACAGGTTCAAATTTCAACTAATGGCAATCACTTCCAGCAAAACGATTTTTTACTTCATTCCCACTGGATTTGTAGTGGAATACACTCACAATCATTCTCTGAGTTCGAAGAATCAGCTGATCCCAAGTACGTTAACGCCAACTAAAAGTAGTACTTCGCAAGCTGTCGCCAGAGTGATATCTGTATCACCACTCTTACAAAATAAAAGAGACAAATGGATTGTTGTTTCCAATCAGAAGTTAAAAGCCTGACCTCGTGTAGCTGTCAAATCAATTCTCCCACAGACAATCAGAGGCCCAGTGATGAGAAACATGATAAGAAAGAATCTTGAACTTGTTCCTCTAGCACTTTATCCAGGGAGATCAGCATCTTGTTCCCTAATGTCACAAGACTTTCTGGCTTTGCCTGCGCCTAACACTCGATGGACAAGAAGGGAAAAAGGCAAATCATCCATGAGAAGCGCATCAGTTTCCGTATTACCCCAGAACACATCTCCACGAATCGTGTCACAATCATCTGAATTTTACGGAAGCATAGGAGAACCAAATGGAACACCTTTTTCATTAAGCCCAATCATGCCAAGGTGTTCCTACTCTACTCCAACGACTGCTTTGTCAAAAAGTGGAGAAGCTACCGTACATATGACAGGAATAAGTTAGGGCCCACCGTCGACTACAGAAGATCGCATAGCTAAAATGACACAAACTCAGAGAACATTGATAGAGGAATGCAAAAATCTCGGAGAAGCTTTAACCACCCTGGTACATAATGTGGCTCAGATTGTAGCTCTTCCACTGTTGGCGACCACAAATGAACACGAGCGGGAACCCAAGGGCTCATAGCCACTAAGAGCGGGATCACACGGATCCGCTCCTGTAAAAGGGCGATAACTCAGGAAGAAGTATGGCAAGCAGTTATAGAGGCAATTAGAATTGAAAGAGAGCATGAGAATGTCGGGCGATTCTGTTACAAGACACCTTACCCAAGAGAGGTAGAGGATGTACCATTTCCAATCAACTTTAAGCATATAGATTTCCAAAAATTCAATGGAGATGGATCTCCAAATGAACTTCTCATGCACTTTATCACAACCATGGCTAACTTCTCCATTATCTCGTAATACTGTTTACGACTATTTGGCTCTTCGCTGACAGGGAAAGCCTTCCGATGGTACTCTAGTTTAGCACCGGAATCGATATGAACTTGGGAAGAAATGCAGGATGCCTTTATGTCAAACTTCTTTTCGTCAGATCCTGACATTAGCATTATGGAACTAGCTTCCGTACGACAAAGAGAAGGCAAACCTGTATAAAGGTTTATAGATAGATGGAAAACATTGGGGGCTTCGTGCAGACAATTACCTGAGGAGAAAGAACAAGTAAAGATGTGCTTAAATTTTATGAAGACTGAAATTGCATTTGGTCTCACCAGTGTCGACATAACAACCTTCTGTGACCTGGTTATGAAAGCTCGTGCATTGGAACTAATGACCAGGAAAATGCCAGCGTTTCATTATGAAACAGGCAGGATATGATGTGGCAAACTGATGACAAATATCATGGACTGAGAAAAGAAGAATGATATTCCCCGTGATAGAGAAAGAACAGAAAAAGAGAAGAGTCAGATCGTTACAGAGGTAAATTCAATGATAAGAGGTCAAGATCCCTTAATTCCCAAGAAGGATTTACATTTGAGAAGGAAGATGTCACCCCCATGATGAAACATCTGCTAAGCACAGGGACCATAGAGCTACCCTCGTCCAAACAGCCAGAAGAAGCATAAATGATGAAAGAGAGAAATTTTTGCCATTATCATCGTTTGTTGGGACATCCCACGGAAAAATTGTTTTACACTTAAGTGTATAATTCAGAAGATGATAAACAGAGGTGAGATTATAATAGGAAAGGAGAAGGAAAGAAGCAGAAAAGCATCTATAAACAAGATCTCTGGCCGAGAGATTGTATACGAAAAAAGGAAAGGCAGAAGAAGAAAGAAGATAGCAGCACAAATATTGATAATTCTGTAGAACGGGTGGGTAAAGCTGTGGTGATCACATTACATTATGGAAAAAGAGTAACAAGTCCTCTCCAAAAATAAAAAGCTGAAGTGGTACAGGAAAGAATATCCAGAATACACATTGATAACAATAGAAAAGAAGAAAAGAATGAAGTCGAAAAAGTAACGTATGATGTGATAAGCCATTTGAAAGGTATACCAGCTCGATTAAGTGTGTATGATGCACTACAATTATCAGAAGATTGTAGACACACTCTAATTTAATCCTTATCCGATAATGAGGTCAGAAAAGTATTACTCTTAGAAATGGAAGGCACAAAGCAAGAGATGCAAAACAATTGTATGCCCGCCATTTCCTTCTTCGACGATGATTTAACTTGTGATAAGGAGCATAAAAGGCCATTAATGATCATGGGCCATATCCGCGGTAAGCAAGTTAAGCAAATAATGTTGGATAATGAATCAATAGTGAACTTATTGCCATTAACAGTGCTGAATAAGCTCGGATATCGTCGTTCATATTTACGCCCTAGCGAAATGATGATACATGGCTTTAAATAGGATGGGCAACGTGCATTAAGGAAGATTACATTAACTCTAGAAATAGGGGAGTTAACGATAGATGTCATTTGTCATGTCATCAATACGGTAACAACATATAACATCCTGTTGGGTAAGTCGTGGATGCATCAGTATGGTATCATACCATCCACCGTACACTAATGCATCAAGTATTGCAAGAACGGAGTTCAACACAAGGTAATGATAGATGTAAGACCATACACAGAAGCAGAAGCCTTCCTTGCCGATGCCAGTTATTACGATGGATTTGTAATAGAAGATAGGGAGAAGAATTGTGAGAACAAAACTTCAAGAAGTAATCACACAGAGATAATGGAGAAAGAAGCTACAAAAATAGAATTGTCTGGGAAAGTGAACACAAAAAAGAAGTTTTATTTCATGCCAAAATACTTGAGACGACTGGGGGTAGCCTCCATTAACATTATTATCGTCCGAGCAACTAGAAATTCTGCAGTCAAATTATACAGTACCATTGCCATATGCTGAAAGGAACAAGCCATTCCCTGCTATCACACCCCAAACTCGGAAATCAGGTTCATAGAATTCCTGATCACCGAATCCGGTGCTGACAACTTCCATAGTACCCCATTCTCGGCTCCTGGCACCCATATACTAGGTTTCGATCCTGGGATCCTACAAGGAAGATTTTCAATATAAATTCATTTCGTAACAAGCATAACCACAAGCATAACCTACGAACAATAACCAGAACACCATCACAAAATCCACTATGATAAAAAAACTTTAGATACAATGAGCATAAAAAGGGAAATACAATGATAACAAAAAGGCTCTAGAAGCTCAGCTGCACACTCCTACTCCTGCTCAGCTTCGACTGCATCCTGGTGTCACCTGCATGCATCTATCGTGCATAAGCTTATAGAAAGCTTAGAGGGTGGTGAAAGTGTGTGTGTAAGGTAGCAATGCAAGTATGCAATATCAGAGTAATGCAAAAACATGCAAGTGAGTCCATAAATGCTAACAGCCACACCAAGGCTATGCGATGCAAGACATGAATGCTGTCTGTCGTACCAAGGCTATGCGATGCAAGTCATTAATGCTATCAGCCACACCAAGGCCATACGATGAAAGACCTACATAACCAATATCATATACAAGATGCAGCTCAAGCAAACCAATCCACATTTCAATCCAGCTCATCTTTGGAGCATCATGTATTAGTACAGTTCTCTCAGGATAATCACCGGGGTCTAATACACTATACATCACATTGCCGCCTTACACTGGACGTACAACCATGTAAGTGGAAGAGACCTCACTACCCGCCTGAACCAAGTGGATGTATGAGCACATGAGGGCCAAATACCAAGAGGTCGCGTCTCCCACTGTGCCGTGGTCGATTGGAAGGGGGTGTGGCCTTACTCGCCTGAGGGTAGGGGGCAATTGCTAGGCTGAGTCTGACTAGCTCATAAATGGGTCCACTACCGACGTGCCATGTAGATATTCGGCCCTCATGCGCTTATACATCCACTTGGTTTAGGCATTGGAGCACCTTCCATGGTACCATAAGGGTTTGAGGACTTTCACCCTATGGCATCTTTGGCACCCCCGTGCTTAACAAGAATTTTCGATATCCAATCTTTCCATCCACGCTATATCTGCGAGGCTACAGCCCTGATGTCGCTAGGGCGTACAGTAATCACAATCACACAATGCAAGATGCATGAGTCACGTAGTCTAATCATGCATCAATCCTGCGCATATCGTGCACTAATGTGGGACAACTCTGCTTATCAGGGAGTCCCATAAAATTCTGCCCAATGGCATATGCAATGGTCAACCACATCTCATAACAAGCATGCAGATGATGCGTATGGGCATGTATTATGATGCTATGTTATCACATACTCATAATCAGTATCGATAACCAACCTATATACAAGGCGGGGTCTATAGATGGACAACTGATCTAAACCATAACATAAAGATCGGCACTCAATTGTGAATATACCAAATCCGATAGCACGAATCCCTCCATTTACGGCGATGATGAACTCTCCCCATATCAAGGTTGGGCCTAGGTAGCATACCTATAATCCTAAGGATCCGAAACGAGCTTCCTTCACCATAGTATCAAATAGCCTGTTAGATGCCATAGGGGGCCCAAATAAGTCCTAAATGGACTCCAAGATTAAAAGAAATAATCCTACAAGCAACCAATGGGGGCCCAAAATTATGGTTTGCCTAATATGAATAGATAGGTCATGTAAACATCAATGGGCCCCAGTGATGTGGGTTAACCCACTAGAGAAGGATGAGAATGGGCCTAATAATGGCCTAAGGGAAGGTCACAATGTGAACATTTAACCATCATTTCCCATCAATGTGGACATTTAACTAACATTGCTTCCAAGGTGTGGTCCACTGTAACGCCCTGAAATTCGGGGGTCGAGCATAATTCAGCTCCCGAGTTCCAAAACATCACTTATGCAACATATTTAATGATGGATGTATGTTGTCTGTATTAGTGCATAAAACATGGAATAGATTAAGCCAAATAGTAAATATAATTCAGAGATAAGTGAAGAAAGCAAGCGGAAGACTTATAGAAATATGTGTACAAGTGCAAATCCCTGAAGTACATACACATACCAGGTCGTAATGTAAGTGTTGCTATCAAAATTACAAGTATTATATTACATCATTTAATTTCCCAAAAGCAATCCCAGCATCCCGCGCATCAAAACGAGGCTCACTAGAACCCGTCTGAAAACTGTATAAAAGAGAAAGCAGCCTCATCATCATCCATCTCCCGCTCTGCCTCAGAAGTCGCATCAACATCTGCAACATCAACAACTAAGACAGAGTCTGGTGGGTGTTTAACACCGCCCCAGAACGTGGGAGTGAGTGATCAACTCAGTGGAACAATAAAGCATAGGTTAACATGTTATCAGTTCAATCAAGCAGTAATGATAAAGCAGAATAATTAAACATGTCCCAAGTACTCTTGTTAATGCAAGGATGCATGCAAAATGATGTGTGCCCTCACGCGTACACCCTCAGCATCTTCATCTTACGTTACGCATGACACTACCTCAAAGTGCGCCACGTCTACAAAGCACATGCAAATGCGGTGCATGAATATGATTACCAAGTTGTTATTAGTCCTTTTCATATAGCATGATTGGGAAGCTAAGATACCTTCCTCATATCACCATCCAAACAGTGATCCATTCTAGGGTCGTGAGTCCTAGACATCTCATACGATCATATGGTTTTGAGGTCGTTGCAAAGGGCTCGTCACTAATCAATGCACGCCTATCATACCTTTGTTACTACACTAAGGCTTGTCACCCCAATGCAGTATCCAGGTATGCTCGAGGTCACTACAAAGGGCTCGTCACCAATCAATGTAGGCCGACAGCACGAATATAGTGTCCCATACCACCATAATCGGCTCACGAGTTTAGTTGCTCACTGGTCACTACGGGGAGGCTCGTCACCCCAGCGTAGGCCGACAGCTCGACCACGGTGTCCCATACCACCATGTCCGGCTCATGAGTCTTAGCGGATCAAGTACCATGGTTAATAGAATTTCATTGGTAAGTTTGATACCCTAGATTCAAACAGTAGCGTCCATACATGATGAACATACATCGGACAATCGGGTTACTTGACGAACTCGACTAGCATTAGCGCACGTTGGGTTGAACAACATAGAGTGTGCAAACACTCCGCGTGGCCAAACCACTATCGACAATTCTAATACGACTCGGGTTCGTCTAATACATCCTACGTAGCGAAAGCAACCTCAGCCACGAACTTAAGGCCGATTACCGATTTCCTGGACTAATGCAGAGTCCCACACACATTACACTACAACAGATATTCATATTGAATGTAGAACAGTAATGGAGCAACAACTTAAATCATGAGGTACTCAAGCATTTGAAGAATATCAACTTAACATAAATGTAAGCATGAGTAATGCTTGAATTTAAAGAATAAGGAATGTAACTTGCAAGAAGGAAATCATACACACTAGTGAGAGAGTTGAGAATTGCTTCTCAACGCCCATACTAGGTTGATTTATCATACTTTAGATCATTCAGACATTTCTACAAACACTTAGAATACATAATACAACATACCTGACGTATATTGAAAATACAAGCATTTGGACAATTCCTTTTACCAAGGAGTTGCCGCACATACAATTAGCATACATACATGACAAATAATCATGGCAAACACAAGTGCATATTTTATACGTATACGGTACTTTATACATACACATAGAATACACAAATCTCAATATAACACATGCATATTAGGATCGCAAAGTAAACATAACATTTGGCATGTGAAATCTCATCCATAACGAGAATAAACCATTAACTGGCATTGAAAGCCTTGAAAACCATAACCTATACACTTAAAGTCCGCACCTTAAGCCAGAAAAGAACACCGAACTGATTTCAGACGATATGTCTTCGTCAACAGCGACAAGATAACCTAAGACAAGAATAGAAATGAGATACAGCAACACCAAGACTATTCTAAGCTCTAACACAGATTAGGGTTAGGTTAACTTACCCAAAGATGAACTCAGAATCGTCAGAATAACGATTCAAAGTGAAGGTTCAAGGATGAAGAAGAACAGAAAAGAATCTAAGATGATTCACCAACTTCTCTCTCACTTTCTCTCTCTTTTCCTTTCTCTTTCCAAGCTAGGGTTAGGAAATTCGTATGGAAAAGAGAGCTAGGGTTTTAAGGACTATAAATAGGCCTAAAGTTGATGAAAATAACCCCAGGGTCAAGGTATACTTAGGGTATAACCAAAACCAGCCTCTCTCGATCCAACGAAGCACTTCCGATGGGCCTATTACCACGAAAGGTCGGACTTAAACTCACTAACCATGGATCTAGGTCAAGCTGAGTTCTCGTACCGATCGGATCTTCAGATCAGCCGTGGCGGACCACACCCAATTCAACGGTCACTGAATCTCGATCAGGTCCACAAGCATAAGGACATGCCTGGGCCACCTTTCCTGATCAGAGGGTGAAATTGGGTCAGAATCTAACGGTCAGATAGCTTAAAATCATCGCACAAGCGACACGACTTAGATTTCATAAAAGCTTAATAAATTTCCAACCGTTCTCACACTCTTCACTCCGAACTCAAACAAATCGACCCAGAACATCACATGGACTTGATTTTTGAGGTGATGGTCAAGCCCAACATGGTGACCGCAACAGCCTAAGATCATCGCTATCGGACTTTCGACGCGCGGTCCAGGTCCGATCCAGAACTTCTAAAAATTCTCAAGAACAACTGGATTTAGCGATGGATCCCAGATTTTAGAGTAACATAGTGCTAACTAATCTACATGTTTTAAGTAATGCAGATACAATTTAAAGTGATTGATGCGGATTTCACAAGCAATCGAGTATAGCGCTAATTACCCCAAAAACAACTACTTAAGGAAAGATTAGCACAAAATTTCCAGGGTCATTACAATCTACCCCCCTTAAAGAAACTTTCGTCCTCGAAATTCATACTACGTATATGATAATGCTTAATGGAGTATTTTAATTGTATTTTTGTTACAGGATGAAGTCAGGAGCGTTAATTGAAAATTGATGTTAAAGGCATGGATTTCATGATCCAAAGTCTCCAGAGCACGGGATAGACTCCAGAGAACCAATAATGAAGATTTTACACGCCTGAGATCTGAGGAAAGCAAGCCAAAGGGGCCCGAAAAGGGTCCAGAATGCAAGATCACATGGTTCCCGCTATCCAATCAGTTCGAAACTTCATACATGGGATGAGGGCCGTAAATTAACCGTACATATTAAATTTCAGCCATAGAAGATCTCGGGAAGTGGTCCAACGGACAGATCAGCCTATTAATCTCTAAATTGGGGCCCACCTGATATTTGGAACTGCCTCAACCTTTGTATTGACGGTTTAAATAAGTTGAGAAACAGGATGGATGGATTGGATTTCTCGAAACCATCACAGTGGACCCCATATGTATAGCATGTGTACATAGTGCACATGTGCACCGCCCGTATACCGAACGACCTGCGTCGGGTCAGCAACGCTGACCCGAACTCTTTCTTAAAAACGGAAAATCTCCGTTTCCAGCGCTCCGCGAACCGAACCGTTGTCGTCGGTTGTGGGGCCCACCTATTGTCCAAATGGACAATCCAAACCGTCCATCCGCTTCCTGAGGTCGATATCGTCATCGCCTAGATGTCCGTTTGGTTCCATACATATGTACGGACGTTGATCGCTGAAAAAACGTAAAATGGACGGTGAGTTCAAAACTCCGTGGGTTGCACCGAATCCACCCCAAAACCAGTCAATTCCTACTGATTTTTCGAGCTGAAACCAATGGACGACGTGGATTCCTGTGAAAAAGTCCAGGAATGGGCCCCACAATCATCGTAGCGTCGGTTTGGCGTCCGCGTAGCGTCTTCCGCTGGCCGTTTTTGCGAAGGTTTGTGGGCCCCGTACGTCACGCGTACGGCCGATCTGACCCGTCCATCGTGTAGAGGGCTTCGAGAGCTTCAAAACCATGTTGATATTCTTTGCCCATGCGTACACACGTGTGCGGTACAGAGGCCACAAACAGGCCGTCTTGTGACGTTCAAAACTGTTTTTTTTGAGATTTCTTCTGTGGGCCGCGCTAATGGACCTTCAAAACTATCCATTCTTGACTGAAATTTCGTCCTGAATCCAATGGACGGGGTAGATTTTCCAGAAAATGCCTCTGTGGGGCCCACCGATCACGGCGCCAAAAACTTGTACTCCGAGTCCTTCTACGACTCTGCCACCGACCTCAGCCATCCAACAGCTATAAAATGAGAGTTTTGGACGTGGGAAAGGCATTCAGAACCATTCAGAACCATTGAGAACCAGGGGATTCCAGATCTGGAGCAAGGAAGAGAAGAAAGAGAAGAAAGAGAAGAAAGAAGAGAGAGATCGATTGGTTTGGTGTTTACTTTTTATGAATTTTATTGAATATTTTTCATGAATTTTATGGGTCACTAATCTCTCAGCGTGCTGAGATGAAGCCCCTAATTTGATTAGCTCTTGTATTGGTTGATTTACTTTGAATTTCAATTAATTTGTTTCTTTCTTTAAGTGGGCTTTATGGGTTTAAATTCTATACTTCTCCATCTATGAACTTGATTAAAGTATATATATGGATGTTGTTTGGATGCTTATTATAGGTACTTGTGTCTGATCAAGAACAAGTTTCCTATAGAGGAAGAAACAAGGTGCTTTAATGAATGTACATTCCATGTACCCAACCAAGGATATGGGATATGTCATTCATGGCATTGCTTAAAGGAATTAGACAGTTTGTATGCCCGATTAAGGACACAGATTGTGCTTTCTCTATTTAAGTGGTATCAATCTAGATCAAGGTGAATCAACAGACAAAACAAGGGTTAGTATAATTAGGGGTGGATTCGAAAGTCCTAGTGCCCTCTCTCTGATTTTTTCTTTCCTGTTCTTAATTAATTGTTTTTCATAAAATTGTGCTTAGTAATTCATTCCATTATTTGTTGGATTAGTTAAGGAGAATCATATATTTGAATTGTGACGACCAGTCCTCGTGGGAACGATCTCGTAATACGTACCGTATCTACATCTGATTCGTATACTTGCGAGTTTAAAAATCATTTAAATCATGTTGGTTTAAACAAAACATCAAGTTTTTGGCGCCGTTGCCGGGGACTGTTTTGTTCCAATTGGATTTAAGATTCTCTCTTATCATAATTCATAGTCTTAGGTTTTTTTACTAACTCTAGGTTAAATTTTTTTTTTGAAACTAACCTATTTCCTGTTTTGTAGGGACCTGACATAAACTACTAATTTGGTAATCTCTTTCCAAATTTTCTATTTTTTTTCTAATTTCTATTTTTAGAATTAAGGTTTTATATTTTTTAGGAAGTTTCTATTTCTAGGCTATTTTATTTTTTTTATTTTTAGAAATTTCCTATTTTCTAATTCTAGATTCTGATTCTTCTTTCAAGTAACTTTCTATCTTCTAGTTTAGGTTTTATTATTTTTAGAAGAGTCTTTAGGTTTTATTTTTTTTTTAGAAAGTTTCTCTCTTATTTTCTAATTTCCTATTTTTTTAGAAATTTTTCCTTTTTAGAAACTAACTTAGTTTTTATTTCTAAGATTACAAACTTTCTTTTTTTAGAAATTAACCGTTGCTTAGGATTTTTTTTCTAGCATTATTTTAGTAAATTTAATTTATTTTTGTTTTCTTTTTGTTTACAGGAATTAAGGAAGGAAGCTGCTAACATTGTCTTCAAAAGGAGGAGCTCTCTATTCTTCAGACATCAATCATCTCCTTTCCCGGGTTCTTTCTTCCCATTCTTATTTACATAGTTTTAACTTGTTTTAGAATCTCATAGTTTCTAGGTCTAGTTTTATTTCTCTTAGGTTGCTTCTTTGTTTAATTTTCTTTCTTACATTGCAATAACATAGTTTATGCTAGGACGTAGGTCTCTGAATTTAGAACTAGCACCGTTTGATCCTGAGATTGAAAGAACAATTCGTGAACGATTGAGAAATAATCCTGTTGAAATGGCAAATGAGACTGAAGTTAAAGCTCTCAAAGATTATTCAGCTCCTGTCCAATTTAATGCGCCTTCATGCATAGTGTTGCCAACCACTACGGCAGCACACTTTGAACTTAAACCTGGAGTCATACAATTGTTGCCATCCTTTTATGGATTGGACAAGGAGGACCCATATCATCATGTGAAGGAATTCTTAAACATTTGCTCCACCTTTAAGTTCCAAAACTTCTCAGACGATTCGATCCGCCTACGCCTGTTTCCTTTTTCCTTGAAGGATAAGGCGAAAGCATGGTTGAATTCCCTAGAAGTTGGATCTATCACTACATGGGACCAACTGTCTAAGAAGTTCTTAAACAAGTTCTTCCCCGTTCACAAAACCAATGCCCTCCGTAGAGAAATTACTAACTTCACACAAAAAGAGGGCGAGCACTTTCATGAATGTTGGGAAAGATGGAAGGACTTGCTTCTTAAATGTCCTCACCATGGTTTTGAGAAGTGGCAACAAGTTCAATACTTCTATGACGGTCTGACACCACAGAACCGTCGCATGGTTGATGCCACCCGGGGAGCGTCATTCATGACCAAAAGTGAGGTCGAAGCGTGGAACTTCTTGGAAACCTTGTGCGAAAATTCCCAGCAATGGGATTATTCAAATAGAGGTGACAGAAGTCCCCAACCACAAAAGAGAGGTGGTATATATGAGATAGGAGTCATGCCAGAGCTGAGCGCCAAGCTTGATAACCTGACAAAGAAAGTTGATGCTCTGGTATTAAATAATGGACCACCACAAACAGCTCAAGTCGAGGCATATGCCACATGTTCTAGTCCTGCCCATCCTATGCAGTCTTGTCCATCTGGTGCAGCATTCCCAGAACTTCTCTCTGAACAAGTTCATGCTATGAACACTTTTCAAAAATCTGGGAATGATCCTTACTCGAACACATACAACCCTGGGTGTGCTAGTCTTCCAAATTTCTCTTGGAGAAAAGGACCACAACAAGGAGGACCATCTGGAAATCCTCCCATGCAACCGCACCTCCAAGTTGGCAGTCAACAACCTCAACAGTTTCCACAATATCAACAACTGCCTACACAATCAAGGAAACCATCTCTTGAGGATACACTCCATCTTTTCATGCAGAGTTCTCTCCAATTCCAAAAAGACACCCAACAAACCTTACTGGCCAACCAGCAAAGCTTACATGCAAATGCACAATCCATTGCCAAGTTGGAAGTACAAATGGGTCAACTAGCTGCCACATTGAGTGAGAGAGAGAAGGGCAAGTTCCCTAGCCAACCTGAGGCTAATCCAAAGGGACAGTATGAGATTGGCTCCAATTCCAACCAAGGGCAATATCATGAACAGGCTAAATCGATCACTACCCTTAAGTCAGGCAAGCAGATTGATAACAGAATAGAGATGCCTGGGGATGAATCAAATTCTAAAACAGAAGATCAAGATGAAGCAGAGAGTCATACCAATGCATCCAAAGTCCAAAAGCTCTTTGACTCTCCAAGAGCCACTAATGTGCCACCTTATGTGCCCAAAGCACCCTTTCCTCAACGTCTGGCACCAACAAAGAAAAGAAATAACTTTGATGAAATCTTGGATGTGTTTCAAAAAGTGCAAGTCAACATCCCGTTGCTTGACGCTATCAAGCAAGTCCCTGCTTACGCTAAGTTTCTTAAAGATTTATGCACTCAAAAGCGTAAGCAAAATGTTCATAAGAAAGTCTTCCTTGCAGAGCAGCTCAGCTCCATGATTCAACATAACACCCCTCCTAAATTTAGGGATCCAGGAGCTCCCACCATTTCTTGCGGCATAGGAGATCATAAGATCGGGAAGGCATTACTTGATTTAGGGGCGAGTGTCAATTTGTTACCATATTCGGTCTATGAGCAGCTAGGACTTGGTGAGTTGAAACCGACTAAGGTAACATTACAACTAGCTGATAGATCTGTCAAGGTGCCCCGGGGTATTATTGAAGATGTGTTAATCCAGGTTGATAAATTTTATTTTCCAGTGGATTTCATAGTTATAGATACTCGGCCTGTCCAGAATATAGTCAGATCCCAGTCATTTTGGGTCGTCCATTTTTGGCCACATCTAATGCTATTATCAATTGCAGGAATGGAGTTATGAAATTGTCCTTTGGTAACATGAATATTAAACTCAATGTTTTTAATGCAGGACAACAACCCTCAGATTTGGATGACATATTTGAAGTGGACATGATCGAGAGCCTTGTGCAGGACTCCTTCCGTACATCTTTTGAAGATCCTCTTGAAACCTGCTTAGCACAATCGGGCATGGATTTTGACATTGATAGTCCCATCCATGAAGTCAATGCATTGCTCGACTCTACTCCTATATTTGAGACTGAAAAATGGAGAGCGAAAGTGGAACCTCTCCATCCCTCTGAGACTCTTCTTGACAGCATAGCTTCCGACTCTGAGAAGACAAAGGCGAGCAGGCTGCTTAATGTTCTTAGAGCATATAAGGCAACAATTGAACGGAAGATAGTGGAAATACAGGGAGTATGCCCCACGATATGTATGGATCATGCTGTGGAAATGTCGCATAACATGCAAAGGAAGCGTGATCCTAACATAGAAGAAGTCGTTCGAGCAGAAGTCCTTAAATTATTTGACGACAGTGTCAGTTGCCTTATTTCAGATAGCACAGTTCATGGGAACTCACATCACTTGTCTGGGATCGGTTAATGAAAGTGTTGAGGTAATTTCTTTGGCGGACCCCGGTTATAAAGATTATTTCATTCATGGTCCGTTCTTGTCTGGCTGAAGACGTTCAACGTAGCGCGCATGGGAGGCAACCCAGCCTTGTGCTTTATTGTATTGCTTTTTATTTCATTCATTTTCACTTTTCTCATTCATTAGTTCAATGTTTGTGGGTAGCATTGCCGCAAACCCTCACGAGACTACAACTCGTCCACTAGGGGTAACCTAGGGGTTTAAAGGCTTGTTGCATGCGCTAAATGCAATCGAGAGCACTGCGAAAGTGGTATAGGTAGGATCTTCTTTTCTTTTTCTTTTTGTTATTTTCGCTTCTATTAATTTCTCTCTTGCCCTAACTTGCTCTTACATTGATAATTTTGGGAAGCCTCTTGATTCTCCGTCCAGGTACTATCTTTCCCTCATTTCTCTTTTATTATTCGTTGTCCCATGTGCATTACTTGTTTATTTCTAATACATTGAGGACAATGTAGATTTTCGGTTGGGGGTGGGAGATTAGGGTACCTAATCAGTATTTTCTTAGTCCTGAGGAAAATTTGTGAAAATTTTAAAAATTTTTCTGAATTTCTATTGAATTCAAAGTGACTTTGAAGGGTAGTTGTGATTTTAACATTATAAGATACCTGATGTTGGTAACTAATGACTCTTAGATTCGGCCATCTGCTTGATTTCACAGTCAATTTTGAATTGTTAATCCATGATTAGACGTTGTGAACATTGATTGAGTCATGATTTTACATATCACATCTCGCTTGCACATTAAGTTTTGGTTCGATAACTCGAATGATTAACTTGGTAAAAAGAAGAATTAAAAGGCTAAGTCACATAATCTTCACCATAGGTTTGCTCCCTATAGGTATAGATTTGATTCTCCATAGTTGACTTATAAAAAATGAGGCGACGAGTTTTCGCCATAGGTTTGCTCCCTATAGGTAAGAATTTGATTCCCCTCATTTACGTTACTGCTCATAAAGAAAATCAAAGGTTGGTAAAATTAAAAATTAATCTGTGAGATAAGTGTTGGTTTCAAGCTTGGTTGTCACGAATTACCAATGATATCATGAGATTGACAATTGGATCTCTTAATATTTGTAAGTCGAGATTACACTTTACATTCATGGAGCTCAATGTTCAGAAATGTTCTAATTAATGGATTAATATGTTGAACTTGATTATGAAGTTTACTGTGAGCTTGATTTCAGGAGAAAATTCTACTTACCATTCATGAATCTTAGAATTTTCACATCTCAGCTGTCTGTTCACAAGTCACTTGAGTTTACAGGAATCGTCTTTTATTTCTAAAATTATTTTTCGCATGTTTTGCTCGGGACTAGCAAAATGCTGGTTGGGGGTTGTGTTGGTTTAAACAAAACATCAAGTTTTTGGTAATTACCAGATTTTACGTATATGATAATGCTTAATGGAGTATTTTAATTGTATTTTTGTTACAGGATGAAGTCAGGAGCGTTAATTGAAAATTGATGTTAAAGGCATGGATTTCATGATCCAAAGTCTCCAGAGCACGGGATGGACTCCAGAGAACCAATAATGAAGATTTTACACGCCTGGGATCTGAGGAAAGCAAGCCAAAGGGGCCCGAAAAGGGTCCAGAATGCAAGATCACATGGTTCCCGCTATCCAATCAGTTCGAAACTTCATACATGGGATGAGGGCCGTAAATTAACCGTACATATTAAATTTCAGCCATAGAAGATCTCGGGAAGTGGTCCAACGGACAGATCAGCCTATTAATCTCTAAATTGGGGCCCACCTGATATTTGGAACTGCCTCAACCTTTGTATTGACGGTTTAAATAAGTTGAGAAACAGGATGGATGGATTGGATTTCTCGAAACCATCACAGTGGACCCCATATGTATAGCATGTGTACATAGTGCACATGTGCACCGCCCGTATACCGAACGACCTGCGTCGGGTCAGCAACGCTGACCCGAACTCTTTCTTAAAAACGGAAAATCTCCGTTTCCAGCGCTCCGCGAACCGAACCGTTGTCGTCGGTTGTGGGGCCCACCTATTGTCCAAATGGACAATCCAAACCGTCCATCCGCTTCCACTGAGGTCGATATCGTCATCGCCTAGATGTCCGTTTGGTTCCATACATATGTACGGACGTTGATCGCTGAAAAAACGTAAAATGGACGGTGAGTTCAAAACTCCGTGGGTTGCACCGAATCCACCCCAAAACCAGAATTCCTACCGATTTTTTGAGCTGAAACCAATGGACGACGTGGATTCCTGTGAAAAGTCCAGAATGGGCCCCACAATCATCGTAGCGTCGGTTTGGCGTCCGCGTAGCGTTGCTGGCCGTTTTTGCGAAGGTTTGTGGGCCCCGTACGTCACGCGTACGGCCCACACCGTCCATCGTGTAGAGGGCTTCGAAAGCTTCAAAACCATGTTGACATTCCTCGCCCATCCATACACATGTGTGCGGTACAGAGGCCGAAAGTAGACTGCCCCAGGACGTTGAAAACTGAATTTTTTGAGATTTCTTCTGTGGGCCGTGCTAATGGACCTTCAAAACTACCTATTCTTGACTGAAATTTCGTCCCGAATCCAATGGACGGGGTAGATTTTCCAGAAAATGCCTCTGTGGGGCCCACCGATCACGGCTGCGAAAATTTGTACTCCGAGTCCTTCTACGACTCTGCCACCGACCCAAGCCATCCAGCAGCTATAAAAGGGGAGTTTTGGACGTGTTTGGACGTGGGAAAGTCATTCAGAACCCGGGGATTCCAGATCTGGAGCAAGGAAGAGAAGAAAGAGAAGAAAGAGAAGAAAGAAGAGAGAGATCGAGTGGTTTGGTGTTTAATTTTTATTACTTTTATTTAATATTTTTCATGAATTTTATGGGTCACTATTCTCTCTGGCTGAGATGAAGCCCCTAATTTGATTAGCTCTTGTATTGGTTGATTTACTTTGAATTTCAATTAATTTGTTTCTTTCTTTAAGTGGGCTTTATGGGTTTAAATTCTATACTTCTCCATCTATGAACTTGATTAAAGTATATATATGGATGTTGTTTGGATGCTTATTATAGGTACTTGTGTCTGATCAAGAACAAGTTTCCTATAGAGGAAGAAACAGGGTGCTTTAATGAATGTACATTCCATGTACCCAACCAAGGATATGGGATATGTCATTCATGGCATTGCTTAAAGGAATTAGACAGTTTGTATGCCCGATTAAGGACACAGATTGTGCTTTCTCTATTTAAGTGGTATCAATCTAGATCAAGGTGAATCAACAGACAAAACAAGGGTTAGGATAATTAGGGGTGGATTCGAAAGTCCTAGTGCCCTCTCTCTGATTGAATTTTCTTCCCTGTTCTTAATTAATTGTTTTTCATAAAATTGTGCTTAGTAATTCATTCCATTATTTGTTGGATTAGTTAAGGAGAATCATATATTTGAATTGTGACGACCAGTCCTCGTGGGAACGATCTCGTAATACGTACCGTATCTACATCTGATTCGTATACTTGCGAGTTTAAAAATCATTTAAATCATGTTGGTTTAAACAAAACATCAATTACACCCACATGGAGCCAAACATATAGTGGGGCCCAAGGCCTCACACAAGGGTCACATATATATCACAATGGGCCTCATATAAGGGCCTAGTATACTTCATAATGGGCCTCACTCATGGGCCACATATACATCATAATGGGCCTCACATATGAGCCATATTATAACATCTCAAAAAAATCCGTACAAAGACCCGAGTACCACCTCAGGCAGAAATCGCTAAGGACCGAATCCTTTAGAAATTAGATGAAAATTAAGTACTAAACTGAATTAATCAGTGAATTAGATCGAATCACTTTCTATATGAATGTAAGACCTAAAACCAGTGGAATCGCTAACTCTACATTACCTAAAAACCTAGGGTCAATCTCAAAACCCAATTGCTCTCGGGAGCATCTTGAAACTCTGTACCGGACCTGGACCGCGCGCCGAAAGTCTGATTACCGCGAAACTATACGATTATGACTGTCTTACTGGGCTTGACAACCATCTCGGGAATTAAGTCCAAATAGTATCTAGAAATGCACAACTTGAGCCCAGAGCGAAGTGTGTGAGAAAGGTGAATATCTTTAGAAAACAGACTCAAACTTAAGTGAATTTGGTTGTTCACTTTTAGGCCAAATTTAAGGTTTCAGATCGTCAGATTCTGACCCAACTACACCCTTAGATCAGGAAATTTTCCCTGCTCATGTCAGTGTACTTGTGACCCTGATCGTGACGATAGCCGTTGAACTGAAAGAGGTCCACCGCGGTTGATCCATGAATTTGATCGGACCAAAATCTTAACCTGGCATAGATCCATTTCTAGGGAACTTTCTCCTAACCGTATGCAGGAAATGGACCTCTGGATGAGCTCCGTTGGCCCGAAACAGCCACTCTTTGGCTTTAACTTAAGTATACCATGGCCCTGGGGCCATTGACATCAGTTCTGGGCCTATATAAGGGCCTTAACCCACCCCTCTCTCATTCCATACGAATTCCCTAAACCCTAGGAGAGAGAAGAGAGAAAAGAGAAGGAAAGAGTAAGGAGAAGTGAGAGAAAGTGAGAGAGAGTTGCTGGGATTCATTCCCACCGCTCCACGTGCCGAATCATCCTACCTGTATCGCTATACCAGCGATTTTGATTTCATAAGAAATCCTAACCCTAATTGTTTTAGGTATCCAAATAAGTAGATCGGTGAAATAGCTAACCTATTTCGTGATTCAGGTAGCCGTTATGCTGTAGACGAAGGCATAGTGTTCGAACTGAGTTCAATATGAGTTTATCGATGGAAGGTACGGACTATAAATATTTAGGTTATGGTTTTTAAGGCTTTCAATGTCAGTAATGATTTATGACTGACTTGATTGCTATTACGTATGCATAGATGCCATGTTTTCTGCGTATTACATATATATGAACTATGTTGAAATTAATGCATTCCATATGTTTATTGAAATGTTTGTATGAATATGGAATTATGATTTGTGCTTGTCATGCTTATTGTTTAAGAATACATGATTGCTGTATGTGTGACAACTCCCTCGTGAAAGGATTTGCTATAATATACGTTATAACTAATTTATTACATGTATGTTGATATGTGTAGTCTAGGTGTTTGATAAAATTCCTGAATGAGAAAATGCTTATTGAAATGTATTTAATGAGGGTATTGAGATAGGATTTTCAACCACCTTATCCATAGCTACAGTTTCCTTCATGTAACCTATCTTACTACTACGTGCTTTATGGATGAATGTCCATGTACGATAACATGTGCATTATATGTTTGTTAAAATGCCAAAATGAGATTTATATTTGAATTGATTGTCACATGTTGTTTTGACTATCACACATGAATGCCTATTATGTTTGAATGTGATTGGGACTACTGCGTAGTCTAGGCAATCGGTAATGATTCCCGAATTAGTGGCCAAAGTCGTTTTGCCACACAAGACACGTTCGATGCATCCGAGTCATACATTGTTTGTCAATAGTGGTTAGGCCACACGGAGTGCTTACGCGCTCCATGTCAATTAATTCAACGTGTGCTCGTACCAGTTGAGCTTGTCTAGTAACCCGATTGACCTAATGTATGTTCACCATGTATGGATGCTACTGTTTGAATCTAAGGTACCAACTTACCAGTGAAAAGTCCGTTTAACCTTGGTACCACGATCCGCCAAGATTCATGAGCTAGGCATGGTGGTATGGGAGACTGTGGTCGAGCTGTCGGCTTACACTGGGGTGACGAGCCTCCCCATAGTGACCAGTGAGCAAACCAAACTCGTGAGCTGAATATGGTGGTATGGGACACTGTATTCGAGCTGTCAGCCTATGCTAAGGTGACGAACCTTTCCCATAGTGACCTCGAGTATAAAATAGGCCTACGATTAGGTGACGAGCCTCTCGTAGTGACCTCGAGTGTGAATTAAGCCTACGCTGAGGTGACGAGCCTCCTGTAGCAGCCTATAGTGTAAACTCGCGAACTTGCCTATCGTATGTGATTGACTAGGATTGGCGACCCTAGATGGATCATTTTTTGGGTAAATGATATAAAGGGAGGTACCTTAGCTTCTCGAATCTACTGGATGAATAGGTCTAATCAAGAACTTGGCTAATAACGTACATGCACCGCATGACATGTGCCTTTGGCATTGGAGTTGAGCACAGCGGGAGTGTTGCATGTGCGACTATGAGATGATGTCGCAGAGGCAGTGTAGGTGAGGGCATACATCATTAATACATATCATCCTTGCATTAACCAGAGTATTTAGGAATGCTTGTTGTATTGCTTTATCATTACTGCTTGATTAAATTGATAACATGTTAACCTTTGCCTTATAGCTCCACTGAGTTGATCACTCACTCCCACTCTGAGATGGTATTTTAAAACACCAACAGACTCTGTTGTAGTTTCAGGTGATATCAAGGCTTATGAAGCAAAGCCTAAGTTCTATGACGACGAGGAGTTCTCCTACTTGTAACTCTCTGGCGGGTCTATGTAGACTTGGAGTTGCGTCACCGGGGCTACAGGGATATGGATTAGATGACATTACACTTCATCATTTTGTATATTTTGGAAGTAAATATGTAATTATTTAACTTGGTATCATGTTCATACTCTGGGGACATACAACCACTTATATGCTTTATATACTTATCATAGTCTTCCACTTGCGTAATCTAATTGTCTGTGGAGTATGATATACTGATTTGGTATAATCCCATTCATGTTTAATGCACTAATATGGATAACATTTAATCATCATTATCTATGTTGCATAAGTGATGCATTGGAACTCGAGAGTTGGGCATCTGCTCGACCCTCAATTTTCAGGGCATTATACATATATACATCACATTAGGCCTCATCAACGGGCCATAAATACATCACATTAGGCCTCATCCAATGGACCGCAAATACATCACATTGGGCCTCATAAATCAGCCATAAATACATCACATCGGGCCTCATTACATGAGCCTCATATACATCACATCGGGCCTCATTATATGGGCCATAAATTCATCACATTATGGGGTCCAAGGGATGGACGGCGCTAATAAAACACGTACATCATACGGGGGCCCCATGGATGGACGATGTGAATCTACAACACATCAAAAGGTGGGCCCCACCCGTCTAGAAATTAGATAGATGGCATGGCTGAAAAACACATACATCATGTGGTGGGACCCACCGTCCGGTAGTGTGGACGGTGTGAATACAGAATACATACATTAAGGTGGGCCCCACCCCCACATGTACAACACATGTGGGGTGGGCCCCACATGTTGCCAAATGGGTGGATGGTGGGGATTAAACCCATACATCACTGCTGGGGTCCACATGTCCCAAAATGGATAGACGGTATGGATATACAGATACATCACGGTGGAGTCCCACCGTCCCAACAATGGACAATGAGAATATAGAATACATACATTAAGGTGTGCCCCACCCCCACATGTGCTACACGTGTGGGGTGGGCCCCACAGCCTACTAAATGGATGGATGATATGGACGTAACACATACCTCATGACCGGACCACAGAACTTGCAGACATTAATACAGCAGCTTCCACCTGCTGGACTGCTGGCCCAGCATCCAGTAGATGGACGACTTAGATATGACACATGCATTAAGGTGGGTCCACATGTGTGGGACCCACTAGCTTTGGATTAAGCTAATATCTGTGTTTTCTCTTTGTCCAGGTCTATCCTGCAATGGACAGCAAGGTGGGCTCCACCAACGGGACGTTCAGAAAATTCTAGATAGTTTGGATTTTTTATCAAATCAGGTGGGCCATATGAAATTGCAGCAAAGACCGCTTTAGTTGAAGTAGGAATATGCCAATATGTCCTAGAGGGGGGTGAATAGGACTTGTTAAGAATTTTATAATAGTTTAAAATCCTATCACTCTAATCGTAGCAACAAGCATATATTAGGATTACTCAAGAGTAAATCTATTGGCTTCGAAGCCCGGTAGAGGATCTAATCACAAACTATTTGAGAGATAAAAAAAATGTAGACTAGTTTATGATGGATATGATTGTGAGTGTGTGTGTGAGGTGTGATCTCAGATGATCAGATATGGAAGTATTTAAGAAAATCACATAAATAAATGAAAGACACAAACAATCTCAAACACAGTCATTTTTATAGTGGTTTGACTACTTGTCTACTCCACTCTCGGTAACCGCACTCAACCCTTGAGTGTACCGAATTTCACTAAGGAGGTTTCACACAGTTCACCCTAAACCCAAGGTTTTAAATAATGTTCACCTTTAACCTTTACAACCTACACTTAGGCTGACTGTTTATGCCTTCTGAGCAAGGGTCAACACATAGCACCCGGTTTTAGGCACACTGGCCAAGGATCTACACAAGGAACCTAACTGTTTATGCTCTCATGAGCAAGGGTCAACACAACGCACCCACTTTTAAGCACACTGGCCAAGGATCTTCTACAAGACCCTAACTGTTTATGCTTTCCACAAAGCAAGGGTCAACACAATGCACCCACCACATACACTCCTGCTGAAGGCCTCCTAGAGGACTTGCAAGGGGTGAGAAACACCTTAGACCCAATCCTACAAAGGAATGATCACAAGGGTCCTCTGGACTCTGATAACTTACAGATAAGCAGATGAGTCCCTTTGTTATTGAAAAGTCTTCTGCTTCCTTGAACCACAACTCAAAAGATGTACCAATGCATGGCGATGGGTTAGGTCAAGGCTATGATGGAATCCTGCTCTTCTAAATATTTTTTTATAAGGAAGATAGAGCGATTACAATCATTAATGCATTCTAGCTTAATGATTTGCCATTAAGGTGGTAACTAGAGGATCCTTGAATGTAGAAGTTCATTCCCCAATCCACTCTATTGAATATCAATGATGAGGGTGAATTGGAGGATGAACTTCCTTGAGAGAAAGGGCTTTGGGTAAATGATCTGAGGTAAAACACTCAAAAGCACTCTCTTTTTTCTCTACCAGCAACTAAAGACAAGCTCTCTATATATAGGCAAAAAGTTCCAACGGATATAAAACGGTCACATTTATGACAGAGTTCGATATCATCGAGCGTATACTCTCGATTGCATCGACTGGCTGCTGGATGACACAAACTCAATGTTACACGCTTTTGAAACCTTTTGCCAGCTGGTTGAGGGAATCGATACATGCATCGATGTCATTGAATTTCGAACTCCGATATTATCGATACGAGGATCGATTCCTTGACATTTGAAAAATGAGAGAGACATGCCTTAGGAATTTTATCAGGTCAAGGATATGATCGAGGTACACTCGATATCATTGGAATTGATGATATCGAAGGTCGTGTCGATGCATCGATAAATCTAAAATTTTTATCAGTGAGCTTGCAGGACAGTTTATGTCCTTTCTCGATGCAATTGATCCGGCCTTGATATCATCGATATTTGAATATCGATTCTATCGAGGGACCCTCGATCAGAAATAAAAACCACTTGAAAAATGTTGCTAGATAACTGTGTCCAAGACCGATATCATCGATGGCCTTTCGATATCATCGATTTTTGAATTTTGAGGATATCGATGAGTACATCAATATATCGAAGGTCTATATGATTTTCTTATAAAAATAGGGACACAAATGCTCTGCTGTCAATTTTATCGAGTCAACTTCGATAGACTCGAGATTCGAATATCAATGATATCTATAGGTATATATTCCGTCCAGATGAGTATGTGGTTGCTGGACATATTTTGTCCTCATTTCGGTGATATCGTTTAGTCATCAAGGACATCGACAACGTATGTCGATAATATCGATCAGTATATCGATAAAATCGACAGAACTAGAAAACTTATAGATTTTCTGAATTTTGAAAAAGTTTTCTAACTCAAAACCCTATGATGTTCTAATTTGTTTTAAGGGTTTTAATCACCTGGTGTTTTAGGACAAGGGATGTGAGGCTTAGATTTACCTGTGGCGAGTTCGCGCACACATCCGGTTGAGGCAGACGCTTTAATCGATCTTCCTATGAGGCTTTGCAGTCTAACTAACCAACACTCACGCTAATTGACAAACCAGGGCACTTTCACCACACACATATATCATCAAAAAAGAAAGGGAGAGAGAGAAAAGAGAGAGAAAGAGAGAGAGAACAGTGAGATGGAGGGGCCTCGCCACTATGGGCCCCTCTAATACATGTATCAATACATACATCAAGATGGGTCCCATGCATGCATGGGCCCATCATAACAAAATAAAAATCTGAGGTGGGGATGCCATCCCCATCATATAAATGAGGGCTCTAGATGACCCTTAGAAGGCATGGATTAGAGTAAAAATCATCATGGTGGGGTTTATGGAGAATGGACTCACCATGGGCCATGCATGCAAGAAGATGGGTCAAAAGGCCACATTAAGGGGATCATGGAGGATCTCCACTATGGATTGGTGGGTCCTTCAAGTCCCCCTACAAATGAAAGAAAGAAATCTAAGGGAGAGGATGAAATCTAGCTTTAGAGAGCACCCACCTAAGCTTCTTGATCTCCTTCTTCCACCACTATGTTTTAGAACTCCAAGGGATGAGATTCAATGGTTGGGATTGATTTTGGATGTTTAGATTGAGGGGGATAAGCTTGGAAGAGGGCTGAAATTTTGGGAGCTCTCTCTTGCAATGGAGGATGAAAATGAGGAAGAAAGGGAGGGAAAGAGAGAGATGAAGGAGAGAGAGTGGTGTAGCTTCCTAGGCAATGAGTGGATTGTAAGAGAGGCATGCGTGGGGTGATCATGAGTTGTAAGAGCATGCCTAGGGCTATAGACTAGGGGCTATAGCTAGGATGATGTCACCCTCATGATGATGGTTGCTAGGGAAATGTGCAATCTAGATAGGTGGGTCCCACCATCACACGATCAATGATCGGAATAATGTGTGGGCCATAACTTACAATCTGAGCGTCAGATCGGCGCACAAGACGCGGCTTTGAAACTGCGGTGGCGACGTGGTCGCAATGGCATATGTCTCGGGTTGAGTTGGAACGAATTTATAGGATGTGACTTATGGTCACGCGTAAATCAATCTACGGGTCGTGGGTTGCCAGAATTTGACCGGGAGGACCACAGGATCTTATGGAACGGAATAGACACTAGGACACAGGCCTGACACCGGACATCCCAAAAAGATTTCAAGTTAAACCTAGTTTAAGGTATCCCGAGTAGATTAAATTTTATACACCTTCGAAAATGAAAGTAGAAGAAAAAATCGATGAAAGTATAAATTATGAAAAGCTGACATTCGAAGATCTTAAGAGATATAGTCCGGCTAGTAGAAAAATTATGAAGAACAAGCAAGAGAAATTCTGTGGATTGGGGGCATAATCTTCAGTAAATATGGTTGCAGTTGATCCTGCAGAAGAAACAGATTCTGAAAAATCAAACATCCTGAAACAACTCCGAAATAGATAGAAGATGGGGGGCAGCCGACAATTGACAATTTACGAGAAGTAAATCTGGGCATGGAAGAAGAACCACAAAATACGTTTATAAATGCCAATTTGCCCGAACAAGAAATAGATCAATATGTCAAACTCCTGAAAGAAAACAAAGATGTATTCGCTTGGACATACGCAGAAATGCTAGGATTGGAACCATCAATAGCAATGCATCGACTAAATATCACCAAAGATAAAAGGCCAATCAAACAAGCATAAAGGCTATTCCATTTAGATTTAATTCCTCTGATAGAAGAAGAAGAAAATAAACTGATAAAGGTTGGGCTCATCAGAGAAGTCAAATATCCTAAATGGATATCAAATATTGTTCTGGTAAAAAAGAAAAGCGGACAAATCAGAGTATGTGTTGATTTCAGAGATTTAAATGAGGCTTGCCCAAAAGACAACTTCCCATTACCAATAACTGAGTTATTGATCGACAGTACGATGAAATACACCGTTATGTCCTTCAAAGATGGATATGCCGGGTATAATTAGATCAGAATGGCCTCAGAAGATGAAGAGCTACAGTATTTAGAACTTCTTTAGGGATTTATTCTTATAAAGTCATGTCATTCGATCTCAAGAATGTCAGCACAATATATCAAAGAGCAATGTAGAACTTCTTTCAAGATATGATCTATAAACATGTCGAATGTTATGTTGATAATTTGGTAGTCAGATTAAATGATCATAAAGAACATCGTGAACATCTAACTTCGATCTTCTGTTGACTCAGAAAGAAACAGCTAAAGATGAATCTGGCTAAATGTGCTTTTAGGGTATCGTTAAGAAAATTCCTTGGCTTTGTCACTAGACACAGGAATTGAAATTAACCCAAGGAAAGTCAAAGCCATTCAAGAAATGCCATCACCGAAAACATTGAAGGAATTAAAAAGTTTGTAAGAAAAGTTAGCATATATTCGCCGTTTTATCTTAAACTTGGTTAGAAAATGTCAGTCATTCTCTCATCTAATGAAGAAAGGAACAGAATTTGTGTGAGACAAGTCCTATCAAAATGCGTTCGATTTAATCAAAGAATTGTTGAAATAACCTCCAATATTGGCAGCCTTTGTGAAAGGTAAACCACTCATTCTATACATATCTGCAACTGAGAATTCACTTGGAGCTCTATTGGCACAGGCAAATGAACATGGGAAGAAAATTGCACTCTATTATTTGAGTCGAACTCTGATAGGTGCAGAATGCAATTATTCACCAATTAAGAAGTATACTTGACATTAATATTTACAGTGCAGAAACTAAGACATTATTGCCTTTTTCATGATATAATTCTAATCTCACGAGCGGATCCCATAAAATTCTTAATGACCAGGCCGATGTTATTAGAAAGATTAGCCAAATGGATGTTGTTGCTTTTAGAATACACAATCACTTACGAGCTAGTAAAAGTAGTAAAAGGACAGGCAGTGGCAGATTTCTTGGCAGCTCATCCTGTAATAGACAGTGAAATAATTAGTGATGACTTCCCAGATAAACAAGTTATGATTATTGAATCACCAAACTCATGGCAAAGTACTTTGATGGTGCTTCTCGAATGTCAGGAACAGTTGCTGGAGTGATATTTATCAGTCCGAAGGGCGATTTACTGCCTTGCCTTACTCTTTCACATTAGGTACTGCGTGTACAAATAATGAAGCCAAATATAGAGCTCTTATCATTGGAATGGAGATAACTCTAAAAATGAAAATAAAAGTGTTGTAGATTTTTGGGGACTCCAAGTTGGTTATAAACCACTTGACAACATAATTCGAAATAAGAAAACAAGAACTCTTGCTGTACTATTGACGAACACAGCAATTATTAGAGCAATTCTATGATGTTGAAATTAAACATATACCCGATGTGAGAATGCAAGGGCAGATGCTTTAACTAGCCTAGCAACAGCTTTATCCTATCCAGATCGAAGTACCCTTTAGGAACAATAAAAGAAATGAGATTTTTACCATCATTTGAAATCATTAAGGAAGCTGCTGAAGCATTCCCTGTATCATGTTTGGAGGTTACGACAGAGGATTGGCACCAGCATTTTGTGGATTCCTTAAATACGATATTCTTCCAGAGGACCCAACAAAAAGGTTATAGATTAAGCAGAGGTTAAAGAAATTCATTATGTGTAGTATAGTGCTATACAGAAGATCTTATAATGAAATGCTGTTATGATATCTGAATACAAAAGAAGCAAATCAGATATTACAAGAAGTCTATTTTGAAGAATGTGAAGCACATCAAGCCACCCAAAAATTTTCCATCGAGTGCATCGAATGGGATATTATTAGCCCACAATGTTCAAAGATGTTATCGATTACGCGAAATGATGTCATGCATGCCAAAACCATGGTGATGTCATACATGTGTCTCCTGAAGACCTTCATTAATCGGTAACTCCTTTACCTTTCGCCGCCTGGGGACTTGATGTCATCGGTCCCATAAATTCGCTTTCGTTTAAAGGAAAACAGTACATTCTGGCAGCGACAGATTATTTCTCCAAATAGACTGAAGAGGTTGCACTACGAAATGTCAAAGAAAAAGATGTTGTGAATTTCATCTGACATGCGATAATATATCGCCATGGCATTCCAAAAAGAATCATCACTGATACTCCTTTCAAGAATAGAGGAATGGAGAAATTATGCCAGAAATTTGGCATTCATCACATGTTCTCAACACCTTACTATCCGCCGGCCAACGGATTAGTAGAGGCATTCAACAAAATGATTGTGAGAATACTGAAGAAAACTGTCACTGGAAATAAACCCGATTGGGACGAAAAATTACAAGAAGCTTTACGGGCTTATAGGACTACTCATCGCACTGCGACGAAAGCCACATTGTATTCATTAGTATATGGTGTCGAAGCCATCATATCCATCGCAACACAAGTTGGATCACTTTAAGTAGCAATACACCAATCGATAACAAATGATGAGAATGCTAAAATAAGGTTGATCGAGTTAGATTTGCTCGATGAAAAATGCCTAGCAGCCCAATAGTGATTAGAACTATATCAGGTAAGAATTTCAGCTGCTTTTGATAAAAAAATCAAAGATCGCTCTTTCAAGAAAGGTGACCTGGTGCTAATGTTGAAAAGATATATAGTGGTTACTTGAAGAACTGGGGGAAAATTTGATCCCACATGGGACAGTCTATATGTGATAACAGAAATATATTCGAATGCAGCCTATTGAGTCGTGGATCAAAATGGAAGGGGCATCAGTATTGTTAGTGCTTATACTTAAAGCACATTTTAGTTTGTTAAATTTTGTAGTCCGGTTACGCTCATAAGCTCGACTGAAGACAAGATATCAACCCAATCAAGCATTTGGAAAGAAGGCTCAACATCTTAAAGCAAGTCCTTTTATCATTCAAGGTTCAAAACACTTGAAATAGTGGGTTTGATTGTGATAGCTTGTGAAAATTGTAATAACTGTATATGATTGTTAAGGTGAACCTAAAAAACCTTGAAATAGTAAAAGCCAAAATTAGGATGGTAGTAATTTTGGGAGTGGAGTAGGTTGCATTGAGGCACCGAACTGAAAGTGCCCTGGTTTCTCAATTAACGGGAGGATTGAGTCAATGAGTCAAGTGAGCCCCAAAGAAGATCGTTCAAGTCATTACCTCAACTGGATACATACTCCAATCTTGTCAAAAGGTAAATTAAGCCTCACATCCCATGTCCCAAAACACTGAGGTATATGAAGCCTTTAAAAACATTAGAACAACCTAGGATCATATGTCTGTAAACTTGAATTTCAGAATAGGAAAATCTTCTAAGATTTTTAGACTATATTCGATGATATCGAGTACTCATTAATGGCATCAAACACTCACGATCGATGATATCGACAACCAATCGATATCATCGAATTAGGCCATTCTATGTCCAACAACCACAAAGTATTTTGGACAATATAATTGATAAATTGAAAACCATTTCGATGATATCGACATTTAAATATCGATCAAATCGAATGAAAATTGATGATATCAAATTACCTTGAGCCTTGTCTAACAACTCTTTAAAAATGTCCTGACATTGCTCGAGTAATCGAACCATCTTCGATAACATCTGAATTCAAATGCCAATGATATCGAGATGAGTTTGATATCATCAAATTCGGTCAAGATTTTGTCTAGTGAGTCTCAAAGGAAAATCACCTAAAAAATCGAGGACTCGAAACCCTACTTGATGTCATTGGATTTCAAATCTCGATGATATTGAAGGTATATCGATATAATCGAATCTGGACAAAACTATTCCAACAATCTTACCAGGTAAACCATATGGGAATGATCGAGGAATCGATTATGACTCGATATGATTGAAATTCAAATATCGATGAAATCGACATATGTTCGATGTTATTGAAATGGATAAAAAATTGTCCAGTAAGCTCTTTTGAAACTCATATGAAAATGATAGATGTATCGAGTAGACTTTCGATGAAATCAGAATTCAAACTCCAATGACATCGACGCTATCTCAATTGTATCGATCTTCAGTGGAAAGTTCCATGGATATTCTTCAGTGGAGTTTATATCATCGAACCTTGCTTCGGTAGCATTGAAAGTATACGTTCGATGATATCGAAGCAGGCCCGATGATATCGAACTCAGTCAGAATCTGACATCTTTATTACCATTGGAACTTTTTATCTATTTAAGGAGAGTTTGTTCTTGGTTGATGGATTGAGAAAAATAGAGAGAGATTAGAGAGAGTAACTTCAAATCATCCACCCTAAGCCCTTTTTCTCATGGGAGTTCATCCTTCAATCCACCCTCATCATTGATATTCAATAGAGTGGATTGGGGAATGAACTTTCGCATTTAAGGATCTTCCAGCTACCACCTTCATGGAAAATCATTAAGCTGGGTTTCCTTGAATGCCTAAGCTCTTGGAATTACTCCGTCTCTTTGATGATTATCATTTAATAGAGTTATTACCAACACAACCTTGACCCAACCCATCGCCATATATTAGAGCATCATCAGTGTTGCAGTTTAAGGGAGCTGAAGATTCTTTGTCATCAAAGGAGGAGATCTTCATTAACGCGCTCAATGGGGCTAATCTACTTATCTGTAAGTCATTAGAGTCCAGAGACCCTGTTAATCATTCCTTTGTGTAGGATTGGGTCACAGGTGATTCTCACCCCTTTTAAGTCCTCATAGGAGGCCTCCGAAAGGAGAGTACATGTGGGTGTTATGTGTTGACCCTTACTCTTATAGAGATAAACTTAGGTCCTTAGTGTAGGTCCTTAGCCTGTGTGGCCTAAAAGGTTAGGTTCTTTGTGTGGATCCTTTGCTCGTGTGTAGAGCATAAAACCCGGGTGCTGTGTGTTGACCCTTGCTCCTGTGTGGGGCATAAACTTATGTCTCATGGAGACATGTCTAGGTTCATTATGTAGGTCCTAGAGTCGACCTTGTGTAGGTTGTGAAGGTTAGAGGTGAACTTGATTTAAAACCTCCGTTTGTGAGATCCGGCACACTCAAAGGTTGAGTGTGTCCACCGGAAGTGGAGTAGGCACATAGCTGAACCACTATAAACGATTATGTTTGGGATTGATATTTTCACCTTACTATTTGTGTTTACTTTGAATGTTCTCATAAAATATGCTAACATGATTATTTAGAACTGATAAGAATCACATCCCACACAGACACACAGTCGCATCATCCACTCATCATAGACTAAGATTGCATACTGTTTAAATACTGGATAGTCTCATGATTGGATCCTTTATTTGGCTTGGAAGCCATTAGAGTTAAATTGGGGTCATCTTGATAGTTGTTTGTTAAATCAAGATTATGATAATAGGATTTTAAATCATCATAAAATTTTATAAAGTCCTATTCACCCCCCTCTAGGACACTTTGACCTATTTTTACTTCTACTAGTGCGGTCAGTACCGCAATTTCAATTGCTATCAGAGAGGGTCTCTCTTAAGGGCTTAATCACCTAGAGAGTGATCTTGACTGAAGTTGCAATTATGACCAAAGGAGAGGGCTCATCTGTAACTAGACCTGCCGTATATGATGGATCAAATTATGCTTAATATAAGGCTAGGATGCATTACTTTCTAAGGTCTTTGGATCATGATTTTTGAGATATTGTTGAAAATGGATATGTGCCCCCAACCGATCAAGTGATACTTAAAAATGGCACAACTATCTTCAAACCAAAATCCAAAGAAATGTGGACTACATTTGATAAAGAAAAGCAAACGCTGAAGCAAAAGCAATGAACGCCATTTACTGTGCTGTGTCCTAAGAAGTCTTTAATCAGATCAGTACATGTGGAACTTTTAAAGAAGTATGGGACTTGTTGGAAATAACTCATGAGGGAACCAGCACAGTAAAAAGATCCAAACTGCAACTCCTAACATCTCAGTTTGAAAGTCTCGGAATGGAAGAGCATGAGATCTTCATGGAATTCTTCACAAAACTGAACATCATCTGCAATTCCATGGGTGGATTAGGAGAAAAAGTTCCAATCCTCAAAATCTGTAGGAAAATTCTGAGATCCTTATCAGAACGGTTCAACTCGAAAGTTACAACCATTGAAGAGTGTAGAAACATGGATGAAATGAAAGTAGAAGAACTAGTAGGTTCCCTACAAACATTTGAACTACACTTCAAGCAAACTCCTAAACCCAAAAATACTGTCCTCAAAACTTCAAAGCACACCACTAATGAGGAAGAGGAAAGTGAAAAGGATAATGAGGATGAGGAAGTAACTCTCTTAGCTCAAAGGTTCAAAAAAATTTTCAACAAAAATCGTGGCCGGCCGTATAGAGGTAAACAGATGGACAACAAGCACAATCTAGGCAAACCTTCCAAAAAGTCCAGAGAACCTCAGTGTTACAACTATAGAAAATTTGGACATTTGTCCACTGAATGCCCCATCAGAAAAACCAAAGGAAAGGCCATGGCTGCCATGTAGGATGACACTGAAAATTAAACTCAGACTTCAGTGATTCAAAGAGTGATGAAGACCAAAAATCTTTGAAAATTATTATGGCCTCTACATCCTCCAACGATCCCATAGAGACTGAGAATATCAAAGAACCTCAAGCCACAGGATCATCTCCATCTGATGATGAGGAAACAGAGAAAGAAGAAGAAAAAGATAAATTACAGGATGCTTATAATCAACTTTACATATAAAGCATCAACATCCTTAAAAGACTTGGGATTAGTGAAAAATAAGAATAAATTGCTACAAATGGATCTAGAGAAAAATTTAGAGACCAATACACACATAATTAATGATCTCCAGCAATACCACTCGGATAATGATAAGCTTGAAAGAATTAACTCATTTATGAAATCTGAGTCAGTAAAACTGAACAAACAGATTGAGTCATTGAAAGATGAAAACATGCATCTTTAGAATGAAAATCACACACTCATGTTTGACGGAGAAAAATCCAAAAAATTTGTTGAGTTGAGTTACAATTTCTCCCAAAGCAGTGAAAAATTAGAAAAACTTCTAGGAATGGGGAGACCGCAAAAGGACAAAAAGGGATTAGGATATGAAAACTTCAAACCAATTCCTACCTCTGTAGCAACAACAACTAAGAAAATAGCTGCTTCAGGAAGTAATATGAGGGTTACTCCTATTTCTCACTTATGTGGAGATTCAAGGCATTACAAATTTGAATGTCATGCCTTTGATTGGACTCATCCTTATTCCAATTTAAACTTTACTGGTAAATATAAACCAACTGGAAGAATAGTGTAAAATGTTAAAAGTCCACCAAGGTTCATACCTAAAGGTAAGATATTTCTGTCTCCACCTAAAATGACCAAGAAAATGGAGGAACTACTAAGTCAGGTGGCTTAACTGAATCAGAAAACAAATGAATTGATGAAACAGGGAAAAGTGATTTAGTTACCCAATGCACCCAAACAAGTTCCTAGCAAAATACAAGAACCATCCTCACGAAAACTTGCCACAAAATGGGTAGTTAAAGGAAAGAAAAATTGCCTTGTGACTCACTCAAATTTTAAAACAGGCAATAGTGCTAATTGGTACTTAGACGGCGGATGCTCAAGACATGTCACAGGCGACAAATCCCTTCTCTCAAGTTACTCAAATCTTGATAATGGGGTAGTCACCTTTGGAGATGGAAACATCGCTAAAGTATTAGGGCATGGAAATATTGTTGGATTAGAGATGCTCAAAAATGAGAATGCCTTTTGTGTACAAGGTCTAACACACAACCTTCAAAGTATTTCTCAAATATGTGACAACAAGCATGTGGTTACATTTGACAAGCTAAAGTGCAAAATCCTAGACTTATCAGGAAAACTAGTTATGGAGGGTTTTCGCACTAGTGACCACTGCTATGTCATCAAAGGCAATGGAAAGGTTGATCCATATGCCCAGTAACAATTGAGTATGAAAAAAAAGTCTCGGTCATGGCATCTAGACCTGGGTGGATGTGTGAAATGATACATTCATAACAATTATCACGATATATCTGAAGTTTCTATACCTCAAAATCTCTTTTTGTGTATAAGCATGGCTGATGTTTATAATTTTAGTATCACAACTTTTTGTACAAATTTTGTTGTGTATATAAGCTGATATGAAAATACTTTATGATATGGATATCAAAGTCTAGAGATAAAATGACTTACTCTTATCCTTGATAAGTTAGTCGTCATATCGAATGAGTTGTCGATATTATCAAAAACACATCGATATAATCGACGACCTCTCAGAATCAGAAACGTCGGTCCGGATTGTCAGTTATCGAACTCCTTTTTGATAAAATTGAATGAGGCATGTCAATATCATCGAATCCAACTTCGATGATATCGAAGTTCTTCGCCTGATAAAAAGTGGGAGAGCGGGAAAAATCTACTTTTTTTACTTCTCTCTTCGTGGTTCATCTTCTCCGGTCATTCTTTTCCCGTTTTCGCAGTAAGCAATTTAAATCACTCAAATTCGGTAATTTCTTGCACATCCTCTTGATCCCTCAAGGTATACTTTAGTATTTTGGGTCTTTCTAGATTGGTCGACAGATTTTAGTTGGAAAATCTCTTGTGGGTGCTCATAGCTTTCAGCCTTTTATTAAAATCCTTTCCTCTGTCATTCCTTTTTAGTTATTGGTTGTCCAAATGAGTAAAGACAAAGGAAAAACACCTGTCATAGGGCAATCCTTCAGACCTACCAGGCAGAAATCCCTAGCCCCAAAGGATAGGGCTAAGGCACCACTTCAGAGGTCCTCAACATGCCAACGAAGCACCACTACTCGATAAACGTCGCGTGGTGAGGTTCTGGCTACTGCACCAGCATCCCCACATGCTGCTGTAGGGCCTCCACCACATATTCTTGAAAAATACACTGGGAGGCGCTTAGTGCTTGAACGAAGGGTTGATATGGAGTGCATCAAACCCTTCAATTTGGAACACCTGTTAGTTGCGATCAATTGGCTACCCATTCTAGATTTCGGAGGTCTGTGTCATGATGAGAGGACCTACCATTTTCTTACATATTGTCATTCTCTAGTTCTAGATCCACCATCCATTACTGTCACCATCGGGGATGATAGCGTTGAAATTACTACCGAATCCATTGCCAACATTTTCGGTCTTACATTATCTCTAGTCGGTATGTCTGATCTTGATCTTGAGGACCCAATCACTCGCTCTAGGATCACAAAATTCCTATGCTAGGAAAGAGATATCCCGTGGTACCAATTGATTGCATTGAAAGCCAAATATATGATCTCTATGTACCGACTCATGCATGAAATATTCTCCATAAATGCATATCCTAGAGGAATGAATAGATCCAATCTTACCAGGTTCATGGTCATGTACTGTGTTACAATTGGTATCAAGTTATGTTTGCCTACTTTAATTCTTCACCAGTTGGCGAGTGTCATCCACACATCCAGAGAAGTTCATCTACCCTTTCCTCACATCATTCACATGTTATGCAATACAATCGGTCTTCCCACGACAGGCGATCCTAAGCATCCACTACAACATTTCAACAAGGTCAATATTCGAAAGATGGACCTTAAGTTTCATCCATATACAGAAGGTCAGCCTGAGGAAGAAATTCATGGAGAAGGAGAGATGAGAGAAGGAGTAGCACCAACAGGAGGGGATCCCAAGAGCCTCAGCCAGTTCCAACTCTGACCGATTTCGCACAGACCTAATGATTCAAATTTCATGAAGATAGGGTTGGGTACGGAAGGTCAGCCTGAGGAAGAAATTCATGGAGAAGGAGAGATGGGAGAAGGAGCAGCACCAACAGGAGGGGATCCCAAGAGCCTCAGCCAGTTCCAACTCCGACCGATTTCGCACAGACCCAACGATTCAACTTTCATGAAGATAAGGTCGGGGTGACATTACGTGGAATGACTCGTGTCACGCCCCAAACCCAGAGATCGGGTTCATAGGAATCCCGATCATCGAATCTGGTGCCAACAGCCTCCGTAGTACCCCATTCTCGGCTCCTAGCGTCCTTATGCCAGACCCCGATCCTGGGATCCTATAAGGTGGAATTTTTTTTTATACATTTATCTCGTAATAAGCATAACCACAAGTATACCCAAATCATAAAGGCAACATCATCATCACATATCCACTAATATAATCATTTGAATACAATGCTGAAAGGAAAAATACATATATCAAAAATCAAAGCTCCAGAGGTCCGCTGCATGCTCCAAGCTCAATGCTACTGCAACCTAACGCCGCCTGCACGCATCTATCGTGCATAAGCTTATAGAAAGCTTAGAGGGTGGTATAGGTGTGTGCACAAGATAAGTGCCAAGTATTCAATACAATACCATAATCATACGATATCAGAGTAAGCAGAAATAAACAAGATCATGAATCATATGATATCAGAGTAAGCAGAAATATTAACAAGATCATGAATCATACGATATTAGAGTAATGCAAAAACATACTGATAGACCCATAAATACCATCAGCCTTGTCCAAGCTATGCGATGCAGAAATATAATAAAATAATATCATATATTAATGAAGCAATGCAGATCAGCTATGCAATGTGGAGACAGTAAGCTAAATATCAGATGTTAATGATACAATGCAATATGTGATACGAATGAAATGACCAAGCTGGAGTGAAGTCGGGATGATAGTACGTAGTATCATAGGCTATGGGGTCCATCACAAAGGACTTCTATCCAAACCAATCCCATACTTAAATTTGGAAAGCCAGACTCAATGTAGTAGACTCCTGATCTCGGGTTAGTCGCGTGCCTAACCGAAATCCTTGCCATTACAAAGGTACACAATAATTAGTTACGCACTACCAACCCGAGTGGATAGTGAATGAATGAATGAATGAATACGCAACTCCTACTCGATAGGTCTACATATCAGTATGGTTACTCTCTGGGATCATCACCGGGGTCTAGTACACTCCAAATGGCACTGCCGCTCTCCCAGCCGCACAGTCCAAGTGAGCATAGGAAACCTCACTATCCACCTGGCCAATAGTCTGCCAATACCTATCTGGCACGTCGATAACGGACCCATTCACGAGCTGGTCAAACTCAGCCTTGCAATGCCCCCTATGCTCGGGTGGGTAAGGCCACACCCCCTCCCAACCGAACACAACACAGTGGGAGACGCGGCCTCTTGGTATTCGGCACTCGGGCGCTCATGTATCCACTCGGTCTTGACGTTAGGGCATCCTCTGGTACCAAGAGGGTTTAGAGATTTTCACCCAGGGCTATCTAAGGCAGCTCGATGCTAGAATAAATTTTTGGTGTCCCGTCTGGCCATCCACGATATGCCTGTGGAGGCTACGGCCCTGATGTCGCTAGGGCGTACAGTAATCATAATGCAAGGTGCATGAGTCATACAATCCAGTCATGCATCAATCCTGTGCATACCGTGCGCTCATGTGAGATAACCTCCGCCTATTAGGGAGTCTCATAACAACACACTCAATGACATATACAATGATCAACCACATCTCATAACAAACATGCAGATGATGCGTATGGGCATGTTGTAATGACCCGAAAAATTTCAAGCGAAGACCCGAGTACTACCTTTATTTCTTTTTCTTGGAAGTTATGTGTGGGTTAATTAGCGTTAAACTCAATTGCTTATGAAATTTGTATGAATCACTTTAAATTTGATCTGCAGGACTCAAAACCTGTAGAATCGTTAACGCTATGTTACCCTGAAATCTTGGATTCAACGCTAAATCCAGTTGCTCTTGGGAGTACTTGGAAACTTTGTATCGGACCTGGACCGCGTGTCGAAAGTCCGATAGTGTCGATCTTAGACAATTTTGGTCATCTTGTTAGGCTTGACCATCACCTCAAAAATCAAGTCCAGATGATGTCCTGGGTCGATTTGCTTGAGTCTGGAGTAAAGTGTGTGAGAAAGCTGAGAAATTAAATATAATTTATGAAATTTGAGTCGTGTCGCTTGCGCGCCAATTCTAAGCTTTCTGACCGTTGGATTATAACCCAATTTCACCCTCGAATCAGGGAAGATGGCCCAAGCATGTCATAGTGCTTGTGGACCTGATCGAGTTTCGGTGACCGTTGAATTGAGAGTGGTCCGTCACGGCTGATCTGTAAATTCAATCGGTACGAAAACTCAGTCTGACCTAGATCCATGGTCAATGAGCTTAAGTCCGACCGCACGTAGAGAAAGGACCACCGGAAGTGTTCTGTTGGATCGGTATAGACCTGTTTTGGTTATAACCTAAGTATACCTTGGCCCTGGGCTATTTTCATCTATTTTAGGCCTATATAAGAACCTTAAAACCCTCACTCTCTTTCCCATACGAATTTCCTAACCCTAGCTAAGAAAGAGAGAGGAAGAGAGAGAAAGTGAGAGAGAAGTTGGTGAATCATCTTGAGATTCTTTCTTGTTACTCTATGTATCCAAACCATCACTTTTGAATTGTTATTCCGGCGATTCTAAGTTCCTTCTTGGGTAATTAATCAAACCCTAGCCTGTGTTAGAGCTTAGACTTTTCTAAGTGTTGATATAGCTCATTTCTATTCATGCTTTAGGTTATCTAGTCGTCGTTGACGAAGACTTATTATCTGAATCAGATCTGTGCGCTTTTTCTAGTTTAAGGTGCGGACTATATTCGTATAGGTTATGGTTTTCAAGGCTTTCAATGTTGGGTAATGGTTTATTATTTTTATGGATGCAATTTCACATGCCAACTGTGATGTTTATTTTGCATTCCTGATATGTATGTGTTATATTGAGATTTGTGTATTCTATGTATATGTAGGAAGTATCGTATACGTATAAAATATGAACATGTGTTTGCCATGATTAATTGTCATGCACTTGTACTAGTTGTATGTGTGTTAACTCCTTGGCAAAAGGAATTGTCCAAATGTGTGTTATCGCCAACATACGTCATGTATGTAGGACCACGTAGTCTAAGTATTTGTAGAAATGTCTGAATGGTTAAGTGTGTAATATATTAACCTATTATGGGCGTTGAGAAGAGATTCTCAACTATCCTAGTGGTGTGTATGATTTCCTACATGTAATCTACATTCTTTGTTGTTTAACTTCAAGCACTACTTAGGTGTAATTCATGCCAAGTTGATATTCATCACATGCTTCCATATTGTATGATTAGAATTGTTGTTCCATTACTGTTCTAAATTGTTATTATGAATCTCTGTTATAATTGAACATGTTTGGGACTATGGAATAGTCCAGGAAATCGGTAACAATCCTTGAATTCGTGGCCGAAGTTATTTTCGCCACGTGGGACGTGTTTGACGAAACCGAGTCGTATTAGGGTTGTCGGCAGTGGTTTGGCCACACGGGGTGTTTGCGCACTCTATGTCGTTCAACTCAATGTCCGCTCGTGCTAGTCGAGTTCGTCAAGTAACCCGATTGTCCCGGTGGATGTACACCATGTATGAACGCTATTGCTTAAATCTAGGGTACCAAACTTGCCATTGCAATTCCGTTAACCATTGTACCTTGATCCACTAAGACTCATGAGCCGGGCATGGTGGTATGGGACACCGTGGTCGAGCTGTCGGCCTACGCTAGGGTGACAAGCCTCCCCGTAGTGACTAGTGAGCACACCAGACTCGTGAGCCGATTATAGTGGTATGGGACACTATATTTGTGCTGTCGGCCTACATTGATTGGTGACGAGCCCTTTGTAGTGACCTCAAGAATACCTTGCTACTGCATTGAGGCGACGAGCCTTAGGGTAGTAACTAAGGTATGATACGCATGCATTGATTGGTGACGAGCCCTTTGCAGCGACCTAAAACCATATGATCGTATGAGATTATCTAGGATTGACGACCCTAGAATGGATCACTGTGTGGAAATTGATATGAGGAAGGTACCTTAGCTTCCCAATCCTGCTGTATGAAAAGGACTAATAATAACTTGGTAATCATGTTCATGCACCGCATTGCATGTGCGTAGGAGTCGTTGGCACTGCGGGAGGTTGTCATGCGTACCGTAAGATGAAGACGCTATGGGAGTGCAGGCGAGGGCATGCATCATTTCTTCATACATCCTTGCATTAACAAGAGTACTTAGGACATGTTGATTGTATTTGCCTTATCATTACTGCTTGATTGATTTGATAACATGTTAACTTTTACTGTATAGTTCCACTGAGTTGATCACTCACTCCACATTCTGGAACGGTGTTTCAACACCAACCCAACTCTGTTTTAGATGCAGATGGCGTCACGACCCCTGAGGTAGAGCAGGAGTACGAGGATGATGAGGACGCGTTTTCTTTTATGCAGTTCTCAGGCGGGTTCATGTGAGCCATGTCCTGATATGTGGGGATTCTGGGTTTTCATTGTAATAGATGATGTCATTTGGTACTTGTATTTTTGAAAGCAACACTTGTAATTATGACCTGGCAAGTACACGTATTTCATGGACTTACACATGTACACATATGTTTCTTTAAGTCTTCCGCTTGCGTCTTTCACTTATCCCTGAATTATGTTTATAGTTTGGCTTAATTTATTCTATGTTGTATGCACTTATACAGACAACATACATCCATCATTAAATATGTTGCATAAGTGATGTTTTGAAACTCGGGAGCTGAGTTATGCTCGACCCCCGATTTTCAGGGCGTTACAAGTTGGTATCAGAGCATGAGTTGGATTAAACCGGACCTGGGTTATGGGGACACACCGCACGCTGTCGCCACCTTAGTGTAGGAGGGTGTGAGTTTATTGTAGAATTTGTGTATGTTTTTTCGTTGTTTCTATCGGCAAAGGTTTACTGAAAATGATCACCGAGATCGAGTCTGTGCTCACTCCTGATCACACACAGTGACCCAAAATCTCCTCTAGACCGTCTATTGACGAGTTTAGATGGTTTATCTTCCCATCTCAGCCCTTAAAATGTCTATAAACTCGAATCTATATCAGATTCTATTCCTAGTGGCCCGGTTTGCGTCAAATCGGACTATGGGCCCGATCGGGGCAATTCCGGGGGGACCCACATCATTTTCAAGCTTAGGGGCCAGAAGGACCTCGCCCAAATGGCGAGTCATCGTCGGACTGTCCAGAGACCAGCGATGACCTCGCCGCCCAGCGAACCAGGCCGGGCGGACCGGCTCAGGCCGACGCATGAGGGGTCTTGTGTGGCCCACTCCTCCATGGTTGTTTGATTTTAACCCCTTCTAAACCCTATTTCCTTCACAAACTCACCCTCCAAGCTTCCCTTTTCTTGAAATTTGTCTCAAAACCCCAGCAAAATCCCTCCCCAAACTCCTTCCATTTTCGTGCACACCCATCCAACCCATCTAAAAAACCCATCTCCATTGTTGTTTTCTCTCTCTTTCCTTTCCATTTGAGCACCCAAATCCTTCCTTTGGGTCTCCAAATCATGGGAGCCTCACCATTATTCCCATTTCCCTCTTTTCTCTCATTTTTCATGGCCCTATTTGAGCTTGTTACGGCCATATTTTCCATCTCCACCATTCTCTCTTTCATGGGAAAGAAGAGAGCGCCCGTTGATGAAGCCGGGCCTAGCCTCCCAACCCGTGCACGGTAGCCGAGAGGTGCCGCCGAGAGCACGACCGCCACCCGTGAGTTTCAGACGAAGCGGGACCTTGATCCTCAAGCTCCCATTGGAAGAACTCTGTTGGCGGTGCTATCTCATGGAGTGTATGAAGGCCGTAGGTTCCTTTTTAAAGCTCATGTAGATCCGTGGTTATTTGGTGAATTTCTCTTATTGGAGCGCCTGGAAGGGGCCAGGCCCCCTGTTCGAGGGTGAATATCGCGCCAATGTGGGTACTGTCCGAACTTTTTATGCCCACATTCGGGAACCTTCGCTGGAGCCTCTGCAGTTCAAGATCCCTTGCGGAAGAGATTGGGAGGCCACGATTAACGTCGCTTTGATATCCCGACTCCTGAACGTGCCGCTTGGCGAGGTTCATGCGAGTGAGAAGAATTTGAGCAGTGCGTGCGAGAGGGATCGCCGCAAGTGGTTCTTGTGTGGTCGTCTGGTCGAATGACAGTCGAATAGAAGCCTTTTAGCTACCAACATGACAGACGACTTCCGCTTGCTTCATCACATGTGCACATTTAATGTTTATCCAAGGTGGAGCAACCGCAGCGAGTGTACGCGCCTGATGGTAGATTTCCTATATCAGGTGGGGCAAGGAGAGAAGCTATGTGCGCCAACGTACATCTTGCATCAGATTATCGTTATCGCTCGTTCGAATAGGAGGACCGAATCGCTTCCACTTGGCCGACTTATTTGTAAGCTTGCACATGAGTTTGGCTATAGGCTTGGGGTAGAAAAGCTGGTACCTGTTCGATACATTAATGAGACGACCCTAAATCAGATGGACATTGGGCCTCGTCGACGACAAGCCTCACCTGAAGAAAGTGAGGATGAGACAGAGAGCGATGAGGAAGAGAGTTATGGCGAGGGTGGAGCAGAGATAGAAGAAGAAGAAGAGCAGGACGAGGAAAAGGTGGAGGCCTAGGATACGAGTGAGAGTTCTCCTCCTGTGGCACCAGAGCAGAGTGTAAATCAGGCTGCCAGGGATGCCTGCATAGCTCGGCTTGAGGAGGGTCAGGCTGTTCTATGCCAGGATATTATGGATCTTCGAGGCCTTATGAAGCATAAGTTCAAGAAGATGTCTCGAACTCTGAAGTCTATCCTGTGTTGTTTGCAGGATAAGGGTGCCCCTCCTCTATCTCCTGATTCTGACGAGTAGTTGTTGATGTAGTCGTCCCTTGCTCTGTTTATTGTTTATTTTTGTGTGTTGCAGTTGTTGGCATAGTAGTTTGGGAGTTGTTTGTTGTTTGAAGCTTTAGATGTTTTAGTTCACATGCCTTCTCTGTCGCAATTCATGTAATGCTGCACTTATTGTATTACGACAATTTTGTTAAATGGAATGCATGTTGTTATCTTTGAGTTGTGATGTAAATGTTGTGTGGGTGGATTATGTGAATGTTGGATCTCAGAGGTTGCATCCTCTGTTGAATGTAGGGTATGCCTCCTAAGGGATCGAAGACTTCGGCCCGTCTCTCTTTGGTCGAGTCACTTGCCGGGTTTCTCCCCTAGGCGATAGCCAGACGGATCTACAGTCGGGCCCGTCTCATTTTGGTACTGGGCTGGACTATCAGCCAGCAACTGGCCCCTCTGCTGGCCCGATTCCTATGATACCACCCATGGCTACACCAGTCACGCCTTCGATTCTTGAGCCAAACCGTGCATCTGCGTCAACGCCGTACGCATCTTCATCCGCTCCGCCTCCTGATAGGTTTGAGCAGATGATGTTGTTGATGCAGCAACAACAGATTCAGTAGCAGCAGCAGCAGTTTTTATCTTCCATGGATGACATCTTTGCTCAATCGATGGGGGTGACTCCACCTGCTTCACCTATGCACCAATCTGGGAGCACTAGTGCGAGCGGCACATTTGAACGATTCCAGCGCTTACGACCTCCCACATTTGCAGGTTCTCATAGACCCAGGAGGCCGAGTACTGGATTGATCGCATCTCTAAGATGCTGAGCCCGCTACACTGTTCTGAGGCTGAGCAGGTCGAGCTTGCCTCCTTCATGTTTGAGAAGGAGGCCAGTTTATGGTGGGACAGTGTTCTCCTCACAGTTGTGGAAGGGTATGAGTGGACGTGGCAGGCGTTTGAGGCACATTTCCACGAGAAGTATTGTTCGGTTACGTACCGACACGAGAAGGAGAGTGAGTTCCTTCGCCTCCGTCAGGGAGGGATGTTGGTGACTAAGTATGAGAACCGGTTTACTGAGCTAGGTCGATATGCTCCATTGCTCCTGGGTGATCAGCCGATGTGGATGCGGTATTTTTCTGAGGGGTTGAGGCCTGAGATCCGATCGAAGATGTGCTGTGCTAGCATATCTTCTTATGCTGAGTTGGTGAGCATGTCTCTGCGAGCTGAGCAGGACGAGGACAGGTCGTCCCGTATGCAAGCACCTATGGTTCCCAAATCGTGACCCGACTTTCCGAGTGCACCATTTCTTGGCAAGAGGCCACGGGCAGATTCTCCTCCGAGGCGTGCAACGCCGCCCGCTCAGCAGAAGCGTTCTGACTTTCGCTGTTTGTACTGTGGGAAGATTGGACATTCGGATCGTAATTGCTTTATGCGAATGCGGGACAGTGAATTTACTCCGCCGTAGAGGATCAGCCGTCCGATGCCGCAGGTTATATCTCCTCCACCCCTTCGTTCAGCACCAGCTCATCCATCCTTCAGACCTCTTGTACCTCGCTTCAGGTGACCTCAGCGGCCCATGGTTCCTCTGCCGAATCGTCCACAGCAGGCTCGAGTTCACGCGCTTACAGCTGAAGTGTCTATGGCTGACTTGGTACTGAGATCTTTCGAGGTTACAGCTCACATTCAAGGTATTCCCGTTTCTTTGTTGGTGGATACAGGGTCCACTACCTCTCTTATATCGTATGCGGCAGTTAAGCGCCTGAGTTTAGGCATTGTTACTATGAAGGGAGTGACGCTCACTACCGCTACAGGGACCTCCTCTGATATTACCAAGCGTTGTATGGGTTGTTTGATTGGTCTAGGGAGCAGATCGATTCTTGTTGACCTGTTTGTCACACCTTTATACCATTACAACGTCATTTTGGGTATGGATTGGCTCACGAAGATGTGAGCTGAGATTGATTGTGAAGCTAGGCTGGTGACAATCCATGGACCTGAGGGCGAGACATTTACTTTCCCTGTTCAGGTCAGTTACCCTTTCTGTTTTGGTTATTATACTTCTCTGTTAGAGAGTATTGCTAGTTCGGCGCTTGAAAGTATGCCGGTAGTTCGGGATTTTGAAGATGTGTTTGAGTCGATTCCTGAATTACCCCCTTAGCATGAGATTGATTTTACTATCGATCTCATGTCTGGTGTGACACCCATTTCTTTGCCTACATATCGTATGCCTCCGAGTGAAATGGAGGAATTGAGGAAGCAGATAGATGGCTTGTTGAATTTGGGTTTTATTCAGCCTAGTGTGTCTCCTTGGGGAACACCTGTCCTGTTTATTAAGAAGAAGGATGGTTCCTTACGATTATGTATAGATTATCACAGGTTAAATCAGGTGACTGTGAAGAACAAGTATCCCTTGCCCAGGATCGATGATCTATTTGATCAGTTGAAGGGGGCACGGTACTTCTCTAAGGTTGATCTGCAGTCAGGGTATTATCAGTTGCGCGTCAAGAATGAGGACATGCAGAAGACCACATTCAGGACTAGTTTCGACCATTATGAGTTCCTTGTGATGTCGTTCGGTCTTACGAACGCACCGGTCGTGTTCATGGATCTGATGAACAGGGTGTTTCGGCCATTTTTGTTCTGATTCGTCATTGTCTTCATTGATGACATTTTGATATACTCTGCGAGTAGAAAAGAGAATGAGGAGCACTTAAGAGCGGTCTTGGATACTCTCAGGAAGAATCAGCTTTTTGTGCAGTTCAAGAAATGCGATTTCTGGAAGGAGGAAGTTAAGTTCCTAGGACATGTGGTGTCCAAGGAAGGGATAGCTGTCGATCTTGCTAAGGTAGCTGCAGTTCAGGATTGGAAGAAGCCTGGTTCAATTATTGAGGTGAGAAGCTTTCTGGGTCTAGCAGGCTATTATCAATGCTTCATACGAGACTTCTCGAAGATAGCCAGACCGTTGTCTCAGTTGACACAGAAAGATTTGAAGTTTTCTTGGAATGAAAAGGCAGAGATAGCTTTTCAAGAGCTGAAGGACAAGTTGACGTTCACCCCTGTGCTAGTATTGCCAAAGCAAAGGGTTAAGTATATGATATATACTGACTCCTCTCGCATTGGTCTGGGTTGTGTCCTTATGCAGAAGGATAGGGTGATTGCATATGCTTCGAGACAGTTGAGGAAACACGAAGAAAATTACCCTACACACGACCTGGAGTTGGCAGCTGTCATTTTCTCATTAAAGCTCTGGAGACATTACCTCTACAGAGAGGAGTTCGAGCTCTTTTGCGACCACAAGAGTCTTAAGTATATCTTCACGCAGCGTGACTTGAATATGAGACAACGCCGATGGATGGAAACATTGAAAGACTTTAAGTTCGATGTTTCTTACCATCCGGGCAAGGCAAACCTTGTGGCAGACACGTTGAGTCGCAAGAAGGCTATAGAGTTTGCGGCTCCGCTAATGATAGCAGAATGGGATATGATAGAGTTTGTGCGAGACTTTGAGCAGAAACTTACGATGGAAGAGCCATATGAGGTTATCGCACACATTCGAGTACAACCCTTCATTGACGAGAGGATCATTGCAGTTCAGGCAAATGATGAGCTATTAGTGAAGATGAGAGAGCGGGTTTGTACAGATGAGGACTCTGAGTGGAGTGTTGGTTCAGATGGGGGCCTACGATATTGTGGCCGGCTATGTGTCCCAGACATCCCTGACTTGAGATGGGAGGTTCTCGACTTAGCCCATAATTCTAAGCTTGCGATGCATCTAGGTAGCACAGAGATGTATCAAGATATGAGAAGATCCTATTGGTGGGACAACATGAAGGTTCACATTGCTGAGTTCATATCTCGTTGTCTCACGTGCCAGCAGGTCAAGGCAGAGCATCGCTGACCTCCTGGACTGCTTCAGCCCATGCCCATAGCAGAATGAAAGTGGGACTTCATCTCTATGAATTTTATTTCAGGGTTGCCGAGAACGAAGAAGGGATATGACTCTATTTGGGTGATCGTCGACCGATTGACGAAGTCGGCTCATTTCTTATCGATCAGAGTCACAAACTCTGCAGACGAGTTGGCTAGGTTGTATATCAAGGAGATTGTATGTCTGCACGGAGTTCCCTTAGAGATTGTGTTTGACAGAGACGCGTGATTCACATCTATCTTCTGGACTCGTATCCAAGAACCGATGGGTGTGAAATTGAAGTTCAGCATCACGTTTTATCCGCAGACAGATGGGCAGACGGAACGTGTGAATCAGATTCTGGAAGACATGTTGCGAGCTTGTGTTTTGGATTTCAAGGACAGTTGGGATGATTGTCTCCCTTGTTCAGAGTTCGCGTATAACAATAGCTTCCAGGCGAGTATCGGCATGGCTCCCTACGAGGCATTGTATGGTCGCCCGTGTAGAGCACCGCATTGCTGGGCAGAAGTTGGTGAGCTCAGTTTGATTGGCCCGGAGTTGGTACAGGCGACTTCAGAGAAAGTTGACATTATTCGACGTCGACTTCTGACAGCCCAGAGTAGGCAGAAGAGTTATGCTGATACGAGGCGGCGACCGCTTGAGTTTGAGGTTGGAGACCATGTATTTCTTAAGGTTTACCCTATGAAGGGAGTTCTGCGGTTTGGTAAGAAGGGAAAGCTCACGCAGAGATTTATTGGTCCATTTCAAATACTAGATTGAGTGGGAGCGGTAGCATACCGCCTTACTTTGCCCACACCACTTGCGGGCATGCATAACGTATTTCATGTTTTTATGCTGAAGAAGTATGTTCCTGATCCTTCGCATATTATCAGTTGGGAGCAGGTGCAGTTGAGCGAGGATGCCACATATGTACTGCGACCGACACATATCCTAGAAGGAAGGAGCAGGTATTACGTACAAGGTCATTCCTCTTGTGAAAGTATTGTGCACACATCATAGTGAAGAAGAGGCTACTTGGGAGACTGAAGCCGAGGTTAGAAAGAGCTACCCTCAGATCCTTGAGGAGTATGAGAAGGTATGAATTTCGAGGATAAAATTTTTCTTTAAGGAGGGTAGATTGTAATGACCCGGAAAATTTCATGCCAAGACCCGAGTACTACCTCTATTTTTTTCTTGGAAGTTATGTGTGGGTTAATTAGCGTTAAACTCAATTGCTTGTGAAATTTGTATGAATCACTTTAAATTTGATCTGCAGGACTCAAAACCTGTAGAATCGTTAACGCTATGTTACCCTGAAATCTTGGATTCAACGCTAAATCCAGTTGCTCTCAGGAGTACTTGGAAACTTTGTATCGGACCTGGACCACCCGTCGAAAGTCCGATAGCATCGATCTTAGACAATTTTGGTCATCTTGTTGGGCTTGACCATCACCTCAAAAATCAAGTCCAGATGATGTCCTGGGTTGATTTGCTTGAGTCTGGAGTAAAGTGTGTGAGAAAGCTGAGAAATTAAATATAATTTATGAAATCTGAGTCGTGTCACTTGCGCGCCAATTCTAAGCTTTCTGACCGTTGGATTATGACCCAATTTCACCCTCAGATCAGGGAAGATGGCCCAAGCATGTCATAGTGCTTGTGGACCTGATCGAGTTTTGGTGACCGTTGAATTGAGAGTGATCCATCACGGTTGATCTGTAAATTTGATCGGTACGAAAACTCAGTCTGACCTAGATCCATGGTCAATGAGCTTAAGTTCGACCGCACGTGGAGAAAGGATCACCGGAAGTGTTCCGTTGGATCGGTATAGACCTGTTTTGGTTATAACCTAAGTATACCTTGGCCCTGGGGCTATTTTCATCTATTTTAGGCTTATATAAGGACCTTAAAACCCTCACTCTCTTTCCCATACGAATTTCCTAACCCTAGCTAAGAAAGAGAGAGGAAAAGAGAGAGAAAGTGAGAGAGAAGTTGGTGAATCATCTTGAGATTCTTTCTTGTTACTCTGTGTACCCAAACCATCACTTTTGAATCGTTATTTCGGCGATTCTAAGTTCCTTCTTGGGTAAGTTAATCAAACCCTAGCCAGTGTTAGAGCTTAGACTTGTCTAAGTGTTGATGTAGCTCATTTCTATTCATACTTTAGGTTATCTAGTCGTCGTTGACAAAGACTTATTGTCTGAATCAGATCTGTGCGCTTTTTCTAGTTTAAGGTGCGGACTATATTCGTATAGGTTATGGTTTTCAAGGCTTGCAATGTTGGGTAATGGTTTATTATTGTTATGGATGCAATTTCACATGCCAACTGTGATGTTTATTTTGCGTTCCTGATATGTATGTGTTATATTGAGATTTGTGTATTCTATGTATATGTAGGAAGTATCGTATACGTATAAAATATGAACATGTGTTTGCCATGATTAATTGTCGTGCACTTGTATTAGTTGTATGTGTGTCAACTCCTTGGCAAAAGGAATTGTCCAAATGTGTGTTATCGCCAACATATGTCATGTATGTAGGACCACGTAGTCTAAGTGTTGTAGAAATGTCTGAATGGTTAAGTGTGTAATATATTAACCTATTATGGGCGTTGAGAAGAGATTCTCAACTATCCTAGTGGTGTGTATGATTTTCTACATGTAATTTACATTCTTTGTTGTTTAACTTCAAGCACTACTTAGGTGTAATTCATGCCAAGTTGATATTCATCACATGCTTCCATATTGTATGATTAGAATTGTTGTTCCATTACTGTTCTAAATTGTTATTATGAATCTTTGTTATAATTGAACATGTTTGGTACTATGGAATAGTCCAGGAAATCGGTAATAATCCTTGAATTCGTGGTCGAAGTTATTTTCACCACGTGGGACGTGTTTGACGAAACTGAGTCGTATTAGGGTTGTCGGCAGTGGTTTGGCCACACGGGGTGTTTGCACACTCTATGTTGTTCAACTCAACGTGCGCTCGTGCTAGTCGAGTTCGTCAAGTAACCCGATTGTCCCGGTGGATGTACACCATGTATGAACGCTATTGCTTGAATCTAGGGTACCAAACTTGCCATTGTAATTCCGTTAACCATTGTACCTTGATCTGCTAAGACTCATAAGCCGGGCATAGTGGTATGGGACATCGTGGTCGAGCTGTCAGCCTACGCTAGGGTGACGAGCCTCCCCGTAGTGACTAGTGAGCACACCAGACTCGTGAGCCGATTATGGTGGTATGTGACACTATATTCGTGCTGTCGGCCTACATTGATTGGTGACGAGCCCTTTGTAGTGACCTCGAGCATACCTTACTACTGCATTAAGGCAACGAGCCTTAGGGTAGTAATTAAGATATGATAGGCATGCATTGATTGGTGACAAGCCCTTTGCAGCGACTTAAAACCATATGATCGTATGAGATTGTCTAGGACTGACGACCCTAGAATGGATCACTGTTTGGAAATTGATATGTGGAAGGTACCTTAGCTTCCCAATCCTGCTGTATGAAAAGGACTAATAATAACTTGGTAATCATGTTCATGCACTGCATTGCATGTGCGTAGGAGTCGTTGGCACTGCCGGAGGTTGTCATGCGTACCGTAAGATGAAGACGCTGAGGGAGTGCAGGCGAGGGCAGGCATCATTTCTTCATACATCCTTGCATTAACAAGAGTACTTAGGACGCGTTGATTGTATTTTCCTTATCATTACTGCTTGATTGATTTGATAACATGTTAACTTTTACTGTATAGTTCCACTGAGTTGATCACTCACTCCCACATTCTGGGACGGTGTTTCAACACCAACCAGACTCTGTCTTAGATGTAGATGGTGTCACGACCCGTGAGGTAGAGCAGGAGTACGAGGATGATGAGGATGCATTTTCTTTTATGCAGTTCTCAGGTGGGTTCATATGAGCCATGTCCTGATATACGGGGATTCTGGGTTTTCATTGTAATAGATGATGTCATTTGGTACTTGTATTTTTTAAAGCAACACTTGTAATTATGACCTGGCAAGTACACGTATTTCAGGGACTTGCACATGTACACATATGTTTCTTTAAGTCTTCCGCTTGCGTCTTTCACTTATCCTTGAATTATGTTTACAGTTTGGCTTAATTTATTCTATGTTTTAGGCACTCATAAAGACAACATACATCCATCATTAAATATGTTGCATAAGTGATGTTTTGAAACTCGGGAGCTGAGTTATACTCGACCCCCGATTTTCAGGGCATTACACATGTATTATGATGCTATACCGTCACATACTCATAATCGGTATCAATAACCGACATCAACAATCGACCTCAACAATGTGGACAGTTAACCAACATTGCCCCCGAGGAATGACCCTCATAAATCCTAACATATAGTGGACCCATGACCTCACACAAGGGCCAAATATACAACACCATGGGCCTCGCTCAAGAGCTTATTACAGATCATGATGGACCTTTCACATGGGCCTAATATACATCACAACGGGCTCCACCGCCTGACCCTCAAAATGCATCATAATGGGCCTCATCATCGAGGCCTCAATATACATCACATTGGCCTTAAACACGGGTTGAATAGTCATCACGTCGAGCCTCAAATATGGATCGCATATACATCACATTGGGCCCCGACAATCGGAATCAGCAATCGGCCATGACAAATCAGAATTAGTAATCGGCCTCGATCGATAATCGAAAATTGGCCATAACAAATCAAAATCGGTAATCGACCTCGATCGATAATCGACAATCGGCCATGATGAATTAGAATCGGTAAACGGCCTCGATCGATAATCGACAATCGGCCAATCAAGGCCTAAGGGAAGGTCACAATGTGGACATCTAATCAATATTACTCCCAACAAGTGGCCCACATAGGGCCAAACATATAGTATGCCCGTGGCCTCACACAATGGTCTCATAATCAAGCGACTCGCATCACATGGGCCTAATGCACATCGCTATGGGCCGCATCATATGGGCCAGAAATACATCTCGATGGGCCTCGTACACATCAAGTGAGTTGCATCAAATGGGCTGCACTAATGGGCCTCGTACACATCAAGTGGGTTGCACCAATTGGCCGCACAAATGCACAATAGGTAGGCCCTGTACATGCAGTAGATGGGCCCCGCTAGATGGTTAGTGTGGATATAACATGCATACATCTAGTGGGTCACATGTCCCATGAACGATGTGGATAAAACATAAATCGAGGCTGGTCCTCTATGATCTGGACTGTTATGATGGAACATATGAGGTGGGCTCTGCTCACGGGCTCCAAATACATTTCGATAGGCCTTAACCCATGGGCCTTGAATATACATCATAATGGGCCTGATTCAAAGGTCATAAATACATTACATGGGCCTAATAGGGCCGCCCATGGTTTAACAAAAACAGATGGACGACGTATATAAAACACATACATCATGGTCAGGGGTCCCACGGACCTACTGATGTTAAAACACAACTATGTAGCTGGTGAGGTGGCCAGGCCCGCCGTCCAAATGGACAGTTTGGATTACAGAGGTGCGTCCCACCAGATGGACGGGCGACATGTCTGAAACAAATTCATCACGGTGAGCCCTGCATATCACCGTCCAGTCCAGGTGGACGGTGAGAATAAAATACATACACCAAGGTTGGGACCCACCATCCATGGGCTGGATGGTGGATTAACACATCATCAAGGTGGGACCATATGGACAGAAGGTGTGGATGCAAACCATATGGCATGTGGGTCCCACACCTCCCATGTCCAAGACAGATGGACGGTTTGCATAAAACACATGCATCAAAGTCGGCCCCTCTCTGCACTGTCCAAAGATGGATGGTGTGATGAAACACATATATCACAGTGGGTCACATGCAATCTAGACGGCCCAGATAAAATACATAAATCATGGTAGATCCCACAGACCTTCCACTGAACGGGGGTGGATCAAAGCACACATCAGGTGGCCCTGCAGCTGCTGGATGACACTCCAGCAGCATGCACAAATAGATGGTCATGGACGAAACATACATCAGTGGTGGGCTTGCTGTCCGCTGAACCACACGCTGACCGTTAGTCCCCGCCCTAAAATGATTTGGAAAACTGGATGGGCGGTGTGGATGCATCCCACAATGGTGTGGGGGCCCACGCACATGGATCGGATGGCATGAATTAAACACTTACATAATGGGGGGTCCCACGTCCATACAATGGACGACGAGGACAGAACAGATACATCAGGGTAGGTCCTACCGTCCTGGAATGGATGGTGGATGAAATACATAAATCATGGTGGGTCCACGTGGAAGTGGCTCACCTAAATATATATTATATTATTAATATATATATATATATATATATATATATATAATATTACACCATCCAATCCAGTGTCCAAATCGTCTGGATGTGCTGGACTGACGGTGGATGCAAGGCACATACATTCGAGGTGGGTCCCATGTATGCATTGGCCACACGTGCCATCCAGGTGGGCCCATGTATATGTGGACCACACATGTCATCAAGGTCAGCCCACAGATATTGTTGACGTCAATACATCAGCTGTCCAGCCGGTAGGACCCACAGGAACTTGCTGACGTAAATACATTAGCTGAATATTTGAGTGGTCCCCACTATCCAAATGGATGGTTGGGATAAACACATAAATCACGGTGATTTCAGGGACGTCATTTGATGGACGGATTGGATATACAACATGTACATAGGGTGGGTCCCACGAACCAAGTAATATTTACATTTTCCCTTTTTGTCCAGGGCTGCTGCACGGAGCCAGCAGCTGGCCCGTCCAGGCCTGCTAGATCTCATGGGCCTAGCCCTGAAATGATCTGGAAATGGGACGGATGGTGAGGATAATTCCCATACATCACGTGATGGGGTCCCATGGTTAGACGGCCTGGATGAAATCCATATCCCAGGTGGTTCCCATCGTCCAGACGCAGACGGTGTGGATGAATCACGTACGACATGGTGGGCTCACGTGGGGCCCACCGTAATGTCTATTTGCAATCCAACCTGTTAATAAGACCACACGGGCTTGGATGAAAAGGGGAAACAAATTTCATATTAATCCAAAACTTTCGTAACCCCAAACAGGGTTTCAATGGCAGCCGTTCAATCATTACTGTTTCCTATGATGTGGGCCACCTGAGTCATGTATAGGGTCAATTTTTGGGAGGGAGCCCACTGCCCTGAGGGGCCCACCAATGTACGGCGTGGATGCTCCACATGCATCACGATGGGGCCTACAACTGGGACCCACGTCCCTACCTCTTCCGTCAACCGTCAGCAGCCGCAACAGGACGCTGCTGACGTCCAGACGTTAGCAGCAGCAGCAGGTGCTTGTTATTGTTTTTTTTTTTTTTAAAGAAACGGATTCTTCCGCGGTTTTTCATAGGTGGGGGCCGCATCTGAAAAATCCAACCCTACCATAGGATTCTACGGCCCCTGATCGACCAAATGAAACCAATATGTGACATGTTTTTGGTGAATAGAAGAATCAAGGTGAGTCCCTATGGTATGGACTGCCCGAGAATCGGATTGGTCTCAAATTTCGGCTCAATGCGTAAAATGATTTGAAGAAAAGGTTGGACGGCTTGGATTAAGTACATACATTAGGTTGGGGCCTATAGGAGTGGGCCACACATCCCCTTAGCCACTCCCACACGTCAGTTCACATTTCACTTAGCACGTCCAGCGTCTCTGGACGCTAGACAGATGGTGTCTATATATATCATCAAGGTGGGTCCCACATGGATGTGGCCCACCTAATTGGATCAATTAGATATTTATGTTTTCCCCACACCCAGCCCGTGGGTTATGAGATGTCAGGTGGGCCCACTTGATGGACAACATGGATAAGTTGTATACTTCATGGAGGGGTCCACTCGGGTGGGCCACACGGCCAAATCAACTCAAAATGAAAGAGAGAGAGAGAAAAAGAAGCACCCACCTCAAGATCTCCTCTTCCTTCTTCCGCCTATAACCTTTAAAGCTCCAAGGGGACATTTTTAACGGTTGAGATGGGCTTTGGATGGTGGGTATGAGAGATAGGAAGGTGGGCCACACCAAACTCTCTCTCATGGAGGTTGGGACATGAGTTTCTTAGGAGAAATGAGAGGTAAGAGAGATGAGAGAGATGGGAGGTGTGATATATATAGAGAGAGAGAGAGATGGGTGATGGGGAGAGTTGACTTTGGGGAGGGTAGTTGTACTTTGGGATGGGTGTGAGTGATGGGGTGTGTACTCGATATTTAATGGGACATATTTTCTTAGGGTTTGCAATGTGCGGCATTTTCCTCAAACTGAATGCGGGCCCACATCTCCTGGCCAGAGTCTCGCCTCGGTGCGCGAGACGTGACATCAGAACCGCGGCGACGGTGCGTTCGTACCGGTAGAAGTCTCGGGTCGAGTCGACTCAGATATGCAGGACTCGGCTTAGGATCACGCGCAAACATTGGTTACAGGTCGCGGGTTATTGGAATTCGACCGGGAAGACTGTATGAGTGTACGGAACGGTACAGGCTAGGATACGGGTCTTACAACTCGAATAGAGGACTAGCTAGAAAAGCATGATGAGCGGTTCTTGGCTTTGGAGAAAATGGTGTCTAGAGTGCAGTACATGGTCCAACAGCTCATTGATCTGATGACGTGTCATCAAGATGACACGGCACCATCTTCATCGGCCTAGCACCATAGTGTCAATAGCCCTCATGCCATTACATACAGCGATTACTCATATATACATAGAGGCATGTGTATCTTTTTGAATGCCCTATGTTCTTGTGAGTGTATGTGGTGGCCAGCTAACATTGAAAAGTCTAACAAGTTTTTGTTTGGTCATTAGTTGTTGTGTTTTGTGGTTGTCCTCTAAATGAGGAAAGTACTTGTGTTTTCATGTGCCCATGGTTGGGCTAGATCTTTGGATGGTTTTTTTTTTTTGGGGGCAGGGTCACTATGATGTAATGTTTTATCCAGTTTCTTTTGGATATTTTGAGGGCTGAATGTTTATATATATATATATATATATATATTTGATGCCTATTCTCTGTCAAGTCCATCTGCTCACATTATTCACTGATCATCTATTTGAATCTTATTCTACTTATCTATGGAATGCATGGTATAAATAGTGATTACTTTTCTGATAATTACTGTATATCCATAAATGCTGTGAGCTGGTTGGTGATTTCTAACTTTTAAAGATATGTTGCTCTCTGCTTTTGCGAAATCTCTGCTCTCCTTTGCCTTGATTCCCCCAGTTTATTACACTGTTAACTTCAGTCATTTGATCTATTATTTGGTAACCTTTGTCAATGACTGACAAAAAGGGGGAGAACAAATCCCACCATGAGGAAACTTGTATGTATCTATGTATGTATGGTGGTACAGGTGTTAGGGGGAGCAGCTGCAAGGAGATATGGGGAGCAGCTAATACTGAATGTTTCAACTTTGTGTGTGAACTCAAATATCATATTTGTAAAATTGTGTAAAGTTCATGTACACACAATTTAGGATGTTAGTCTAGTTGTTGTTCTAGGATTTCTAGTGTTTTGTCACATAATCGACAAAGGGGGAGATTGAAAGTGCCCTAGTTTGTCAATTAGCATGAGGATTGAGTCAATGAGTCAAGTGAGCCCTAAAGAAGATCGTTCAAGTCATTGCCTCAACTGGATGCGCACTCTGAGCTTGTCAAAAGGTAAATTAAGCCTCACATCCCATGTCCCAAAACACTCGGGTATATGAAGCCTTTAAAAACATTAGAACAACGTAGGATCATATGTCTGTAAACTTGAATTTCAGAATAGGAAAATCTTCCAAGTTTTTCAAACTATATTCGATGATATCGAGTACTCATCAATGACATCGAACACTCACGAACGATGATATCGATAACCAATTGATATTATCGAATTAGGCCATTCTATGTCCAACAACCACAAAGTATTTTGGAAAATATGATCGATAAATTGAAAACCATTTCAATGATATTGACATTCAAATATTGATCAAATCGAATGAAAATTGATGATATCGAATTACCTTGAGCCTTGTCCAACAACTCTTTGAAAATGTCCAAACATTGCTCGAGTAATCGAACCATCTTTGATTTCATCTGAATTCAAACGTCGATGATATCGGGATGAGTTCGATATCATCGAATTCAATCAAGATTTTGTCTAGTGAGTCTCAAAGGAAAATCACCTAAAAAATTGAGGACTCGGAACCTTACTCGATGTCATCGGATTTCAAATCTCGATGATATCGAAGGTATATTAATACGATCGAATCTGGATAAAGCTATTCTAGTAATCTTGCCAAGTAAACCATATGGGAATGATCGAGGAATCAATTATGACTCGATATGATTGAAATTCAAATATCGATGAAATCGACATATGTTTGATGTTATCAAAATGGATAAAAAATTGTCCAGCAAGCTCTTTTGAAACTCATATGAAAATGATTGATGTATTGAGCAGACTGTCGATGAAATTGGAATTCAAACTCCGATGACATCGACACCAGCTTGATTGCATCAATCTTCAGCAGAAAGTTCTAGGGATATTCTTCAGTGGAGTTTGTATTATCGAACCTTGCTTCGGTAGCATCAAAAGTATACGTTCGATGATATCGAAGAAGGCTCGATGATATCGAACTCAGTCAGAATCTAACATCTTTATTGCCTTTGGAACTTTTTGTCTATTTAAGGAGAGCTTGTTCTTAGTTACTAGATTGAGAAAAATGGAGAGAACTTTTAGAGAGTAACTTCAAATCATCTACCCTAAGCCCTTTTTTCTCTTGGGAGTTCATCCTTCAATCCACCCTCATCATTGATATTCAATAGAGTGGATTGGGGAATGAACTTCCTTATTCAAGGATCGTCCAGCTACCACCTTAATGGCAAATCATTAAACTAGGATCCCTTGAATGCCTAAGATCTTAGAATTACTATGTCTCTTCAATGATTATCATTTAATAGAGTAATTACCAACACAACCTTAACCCAACCCGTCGCCATACATTGGAGCATCATCAGTGTTGCGGTTCAAGGGAGCTAAAGATTCTTCGTCATCAAAGGAGGAGATCTTCATCAATGTGCTCAATGGGGCTTATCTACTTATCTTTAAGTCATTACAGTCCAGAGACCATGCCGATCATTCCTTTGTGTAGGATTGGGTCACAGGTGATTCTCACCCCTTTCAAGTCCTCATAGGAGGCATCCGATGGGAGAGTACATGTGGGTGCTGTGTTGACCCTTGCTCTTGTAGAGCATAAACTTAGGTCTTTAGTGTAGGTCCTTGACCTATGTGGCCTAAAAGGTTAAGTTCCTTGTGTGGATCCTTTGCTCATGTGTAAAGCATAAAACCCAGGTGTTGTGTGTTGACCCTTTCTCTTGTGTGGGGTATAAACTTGTGTTTTGTAGAGACATGTCTAGTTTCCTTATGTAGGTCCTAGAGTCGACCTTGTGTAGGTTGTGAAGGTTAGAGGTGAACCTGATTTAAAACCTTTGTTAGTGAGATCTGGTACACTCAAAGGTTGAGTGCATCCGCCGGAAGTGGAGTAGGCATGTAGCCGAACCACTATAAACCACTGTGTTTAGGATTGATATTTTCGCCTTACTATTTATGTTTACTTTGAATGTTCTCATAAAGCATGCTAATATGATTATTTAAAACTGATAAGAGTCACATCCCACACAGACACAGTCGCATCATCCACTCATCATAGATTAAGATTGCATACTATTTAAATATTGGATAGTCTCATGATTGGATCCTCTATTTGGCTTAGAAGCCATTATAGTTAAATTGGGGTCATCTTCATAGTTGTTTGTTAAATCAGGATTATAATAATGGAATTTTAAATTATCATAAAATTTTATAAAGTCCTATTTACCCCCCTCTAGGATACTATGACCTATTTCTACTTCTACTAGTGCGGCCATTACTGTAATTTCACGAACCAGTAGAACTCTTCTGTGCATTGTGGTGATTGGATATTATTATTTTTGATAATGTGCTTTTCTTATTCTTTGCATTAGTTTGAGATTTTGATTTCAAAAATGTCGTGACATTAGGTTGTCCTACCTAAATCTTTTAGGTGTAAGGTTATCCTACGAACTATTTGATATTAAGAATTTAATACTTTACAAAAATTACATTGATTTATTATTCTGCATTATATCAAAATATTTGGCATTATCCTATTTACTCCCCTCTAGGACATCTATAGCTCATCTTTTCAAGTGGTATTAAAGCGAGGTTGCTCTTTTCAGGATTAACTTCATAGAGCTAGATCTAGAGCTATTGGAATGTCAAATTTCAATAGTCTATCCATTTTCAGGCCACCGCCCTTTGATGGCTCGAATTATTCTTACTGGCAAGCTATTATGACCCAGTGGGTCCCTCCAATGTTGGAAGCAGTGGGTGAAGATGGAACCAAATTCATGAAAGTACATGTTTATAATTTATGGACTCCAAGTCAGAAAAGCGAAAGTAGTGCTAATGCAAAAGCACTTAATGCTATCACTTGTGCTTTATCACCAGACGAGTTCAAAAGAATCATCTCGTGTGATATTGTAAAACAAGCTTGGGATATACTTGAAATGACACACGAAATAACTAACATTGTCAAGAAATCTAATATTCAAATCCTTACAACAAGGTTTGAAGTAATCCATATGGAAGAAAATGAATCATTCATGGATTTCTTCACTAAACTAAATGACATTGTTAATTTCATATGAGGTCTTGCAAAAAAGTCCCTAAAAGCAAAGTGTGTGCAAAAATCCTATGATCGCTTCCTAACAGGTTCAATTCTAAAACCACTACTATACAAGAATTAAGGAACACTAATATAAAGAAGGTAGAAGAATTAGTAGGATCTCTACAAACCTATTACCTAAATTTCAAAGATCCCAAAAGTAAATCCATAGCCCTAAAATCCTCAAAATCCAAATAAAAAGATTCAGATAATGAAGAAAATAAGGATGACATGGTTATGCTTGCTAAAATGTTTTATAGGATTTTTAAAAATAAAAATAGATCTGATTTTCAAAAATCGATTGATAAAAGAAAAGGAAATTGAAAATCTAAATCTAAAGACTCTCAATGTTTCAACTGTTCTAAATATGGGCATCTAGTTGTAAAATGTCCTAAGAAGGATAAATTTAAAAGAAGAGGCATGATTGCCACATGGAATGAATTGTCTGAATAAGAATCTAATTCATAAACTCACAAATCAAATCATGAAACTAAAAATGATAAAAAGGCGTTTATGACCCTAGCCAGACTTACTTCCTCAAATGAAGATGAAACATCTGATTATGAAATGCCAGGAAGTGATGTTGAAAATGAAGATCTTCAAGTAGCCTATGATGCCTTATATAAAGAAAGTTATAAGATTGAAACAAAATTAAAAATTCAAAAGGATAGATTTGCATATTTAAAATTAGAACTTGAAAAATTTGTTTTGGAGAAATCACATTTTTCTGATTGTTTTGAGAAAACCAAACTTGAACTCAATTTAAAAAATTCTAAAATTGAAGATCTCAAAAATGAAAATAAAAATTTAGTATTAGAAATTACTTCTCTAAAAAAAAGAGACTTGGATATATACCCATGGTGATTCGAGACTTGAAAAGCTACTATTTGCGTCTCGTCGAAGTAATAACAAATCCGACTTGGGTTATATCAAAATTCATTCAGAAAAATCTAAAAATATTGCTTTATATTTATTAAAGGTGAATCTTCAAAATCTAAAGAAGAAACTACCAAGGAAATAAAGAAAAAACCTTGTCAAAAAGCTTTTTATCCAAAAACTAAGTTCAATTATCAAAAGAAAATTATAATCATTCTCTTATAGATAACATAGTGGACTTAAGGAGCTCTTGAAATCCAACTCTAGAACCAATAGAGTAAGTAAAAATAAAGAAAAATCTTACTCTCAAACTAATCATGTTATTAAAGATCCTCTTAAACCCAAAACCATATTGAAGTGGGTTCCAAACAATAAGTGTCTTGTTTTTAAAGCTAATAGTCATTCAAGATGGTATCTGGACAATGGAGGCTCTAGACATATAACAGGTGATAAGGCAATACTTTTAGACATCAACCACATTGATGGAGGACCAGTAACATTTGGAGATGGCAGTAACTGCAAAATCTATGGAAGAGGTAATGTAAAACTTTCCAATTTTCCTGTTTTTAAAGATGTTTTATATGTTGAAGGTTTGAAACACAATTTCCTAAGCATGTCTTAAATCTGTGATAATAATCATAGTGTTAAATTTTCTGATCACAGATGTGAAATACTGAATAATCAAGGTCATATAATATTAAATGGTCGAAGAACCTCTGAAAATTGTTATATCATTGATGAATCATGTTCCACTAGTCACTCTTGCTATATGGTCCAAACAGACGAAACTGAGTTATGGCATCAACATCTTAGACATGTGAACTTTAGAGATCTATATAAACTTAGTAAGAGAGATCATCTTCGAGCCTTACCCAAGTTAAAAAAATTGCAAAAGAAAGTATGTGGTGCCTGTCAAATAGGCAAACAAATCAGGAGTAGTCACAAGAAGGTAAAATCCTTAACCATATCTAGACCCCTCAAATTATTCCGTATGGACCTTGTTGGACCAACCCGAACAGAGAGTAAAGGAGGTAAAAAATACTTTCTAGTTGTAGTTAATGACTACACTAGATATTCATGGGTAGCCTTCTTTAAAGAAAAGTTTGATGCTTTTGACGAAGTCAAAAAATTGTTTAAACGCATCCAGACAGAAAAAGAACTGCCTGTGAAAAAATAAGAAGTGATCATGGAACAGAATTTTAAAATAGCAATTGTGAGAAGTTTTGTGATGACCATGGAATATTACATGAATTTTTTGCTCCTAAAACTCCTCAACAAAATGGTATAACTAAAAGGAAAAATAGAGTTCTACAAGAAATGGAGACTGTTATACTTAATAGTAAAAAATTAGCAAAAATTTATGGGCTGAAGTTATCAACACTGCATGTTATATTATTAATCGAGTATATGAAGGAGCAGGTTTAAATTAAATAGCTTATGATCTCTGGTCTAACAAAAAACCATCAGTGAAATATTTTCATACTTTCAGAAGAAAATATTTCATTTTACGAGATAGGGAACATTTGGAAAAATTTGAAGCAAAAAGTAATGAAGGTATTTTTCTAGGGTACGCTCTAAATAGTAGAGTATATCGTGTCCTAAATAAAAAGACCGAAGTGATACAATAATACATAAATGTAATAATTGATGATCAAACTATCATTCTAGTTGATAAACATGATGATGAGGTTATTATATTCAATCAATCAGCACCTTTATCAAAATCAAATACAACCGAGAATAGACTAGTCAAAGACCATCCGACTAATCAAATTCTTGGTAACCCTCACACTGGTGCCCAAACTAGAAGACAAGTTGAAAACAATTGTAATCATGTATGCTTCACTTCCCAGATAGAACCATCAAATGTAAATGAAGCCTTAGCTGATGAAAATTGGATTTTAACTATGCAAGATGAACTGAATCAATTTGTTGGGAATGATGTTTGGTATCTAGTGCCTAGACCATTTAACAAACATGTGATTGGAACTAAATGGATATTTAAAAATAAATCTGATGAATTTGGGAATATTTTAGTATAAGGGTACACCCAAATTGAAGGAGTCGACTATGATGAAACTTTTACTCCAATCGCTCGTCTTAAATCCATCAGACTATTTATCTCCATCGCATCTCATAAAATCTTTAAAATTTATCAAATGGATGTTAAAAATGCTTTCTTAACCAATGATTTAAATGAAGAAGTTTATGTAGAACAACCTAAAAGTTTCGAAGATCCTAAACTTCCTAATAATGTATGCCGTCTTTAAAAGGCCCTGTATGGATTAAAACAAGCTCCTAAAGCCTGGTATGAAAAATTGAAAAAATTTCCTCTCAGTCAAAATTTTAAAATGGGCAGTGTTGATAAAACTCTATTCATCAAAAGAATTAATGAGGAGTTGTTGATTGTTCAAATATATGTAGATGATATTATCTATGGATCAACAAATGCTGACTTTTCTTCTAAATTTGTAGAGTCTATGAAATCAGAATTTGAGATGAGCATGGTGGGAGAACTGAATTATTTTCTTGGACTTCAAGTGAAACAACTTGAAGATCATATCTCAAACCAAGTATGTGATAAACTTAGTTAAGAAATTTAGATTTGAGAATGGTAAAAACTTTGCTACTCCCATGGCTACAACGCTCAAATTATTTAAAGATGACACAGGTAAAAGCATTGATCCTCATCTTTACCGTAGTATGATTGGTAGTCTCTTGTATTTAATAACAAACCTAATATCTCTTTCAACATAAGTGTATGTGCCAAATATCAATCTAACCCTAAAGAATCTCATCTGGCTACAGTAAAAAGAATAATTAGATATGTTGTTAGTACTGTTAATTTGGGTTTATGGTATCCTCATGATATATCTTTACAAATTGCTGGATATACTGATGTTGATTGGGCAGGTAATGTAGATGATAAAAAATCCACAAGTGGTAAATGTTTTTACATCAAAAACTGTCTTGTCTCTTGGATGAGCAATAAGTAAAACTTAATATCATTATCTACTGTTGAAGCTGAGTATATTGCGGCCGAAAATGCACGCACACAATTAATGTCGATGAAAAAGATATTAGTGGACTATGGTATTGATCAAGAAACAATGCATTTATACTATAATAATACCAGTGCAATAAATATATCCAAAAATCTTATTCAACATTCTTGTACTAAGCACATTGATATTCGCTATCACTATGTCAGAGAATTGGTTAAAAGCAAGTTTGTTATACTTGAATATATTAATACTGAAAACAGCTGGCAGATATTCTGATAAAACCTCTTGATAGTGTCAGATTTTTTAATTTAAAAAATGATATTGGTTTATGCAGTGTTTCTTAATTAATTATTCTATATTGTAATTTGTTGTTTTACATTTTTTGCTTTAATAGAATAATGTTTATTCATGCCATTTAAAAAATATATATATATATATTGATTTTTTCGGCCAATCCTAAGCTGATCACCCGATTCGGCTAGCCGAGGACATGCTCAGGCTAGCTAAATGATGTGGAGTTGGGTTTTATTGGGCTTTTTTTTTCTTCAAAACCCTCATTTCATTCTCATCTTCTTCGGTCAGCCCGTGGATTCCTTCGGCCAACCCATCACTCTAGTGTTCTTGTAAGTGAATATTTTTTAGTTTCCTTCTAGATTTAAGTTCTTTGTTGTGCATTATTGTAGATTTTAACATCTTTCTTGAATTTAGAACCTTATTTTGTTGGATTTTTGGTAGAAATTTGATCTAGATCTTTTTATTCCATTTGTTGGTATTCCTTTTGCAAATATCATGACATCTCGCTTTACGCGTACTATGTGAGGCCCTCAAACTGGTTCTTCCTCTCAAACCGCTAATCGGGTTGTACACTCTATGCGTTTGCCCAAAAATGATCTGGAAAATTTGTGGCATTTTCATACCCGTAATATTATCATTGAGCGCACCATTAATACAAATCATATTGTCTAATTTGGTCTTGTAGAAATTTTATCCGCGGTAGGATGGGTTAAGATTTTTGCATGGGGTGGTGTGACCTATCGGTCTATCGCAAGAGGGTTGTATGCATCTATAAATACCGTGTCGTTAGAATAATTAACATTTTCCATTTAGTTTGTGGAAGACACAGTTACTATTAACCGCTCCATCATATCATTTATCTTAGATATTGATATGGCGGAAGAAGGGATCTCTATTCTACTAATCTTTGAAGATATATACCAAATGAAAAGAGAGTCTCTCACTAGGGAATTATGTGGTTTTAATGCAACTTAGCTTAACCATAACTCGCTCCCCACCTACAATCTTCTTCGAAAATATTGTGTCCTGCATCGTATTTTCACTTCGAATGTTTATCCTCATGGTGGGAATAAGATAGACCTTACTCCTTATATGATGCGTACTCTTCATTCAGTCGTTTGTGGTATCTGTATGTCTTTCATCTTTGATCACCTATCAGATCATCTAGTACCATCTTCATCCTCATCACAGCTCTATTCCTTTTGCATATCTCATGACTTCCATTGCATTGCGTTATAATGTTCAAATCCCTACAACTGAAGCACTAGAGTCTATGTTCCCATTTCATAATGCTAATCTCAACATGATGGAACTTGAACTAAGGCTTGAGCAGCGAGGAGATTAGGAAGGTGTTCCTGAAGAAGATGTCAATGTGGGTGATATCTTTAAATATCTAGAAAAATATGATGATACCAATACTCTGATTTCCAGCCCTCTTAGTTCTTAGAGAGGTTTGATAATTTAGAGAAGAAGGTGGATGGCCTACATGTTTCTCAGGAAACATTACTCCAGACTCAGAAATAATAGATGAAGTACATGAAAAAGTACTTTCATCGTTTCAACAGGAGTCTGAGGATTAATGACCCTGACATGCCAGCACCATCCTCCTCTAGTTCTGAATGATTTCAAATACTCTTGGTCTGTAATAACTGAGATATATTTTTACTATTGCTGACATACATCTGGATATGACACTATGTTATGCTTACTTTATGCTACTAAATCCTTATGTTATTTACTCTTTTTACTATATCCTCTTGTGCTTCATTGATTGCTTCTTCCTTTGTCAACTTCTAACAAAAAGGGGGAGAAATATATTTGTTTATGGATGTGAATATGGATGATATGAGATCAATCATCATTTCTCTCACGTTTATGAACACACACATATTTGCATGCACTCTATGAACTATATTTTTGCAGATATGACTAAGTGCTCAGGGGTAGTGTATAGATGCATAATCTCAAGTGGAGTAACAAGATTAATAGTGTCAACTCAAAAGATTTGTGTTGTTTGAGATGCTGTAATATGTTATGCTGAGTTGTATTGTTGCTTAAGTGAGTTTTGTCACAAATTTGACAAAGGGGGAGATTGTAAGTGCTTATACTTAAAAGCACATTTTAGTTTGTCAAATTTTATAGTCCGGTTATGCTCACAAGCTTAACTGAAGACAAGTTATCAACTCGATCAAGCATTTGAAATGAAGGCTCAATATCTCAAACAAGACCTTTCATGATTCAAGTTTCAGAACGCTTCGTATGAGTCAACCTACAGGTGGTATAAACCTAGTTTGGCCATTGGTTAAGTGTATTTCACTTACGCATATTTAGAATAATATTTTATGTTAAATACACTTAAGTTAGGCCAGCCCAAAGTTCGGTTTGGCCAGCCTAACGTATTAGGCCAACCTTATAATATTCGGTCAAAAAGACAAATCTAAAAGATCTTTTTACGGTAGGTTCGGCCAACCCAACCTGGGGTTCGACCAACCCAAGGTAGTTTCGGTCAAGTTTCCAGTAGTGGAACAAAATTGGATCTTGGACTAGTTAGGCTAGCCGAACGTCCTGTTCGGCCAGCCCAACCTCTTGTTCGGCTAGCTGAACATGGGCTTAGGCCAACCGAAGATTTAAAAGATTTTATCCCGCGATTTTCAGATTCTGATTGGAACGTAATCTTTTAAGTTCGGCTGTCGAACTGAATCTTGGGCCAGCCGAACTACGTAAATCCTTGGCTATAAATAGAGGCTGTCTTTTACTCTTTAAGCCATGGAAATTCATAGTCTTATATTGTGTTGTAAAGAGAGATCCTTCTACCCTCCTTAAGTTATTTGTGTTGTAATTTATATTTTATTATTAGCTTATTCTATTCTCCTTCTCAAAGTTAGATTAAACTGTATTTGATAGAGTAATCCATACTCTACTTTGAGAAAAGGGAGAATCGAATTTGCAGAAATAGGGTTTCATTCATTTCATTGAAAATCTATTAGATCCCTTTATATCCTTTTGGGTTGAACTCATACAACAACTTCATCAATATCCCAAGAAGAATATCGCTGCATTCAAGGTACAACTATGACTTCGACTCGCCAAATCGGAGATAAGTATTGTCTTTTAAATTATTTCAGTTTAGGTTTTTCTGAGATGGCCCAGAAATCTCAGTGGGTTTGTTTGTGGTGATCCCGTAAAATCACAAAGTGGGTTTGATTGTGATAGCCCAAGAAAATTGCAATAACTGTATAAGGTTGTTAAGGTGAACTTGGAAAATCTTGAAATAGTGAAAGCCAAAATTGCTAGGGTAGTAATTTTGGGAGTAGAGTAGGTTGCATTGAGGCACTGAACCACTATAACTCTTTTGTGCATTGTGGTGATTGGATATAATTATTTGTGCTATTGTGCTTTTCTTATTCTTTGCATTAGTTTGAGATTTTGATTTCAAAGACGTCGTGACATAGGGTTGTTCTACCTAAATCTTTTAGGTGTAAGGTTGTCCTACGAACTATTTGATATCAAGAATTGAATACTTTGTAAAATTGTATTACATTGATTCATTATTCCGCATTATATCGAAATATTTGGCATTGTCCTATTCACCCTTCTGGGACATCTATAACTCATCTTTTCAGGTATACCTATTAATGCTCACTTCATCACAATATATTATCTCTGACTATTGCTATGGTTTTGATTCTAAAGATTATTGAACATAATCCTTCCTAATCAAAAGGGGGCAAGACAAGCAAAATGATGAAACAGCCTAAAAAAGCAAATGTCATGTATTCTTTTTCATATACGAATGAATAAAAGGCAGACTCTCAAGTTCAAGCATATTAATATTATCGCCGATTATCGCTAAAATTAATATTATTGCTGATCATCGTCAAAATCAATATTATCACCGATTATCGCCAAGTGACAATGATTATCGTCATCGCTAATCGCTGTTGACCGCTATTACAAAAGCCATTATTGTCAAATTGATATTATTGCCAAGTTGATTCACCATTTTAAACATAAGTATTATCAAAATATTATTATTAACAATAGTAATATATCATTTATCGACTTATCATCCACGACAGTGGCAATGACGATTTATCATCTACAGTAGTCAAATGCTACGCATAAGACCTACCACAATCGGCAATATATCAAGTATCATGTGAGCAGCAGTGAGAAGCCAGTGGCCCTAAAACGGTCGTATAAGCCATCACATGCTTAGACCTATGCGGGCAGCGGATGTAGCCAGCGACTAAGAGCCCTGAGCGGCCAAAGTCTATAACGGCCAATCACGTGTGAGACCAATGCCATCTGTACAGCTTCTGATAGCGTCACAAGGAAATATGAGAGAAAATGCCCTCTCGTGAATGGGTCTGACCTTGCAGACGAAGAAAAAATAGGCTGTAGTGTGTGCTCTTTGGCATGTCCATAGATAAGCCAACCATGCATAAGACCCCCCAGATTCCTGGTTTGATTCTAGTAGAAAATCATGAGGACTATTCTTTAAAATAAATTACCCCCTCATCGATGAACTAACATCCTTGAATTTGGTATCCTAAGGTAGCCTTACGTGCCCCGTGAACTCTAGAGAGTTACTGCGGCCAACCTTGTGCATAAAACCCATCGAGTTCACTGCCCCGGTAGCTTTGCTGGGCCCCTCTAATAGATCATGGTTTGTGAACTCCCCTGCCGCGGTAAGTCCAGCGAACTCATAAGAGTTATAGAGATCATTCGTATAAGACCCGACTCCAACCACTTATGAGTCTAAAAAATTATGCCTGCTCTACTACTCAAGA